>NC_072829.1:1362500-1722500 GCF_027744805.1 Dunckerocampus dactyliophorus | reverse complement strand
ACTCCAACATGGACAACAAGATTACTAAAGTAGAAGACCACCAAGTAAAAAAATACATCAAGTTTTCTGTAAACCTGCCATCGCACAAAGTCGTATATAACAATGAGAAAAAAGATACGATTTTGGAAAAGTGTCTGGGAATCTTCCAGTGGGATACACAGTAGATCCATGGAACGGCCATAAAGTGGATTTGCAGCCATGGCGCATGTTGTCTGTGATCTTAAAGGGACAGTTCAGATTTATTGACATGCAGTTGTATGACTGGATTGATTGATTTCACACAGCAACATAGAAAGGAACGCTACACCTAGCGTTAACTGTTCCAAACGCCAAAACAAAAACACAGCGGCAGAGGGGGCAGCTCCAGTACGTAGCGTTACCTTGGCGAGTGGCCTGAGGCGTCGTGAGCGAGTGTGTGGTGAAGGTAGCCTCTAGCCGGCTAGCAGCTAGCCAGCTAGCAGCTAGCCGGTGTGGTGTGGCGAGGTGAAGTAGTTCTTGGGCGTAACAGTGTTAATAACAATAATAATAACAACGTTGCTGTAGTTTGGTTAATATGCAGGTCACATGACGGAAATGGAGCCTTTTTGGAGGTTTTTTCAGAGGAACCTTTAGAAGGCATTTCTTTGTTCGTTGATGTCTCACGTAAGGATGGTGGATGATACGCAGCGTTGGGCATCCAGTCTGGAGCGTCGGTGACAACCGGGACTAACACTGCGATTCTCGTTGACATTTTTTTTTCCAGATTCCTAGTTTAGACGCCCACTTTGCCGACCGTAAGAAATAGCCATGCACGGCAAGAAAGAAGAAGCGGCTCGAAAGTTTGGCTTACCTTCATAAAAAAAGAGTGGCCATCCCAGTGCAACATTTGAAACACAGTGATATCATGCAAAGGAGGGTCCGCACCCGACACCATGAAACACCAAGTCAGTGACCCCCCGCCTGTGATGCACTACGTCAGACTTCCTCTAAGCAGTCAGAATCAGGGGAGTCAAACAATCGATGACGTCTGTCTCCTGCCAACGTAACCCAGGGTTTCAGGATGCCCGTGTGGTCATGGGCTGATCTCGTGACATCTCGCATCGTTCAGAACTACTAGTCGTCATTTAAATACGTATTTCGGAAAACCAGCGGAGGTTTTGGAGGGCAGGGGTGATACGGTCGCAAGGGTGGGTGTGGGTAAGTAAAGGGGCGGCAGTTTATTCAGGATTTTGCTTGGGAATCCGTAGAAAACAAGTCTGATTGTTCACTTCAAAGGATGCCCAACATGATCTATGACCCGGGACGCCGCCGACTAGCTAGCAAATCCAACACTACACAACATTGTTTTATTTGTTTTTACTTTTGTTGGCAGAGGTCATGGCGGCATCATGTGATGACTTTCGTACTGCAAGAAGAAATCCTACGGTGGCTTCAGTGTACGTTGTGGCTGTCTACCACCATGACTTTTTATGTCTTTGTGAGAGTCCTCTTTAAACATCACAAAGGCTTTCGCTGCCTTAGGATACATCTTTCTTGTTTCTGCTACTAACGGCCGTGCGTTACGTTCGGGATGACATTGTCGTGAGAGCGCTGTGCACTGTGCGTGACTCCCCCATCACTCCGCTCATTTCATTATTTGTCTTGTCTTTCCCGACTCATCTCTACTCTATATTCCACCTCCTCCTCCTCAAGTCACCGCATCCCCAACTCTTGCTTCCCCTCTTTTTGGAAGCCCAATTCCTCCGGGGCAAAGATTTTACAGCTCACTTTGTCTCCCTGTCCGTCCTCATCCATGCTGCCGTCCATCCATCCCTCTCAGTAGGACTCACCACGTGCTCTCATCGTATATTCTTTGGTTTGAGACAGCCTTTACACTGAAGCAAACATGCGTTCGTTCGTTTCAAACACTTTAATTATAACGCCACTATCTCAGCGATGGCCTCCAGTTCATGGGAGCGTAATAAGTTGAGTGTATATGCAAAGCAGGAGGGTGGACACGCTGCAGAACAGTTGCAGAGATACATTACATTGACACTGAATGGGAAAGGAGAGAGTAGCAAACGTGCTGGATGAAGTGTGCAAGGTTGATGAATGTCAGGAAAAAGGATGCTGAAACGTCCACATTTTCCTATTTAACACCTTGCTGCTGCCTACTGTGGAAGCACAGTCAGACATAATTGACCTCAACGCGGCTGAAGAGTGAGAGGAGAGAAGACGGCTGCTTTTCAGAAAGTGTAAGTGGGAGGCTGTGTTGTCACAGGCCATGAGGGCGTCGTTATTACTCGCTAGAGGGAGGGAAAAAGGAAGAAATAGAAGGCTGGTTTGAGTAACTGTTAGAAAGTCACTAAGTTCAGAAGAGCAGAGAATTAATGCCAGGTTTATTTCCGTACGCGTGCAGGAGGTACTTGCATGAGCGGGCGTCTGTCTGGGCGGGACAGCCGATACCGACGTGTCCATGACAATGTGGGACACATTCGTGTGGACGTTTTGTCAGCGTTTTGACGCATTTCCTCTCATCAACAAAAGAAGCACATCAGGCAGGATCCTTGAGGGCGCATGGGAGCTTGGCCAACCAGCCCACATGTGTTTTGTGGACTTTGAGAAGGCATTTGACTGAGAAATCCTGTGGGGAGTACTCCGAGAGTACGGGGTACTGGACCACCTAATTCAAGCGGTTCGGTCCGTGTGTGACCGGTGCCTGAGCTTGGTCCGCATTGCTGCTAATAAGTCAGACTCGTTTCCAGCGAGGGTTGGACTCCACCAGGGCTGCCGAGTCGGCTCATTACTTTTATGGACAGAATGCCGGATCCCCTCAACGCCTCCGGTTTGGGTTTGGTGGCGGCCGGATTGGGTCTCTGCTTTTTGCAGACAATGTGGTCCTGCTGGCTTCATCGAGCTGTGATCTTCAACTCTCACTGGATCGTGAGCGTGAGCGTGAAGCGGCTAGGATGAGAATCAGCACCTCCACGTCCAAGTCCATGGACGGTTCTCGCTCGGAAAAGGGTGGCGTGCCGCCATTACTGGGTCGGGGACGAGATCCTGACGCAAGTGGAGGAGTTCAAGTACCTCGGGGTCTTGTTCACGAGTGAGGGAAGGATGGAACGCGAGATGCCAGATGGGCATCTGCAGTGATGCAGACTCTGCATCGGTCCGTTGTGGTGAAGAGGGAACTGAGCTGAAAGGCAGAGCTCTCAATTTGCCGGTCAATCTATGTTTGGGTAGCGACGGAAAGGACAAGATGGCGGGTACAAGAGGCCAAGATGAGTTTTCTCCGTAGGATGGCTGGGCTGTACCTTAGAGGTAAGGTGAGAAGTACTGTCATCCGGGAGAGAGTCGGAGTAGAACCGCTGCTCCTCCGCATTGAGAGGAGCCAGATGAGGTGGCTGGGGCATCTGGTCAGGATGCCTCCTGGACGCCTCCCCAGGGAGGTGTTCTGGGCACGTCCGACTGGTAGGAGGCTTTGGAGAGACTATGTCTCTCAACTGGCCTGGGAACGCCTCGGGATCGGCCGGGAGGAGCTGGAAGAAGTAGCCGGGAGAGGGAAGTCTGGACTTCCCTGCTTAGGCTGCTGCCCCCGCAACTCAACCTCGGATAAGCAGAAGAAGATGGATGGATGGATGGATGGATGGATGGATGGAAGGATGGATGGATGGATGGATGAATGGATGGATGGATGGATGGATGGATGGATGGATGGATGGAAGGATGGATGGATGGATGGATGGATGGATGGATGGATGGATGGATGGATGGATGGATGGATGGATGGATGGATGGATGGATGGATGGATGGATGGAAGGATGGATGGATGGATGGATGGATGGATGGATGGATGGATGGATGGATGGATGGATGGATGGATGGAAGGATGGATGGATGGATGGATGGATGGATGGATGGATGGATGGATGGATGGATGGATGGATGGATGGAAGGATGGATGGATGGATGGATGGATGGATGGATGGATGGATGGAAGGATGGATGGATGGATGGATGGATGGATGGATGGATGGATGGATGGATGGATGGAAGGATGGATGGATGGATGGATGGATGGATGGAAGGATGGATGGATGGATGGATGGATGGATGGATGGATGGATGGATGGAAGGATGGATGGATGGATGGATGGATGAAGCCCATTATGTTTGACAATAAAGCTCAAAAGGATCAAAACGTGGACTAAAAGTGATAAGAGCCTCGGTAGAGAACATCATTCCTGCCTGTCAGCGTATAAGCAAACCGCTGTGTGCATCTCGCTCCTTTATTCAATTTGTGACAGGAAAAGGGAAAGGATTAGTGCTCAACTTACTGGAGGCTTGTTGAACGCTGGTGCCTACATTCTGCTGATATTATTTTCTGCTCCAAATCCTGGATTATGCTCGGAACCGCACCACTTTGGGCAGCACAAGTGTCCACTTTTCATTTATTTTTCTTTATTCGCAAGCACATCACTGACTGTGGTCCTCGTCACGGGGACAGGAAGTACACAGGATTTGACGAGGGTCTGAATATTACGGCGCATGTCACACAGACGGGCTAACCGTTCAGGGCGAGACTCTGCGTAGGGCCTCATGACATCAGTTTGATTTCTTCCCAGATTCTGTTTTATGACATTTTGCACTTATTTTGCCAGCATAGAGCGTATGCTTTTTGGGTACATTTATGGTTTGCTATACATTCTTGGCCAAGTTTGTCCACTAACTGAGAAATGGACGTAGCCTGGCTACCTTTTCCAAAGGGATGTCAGCCTCTGCACACATTGCTGCAAAATCTTCAACAAACTGTGACGCCCGTGCTTGCGGTTAAGGAAGATGTAGTCACGATGCAATTCCAATTGCATTGTTAATGCAAGATATTTGTTATCACACCCTTATTTTCTTCACACAATTAGACAAGATGTGGCAAACGGCGCTCTTATTTTGAAGGCCAGAAGTGTGTTTTGTGTGTTGAGAATGTCTGTGGATCGTTAAGTCGAGCTGGGAGCAAGAATATACGTGCCTCTGGTCGTTTTTCACCCCTGCAATAAAGCTGCAGACACCCCAGTCGGGCTTACGATAAAGCACCGTCTAAATTCCTTCATTTGGACGCAAGACTTCCAATACTCTAAAACTCTTTTAAAATAGTTGAAAAATAGTCAAACACAGGAGCTTTAAGATGGCTGCGGTTGCATATTATAACACTGAGCATTATTATAGAATTTCTAGCACGGTTCCTTCCATTGTGCAGGTGTTTCTAGTCTATTAATGTTTATACTCATTTGGAGCAGCAAGGTCACTGATTAGAACTCATCAGAGTGCTTATTGTTTTGCATTTTTCCTCGTAGGTAAGAGGCTACGCCTCATATAACTTCCATCCCTGCTGTATGTAAATGAGCGACGCCATATGGGTCCATCACGGAGCAAACGCATACATATTAAACACATACCAATCATCTGCACAAACACGGGCGCTAATCTCTGTGAGTGCGACTTAGCACGTAAAACACACGCATGCACTAATCACATCTTCTATTAGCTTTCATGTTCTTTTTGCTGACGGTGGTGGGGAAAAATATCCAGGATGTGTCCACGGCTTCCACCAGTTGTGCGTGCGTGTGCGTGTGTGTGTGTGTGTGTGCAAGTGGAGGGGGCGACGGGGAGGGGGGACGCTGTATTGCCTTCAGATGTTTGCTGATTATCCCTGCTCGGTCGCTCCCCTCGTCTCTCTCTTTCTCTGGCCGCCTCCCGCTAAATGGAAGCTGTGTGTCTGTGCGTTGGAAAGCCAGTCACATCCTTCACACTCCTCGTTTCAGGCCCTCTTAAGAGTCTCTCGCTCGCTCTATCCCATTTCTCACCAATACCTTCCTGGCTCGCTCCTTGTCACTCCCAAACCTGCACCCAACCTTCCTTCTGTCCATACCCACACCTTGCACCGACTCTGCGGGGCGGACAAAACTGTGTGTGTGTGTGTGTGTGTCTTCAAGCATGGATGAAATACCAGCTGCTAAATATGAAAGCTGGGTTATGTTCTGATGCCATGTCGTCATATCGCTCATGCGTGGAGGCCCACTGCACACGCACATCCACTATGGAAGACAAGTAGCTGCAGGTCAGAGCTTCTGTGCTATTATTCTGCGTTGCATTTGTGTGTGATGCTTTCCACGCACACGCACACGGAGGCAGGCCCTGGATTCAGGCCTCAGCGACTTTAAACCTTGCACAGGCTGACAGTAATTTCTGCCTCCAAATTACATTCCAATGGCTTCATAAATCTGCTGCCTCCTCCTCCGCCTCTTTTCCTCCTCCTCACCGCCTCTCTATCTCCCCCTCTTCCCAGGCCGTGCCTTCTTCGCCCTCTTCCCACCCCTTTTACACCAGGCAGCCTTCATTTTTCCTGCATGAACCTTTAGCACTGCTCACCCTCCCTCCCTTCCTCCATGCTCCTTCTGCAATCACTTGTTTTCTCTTTCTCCCCCTCACTCCCCCGTCCCCGTCGACGCCGCTTCTTTCTGCCGCCAGCTCCGTAAATGAGAAACAGGGAAGCAGAGATGGGAATGTTACGTGTGCGGGTTAGTTAAACAGTCTTCCACACACACTCATATATAAATCCACATGGACACGCCTAAACAAGCTCTGAGGAATGTATTGTGACATAACGGTAATATCACAGTAATCAATATATTGCGTGATCGGCGTTGGACAATGAGGAAAATGACAACCAATAACAGCCCACTGGTCGCTACAAGTGAAACTACTTCAATATTCACTTACCATAAAGTAACCAACATTGGTTCTGATGCTAATAGGCCTGTCATGATAAACAATGAATCAATTAGTGGCACTATAAATATATCCATATACAGTATTGACATGTGCATGCGTGTTTGTTTTCCTCCTCCTCTCTACCAAACAGGCTGGAGGGTTCACTCTGTGCATCTGTCTCAACTGTCTCATCTGTCTCTGTCTCAACACCTGGGCATGTTGGTTCTATAGGAGGCATGAACAGAGTGAGTGAACCCTCCTGTCAGTCAGTGTCTTTGTCCCAGTGGGGAGAGGCGGGGCGCTAGCGAGTGCACTACTTGCTAGCTGTGTGTGCCGTGTGCTACACGATCGAATACTTTATTTGTTCCTGTTTGTGTATAAAACACGATCTGACATCAACAATGTGCCGTTTGCACATCGTCATTTTGTGACGTGAAAAGGTTTGTGACAAAGACAATGAAATAAATACATAAATGCTTTTAAAATGAAAATGCCAGACGAGTATCGGAGGAATCGCTAACTTACTCAGATCGCTGTAAGCACTTTGTTTGATAAGGTCCGCGGGGCGGGCCAACTCAATGCTATTTTCCAAACAGATCCGCGGGCCGGATGAAGTTGCAGCGCAGGCCGGATTTGGCCCCCGGGCCTGAGTTTGACACGTGTGGACTACTTTAACAATGTTGCTGTAGCTTGGTTAATATGCAGGTCACTTTATGTACGTGGAGCGTTGTTGGCACTTTTTGGACTTTTTTTCAAAAGGCTGCCTATTTAGCTGCCTCTTTTTAGCTGTTTTTATATCTTTAGACGGCACAGCAAAGGAAAGGCATGCGTGTTCACGTCTCACATAGGACTGTGGATGATGGGCAAAATCCCCCCCCAAAAGTGCACTTTTCCTTTAACATTTTTGGCTTTCTGGAAAAGATGAATTGGATTTGAATGATTTCTTATGAGAAAAAAAGATTTTGTTTGCGTCCGTTTCGGTTAGAGTCTGACTTTCTGGAACTAACTGACTTTGATGAAGGTTCCACTGTAGTTTCATTGCAAATTCACCCACTTAGTCTTGACCTGACAATTTGATTGTCAGAATTTTGCTCAAAACATTATTTTCATTATCCGAGGTCGCTGACACTTGGGTTTTTATTTTTAAAGCAAGTCAGCTCCATTCTTAACCCTTAAACGTAATAAAAGATGTCTTGATTGGTGATTGAGGAGAATATGGAGATTCATATTGAATTATGATGTCATACCGATAAAGCTGGTCACATTAAAAATAGTTCAGATCACTAATCATTTTTAAAAAACGCTCCAATGAGGCGAGATTACCCGTACTGTGCAGGTGAGCAAACCAAACGCTCCTTGTCGTAACTAGCCCAGAGCTCAGGTGTCAATAAACATTCACTTTCCAACAAAGACATTTAGTGTGCTAGTTGTACCAAATGCTCCGCAATGAGGGGGAAAATAATCATCGAGCACACAAAAAACCTGATCAGCCACCTGAAAAGTGCAAAAGGTTTGCCAGAGACCTCCGTGGTATCACGGCTGCTCGGAGCGTGTGCCCGAATACAGTGCACCTTGCTAGGCCACAGCAGGTGGCTCCTCCCCCTCTATACTCTGGTTCTCCTGATAGTAGTGATGTGCTAGTAGTGATGTCATCAACAGGCAGTTGGTCAAATCCTGATTTGTTCCACTCCTCCTTACTTCCAGGTGTGCACAAACTACACTCAAAGCAAACATTTTAAAAAGTAGATATTAAAAAGGTATCGGTATCGGTCTTGAGAAGCAGAAAGTTAGCGGTATCAGTTTGAAAAAAAAGATATCATGCATCACTAATAGTAATATACAATATTGTGATATCTACGTATATTTTGCACCACCCCAAATAGAAACACGAGTAGACAAATGAGTGAACACATACTAACTTTGCATACCCCAAATAGACTGCAAGGACGCATTCGACTTCTCACACCGCCAACTTTAATGAGAATGTTCATTTTAACAAATGGCGCCTTCAGGTGAAATAATTGCAAATATTTGGCCCCGACGGCTGGTTGGATTGCACCCGGGCCGCTCCCCTTTATGGGCCACGACGCGCCTCGAACGCTCAACCCATCACCCCGACTGGCGTGTTTAACTGCTCCTCGGCTGCAGGCAGGCGCCACATGCTGCGAGGATGGGGCCATAATATGCATAAGCACACGTTGCAGACACGGACGTGCGCAGTAATACTAAAAAACACGCAGACGTGTGGCGAGCTAAAGGCCAGGAGAGAACAATCGGCCCGCCTGACAATGGGGCTCTGAGGAATTCTCTTCCCCGTTTTAATATTCAGCGGAGTGGATGCGGAGAGCGCGCGCGTCAGCGGGGCGCGTGCTCATCAACCTCGCTAACACCGGGGTTAGACAGCCGCATGATTACAGAGAGCTCGCTATTCAGTCCCGCTATTAATCCCTAGCTCCTACTCCCCTCGCTTCCTGTCTCCTAGCTCCCTACAGAGCGAGCACATTTGCCAAGTATCACAGCTGTCACTTTTCTTTGCTCGCTATTTTTCTCAACTGCCTGACGGAGCAAAGCTTTGATGGAAATGGAGATTTAATATGGTTAATTTCCCCGCCCCTGTCTATTAAAATGTTTCAAATCTGCACTAATGCAAATAGAAGGTCATCCAGAGGAGCTTAGAGGGGGTAAAAAAAGGAAAAGCACCTGTAGTATGTAGCGGATTGTCCTCTGTGTGTTTGACTTACAACAGCTTAGCTTTAACTGACTGCCAGAGAGGTATTCATTTACGGTAGTAATATGTTTATTATCGTCCGAGCTAACGTCGCACTGTTTCTAATACTGTTTTGTGTCCCTCTCGAGCTACAATATTAGATACATCTCTCAGTATGTAGTATAATAAGCCTGTATGAAAACATACATTTCTGCATTTCATGTCCATCTAAACAGCGTTACAGCACACAAACTGTAAAATTCCAGCGTATAAGTCGCACCCAATACATTTAGAGGAAAATACAGATTTATTCATGTATAAGCCGCACCGGTGTATAAGCCGCACGTGTCCACGTCAATGGCATATTGTGGCGCGCACGAGTCCGTGAGGACCAGGCAGCTTTTTATTTGACAGGAGCCGATCGCGAGCTATGAAAAAACTCAGGACGAGCTTGTCAACCCATTAGAAATTGCAGGACGTCATTACTCAATATAACAGTCTGACTCACGGTGTCATCTTACAAACAACACTAAACTCATCACACAGCAACTTAACACTCAATATACCACTCAATATAAATATACAAACATGTACCAACATGTACGAGTTTTCCCCCTAATGCATTTCGTTTGAGCCAAGCATTTCATTGGAGGACAAGCAGCATGGAAAATGGATGCATGGCGCTGCAATGTCGCCTCTGTCCACCAGAGGGAGCCAGAGGAGCCTGGACTCAAGAGGAAGGCTGACGTCCTTGCAGCGCCCCAATTAATGCATTGCTCAGACACAAAGCCATTATGGGAAACGTTTAAAAGAGTTTTTTTTTCATTTTTAACTCATATTGGTACATGTTTGTATGTTTTTCAGGTATGCCTTTTGAGTGTTAAGTTGCTGTGTGATGACTTTGGTGTTCTTTGAAAGATGACAGTGTGAGTTACACTGTTATATTGTTATACTGGTACATATAATGACCTCCTGTGATTTCCAAGGGTTTGACAAGCTAGTTGTGAATGCACTCTTAGCTCGTGATTGGCTCGTGCCAAAGAAAGAGCTCCCGCTTCCTCACTGACTAGCGAGCAGCACAGTATTTAAACAATTACTAGTAGTTCTGAAGTAAAGGAGATGTCACAAGATTAGAATTTAGCCATAAATTTGCCTCACTGCTGTATAAGGCCGCGGCGCTGTCGTTTCAGGTCGCTGATAAGGTTTTTTTGTGTGTTCGATGGGTTTTTTTCCCCTCATCGCGGAGTATTTGGTACAACTAGCATGCAAATTGTATTCCTAGGAATGTTTACAAGTGAGCTCAGGGGAAGTTACGACAGGGCGTTAGCGTTAAGGAGCTCTTGACTTGCTCACTCGCACAGTACGGGTAATCTCACCTAGTTGGAGTGTTTTTTTAATTATCGTCATCTGAGAATGACGTCATAATTCCCTGATATCGGCTTGATAGTTATCTGTCCGCTACTTCATGCACCCCTAATTTTAACTCTAAACTTATAACGTTTATTTGTGATTGCAACCATTTATCTTCAAGCCAGCGCTTGATTAACAATGGCAGTACAACATTGTTCAAGGTCACTCATTAGGCACACAGCAGCTACATCAGAAGGGTGACGACGACACAGAACACTAACCATACCGTAGCCATGGTGTCAGATAAAAATAAGAGAAGACACAACATAAGCAGATACACACAGGGCAACTACAAATACAGCAATGCTTTGTTAATCGCGCTTAACTGGTTCCAAACCAGACCTCGATAAGTGAATTTCCACAAAGTAGGATTCAATATTAATAAACTGAATATTTTCATAGCTAGAACAACCTGTTGTAAATACAGATATTAACATTATTAGAGCCCTGTACACATGAAATAACACGCCAATAGTCACTTTTACACTCCTATTATCACATTGTGCAGGCTATGGGATCACTGCAGGGACATGACAGCCAGCCTCCACTAGCATAGCGAGCTAACTACTTAGCCTCTCCAGGTTCTAAACTTAAGAAAGTGTTTCAAACAGAGTGGGGAAGAAGGACAAAGAAGCCAAACACTTACCACTTCCACACGGAATGAGAGGAGAACCTTTTTTACATTACTGATGCCTAGTGACCACACTACGGCATATAACTTGTCTTTCAATATTTTTGGACTAATAATAGGCCTAGCACAAAGCCATCGTATGTTAAGTAACTGCTTTTGAAAAACTGCAGTATAGCGAGGGAGCGATGTTCGTGCCGCGATATAGCAAGGGACGACTGTATACACAAGTGCGGCCTCTCTATATACAATATTTTTTTTCTCGGTAGCCAGATGAACCTGTGATGAAAGAAAGGGGGAAAAAGAGCTGAGAAAAAAAGTGTTAAAATAAATACATAAATAAATAATATAGCTTTGCTATTTCCGCACAAAACATATGCAGTGTTGTACACAGCGAAGAGGCAAACGGTAAAAGATGGAAGATAGAAGCCGCAGTGAAGGTCACATGTAGCGCATGTAGGTTACGTTGTTGTCATCGACTGTCGCACACGAGCAAGAGTGATTTGTGTCCCCCCCGGCAATGAGATGCTCTCTCCGTTATACGGGGCAGGACAAGTTAAGAGTGGAGGCGGGTGGGAGTGAAAAAAAAAAGACCCGCATTGATTGATCTGTCTGAGAGGATATTGCCAACAATGCTGGTGAAAAATGGCTCTTTTTCATTCTCCTCTACGATTTCTCACTAATGTTCAAGTGAATAAATAGAAGGCTGGGAGTGTTTCAGGGGCGGGGGGAAACGTATTTGCAGTTCCATCAAGGCTGTCATTGTTTGTAGCATTTTTAATATCAGAAAAGAGAGGGCACATTTTCCACTGACAAAAGCTATCAGCCTGTAATGCTGATGCGGGCTGCAGTCCAAATATCAAATGTAGAAATATTCCATTTAATACAAATATTCATCTTTTCGAAGGTGGAAGAAGAGTTAGTTCTTCATTTCAAGAAAAAGGTAAATCATTTCACCTTTTTACCCTCAACTACAGCGGGAAACTCCTTTTTCCATGCAGTTGTCAGATGAGTGTGGTGTGATAATATTCACGCTATCTCCCGCATAAGCCTCCAGTTACCACGCACGGTGTGATGTGACACCAAAGTGTCACACGCTTTCTTCCAACCCTCTCGCAACTCTGACGCCACTTTCACTTCCACCCAAATGCTTGGCTTTCTAGCTCCCAACTCCCTTTTCTGATTCACACTGCCTCGAGCTCACAATCTCATCCAGCGGTAAAAGTGTCATTGAAGGTGACATTTGCTGTTCATACACGGCACATGAACGGGGTTGGTTGCAGCCATCCCGCATAAATCTGGGCGTCAGAACCGTAGCGTTAGCCCACCGGTGCCTTTTATAGAGAATTCAGTAAAGCGCTTGTATGCAAGATGACCGCAACGGCGTCCGGCGTGACGTATTTAATACTTGTTGGACAGCCACATAGGCATTGTCCCGCCTCTGTCACGGCTCTGATGTGACCGCAGGACCCAGGAAATGACTGTGTTGTTAAAACAGAACAGCCATATGGGAAAAATCCGCTTTTAAGGCTATACTGGCATTGTTACGGGAGCTTAACATTTGACCAGTAATAGAAATAGAAATAAGTTAACTGCTCTTAGGAAACAAAACTACAACAATATGCTCAAGTCTTAACTTCAGTCTTTAATAGTGTTGCAAAAAAAGGCACAAAAAGCAAAACACACTCCTTTAATCTTTTGATGCTCATTTCCAGTGACGTTATGCATGTCGGTGACCTCTTTTTTATCCGTGTTGCAAAAATCAAGAAAAAGCAAGATTTAATCTTTTGATATCTGCCAAACTGAGCACCCGTTAAGTATGCGGACACGTAACGCGACCTCACGTGCACGACGGAACATCTGTGGCTGAAATAGCCACAAAAAGCCAAAGAAAAAGCAAAGCAGATGCTAAGATTCTATATTTTGATCCGAGCTGAACCGGGGATTTCCTCAGTACGTTGACACCAAAGGTGACGTCGTGCATGACCAGTGGTCCTTCTATTACAGCAAAAATATCCCCATAAAGCCAAAGAAAAAGCAAACCATGTCAGGCTTTAATGCTTTGATGGTTGCTGAACTGAGTGAGCACTTGTTCAGCACGTTGACGTCACGCAGGACGGTGGTCCTTCTTTTGGGATGTGGCAAAAATATCCCCAAAAAGCAGATTAAATCCTTTGATGCTCACTGAACTGAGTTCTTATGAGGTAGGGTATTTATAGAAATACTTTGGGTAAAACTGTGGTCCAATTGCCTGTGACATCCAAGCCATTGTATTCTCAGGGCATTGAATCGATTGCACCTGCAGTGTTCAGGTTGCCAGAGAAGACGTTTCGCCTCTCATCTGAGCAGGCTTCATCGGTTCATGCTCAACGACTGGGTAGGACTGCTCTAGTCTGACTAGACAGCACAAGACTAAAGATGTCTAAGCAGGCTTCATCGGTTCATGCTCAACGACTATATAGGACAGCTCTAAGACTAGAGATGTCCTATTTAGTCATTGTCCGAGCAGGATTCATAAGTTCATGCACAGCCCTAGCCTGACTAGACGAGACAAGACTAAGGTTGTCCTATTTGGTCGTCGTCCAAGCAGGCTTCATAGGTTCATGCTCAATGACTAGATAGGACAGCTCTAGTCTGACTAGATAGGACAGTTCTAGTCTTGTGCTAGAGAGGCCAAACGCCTTCTGAGACAACCTAACAGTCCAGTTGTGATGAATGCCCTGACAACTGAGGTCCAATTCTGAAAAGTCCAGTGGCCAAGCATGAATTCTTGTACCGTGGTATTGGACCACTGATAGATGACTAGATTTAACGGCTTTGTCATTGCATAAAGCAAACAAGGCGCAAAGCGTAGAGCTCCTAATTTGTCCAGACTGTCTGCGACTATTGACATTGTGTTTACCAGACAGCGCTCGTTTAGCCTTGCCAAGCGGTTTTCATTACACGTCGTAGCCACACACTGCAAAAATGAATCAGATTACGATGCCACAAACCAGCAAGTCTGCTTTATATTTACCCCACCACACGCAGCTCGAACTGCCTCCCTTAACGGCACCGCCATTTTAACCCCATTCCTTTTCATTTGTGGCGGCGGGGTAAGTACGGTTTTATGATAAAAATATCGACACACATAAGCCCGCTTAACCAAGTTCCTCTAAGCATGTGGGTTCCTTTGAAAACAAAAAGGAGGACAGCTTTATTTGTCTCTATTTGTGCTTAAGCAAACAGCACCATAATGTCCCAGTTGGTTATGTAGTCTACTTATTCCTGGGATGGAGGGAACACAGCCAGCCAACGCAGCCGAGCAGCTAATGGCCTTGATGAGCCTGTCTCTGTACACTCTGTATTCCTGATCAGGACTTGTCTCGCAAAAGCCAGCGCTCACCTGGGAGTTTGAGTCCGCGCTCAAGGTGCAATCACTTAGCATGTGGTGCTTAATGAAAGCGCCAACAAATGTAAAGAAATTAAAAAAGATTTAAAACACGGTCCCACGCTGGGAATTTTGTTTTCTACAAATACAGCACCGCCTTCACGAAACATTTTCAATGTACTTCATTTCAAAAGGCTTGCCTAATGAGACGGGGATAATTACTCAGCCTGTGGCCGTGAATGTGGCGTTCTGTTCCACTTGGGACACTTGGTGGCGTCTCAACAAAGCTATGAAAACAGGGTAGAGGTTTCTTTCTCTTTTGTCGCGCCTTGTGAGCACGTCAGATGGAGGTGGAGGTGACATCAGGGGTGTCCAAACGTTTTCCAGCGAGGGCCACATGATGAACAAGGGCCACTTTGATATTTTGCATGCTAAGAAGTTGGGATACGGGTGAATAATCACATTATTCATTATTATTAAAAAACTTTGCTATTTGCGCTTTTTGGGACCATTTTTTTAAATTTATTCTTAAATAATCTATGTCAATTTTCTTTTTCTTTATTCTCAGAATATTTTGACTTTATTTGCATAATATTACAACATTTTCCACAACCTAATTTTCTAATAATTACTTTTTCTATATTTTCTATATATTTTTCAATATTTTCTTTTATTTCTGTCCCATAATATTACAACTTTTGAAAGATAACATTTTTTCTTTAATATTTCAACTCTATGCTACTAAAATGACATTATTCTACATCCTAATATTACGCGTACTATTTTTTCTTGTTAGAATGCGACTTTAATCTCTTAATATTTTTCCAGCCATTTTGTCCATTTGTGCTGTTGTCTGCCAAATGTTTCCAACTGTTTGGACTCTTGTAACCCTGTAACGTTTTCCACAAACTCATTTTTCAAAAATTACAACTTCATTCATTGTTTTGTTTGCTTCTCATTAAGTTATTATGACTGGAACTTTGTTTTATCTTACTATTTGACTTTATTTTTGTAAAATTACTGCTGATGTTTCAATTTTTGTTGTTTTTTTTTTAAATAAAAATTTTTTGTCATAATATTACGACTTAAAAAATATTTTATATTTCAACTTGACGCTACTAAAATGAGGTTGTTTTTCCTCACATTATAATGTTATTCTGGTAAAAGTACAACTTTTCCTCTTTGGAATAAATTTGTTTTTTTCTTTATTTAGCTTTATGCTACTAAAATGACATTTTTCTTTATAATGCTGATTTCAAAATTTTTGCTGTTGCTTTTTATTTTTTTAGTTTCTTTTTAAATTCTATTTTTAGAATGTGCTGTGGGCCAATAAAAAAAAAAATAGCTGTGGGCCACAAATGGCCCCCAGGCCACACTTTTTAAATTGAAATAAACAATGGATGGCATTTTGACATTTCAGCTGAATTTGATGATACCTTCTCAAGGAACAATACTATAGAAAACTAGATTGGATATACTTTAGAGTAGTCAGTGTACAGCTTGCATAGCAGTATATATTTACTGTCCACTGACAATGAGTCAACACACAGCAAGACTATCAGTTCCATTTTTACAGTATTGTCCCACGTTTGTGAGGCAGCGTGCAGTACAGTGTGTAGTGTTCAAGTGTTCTGTGGCTGGCGTATTTCATGACTGTGGGACGCAAGGACGAACATTTTGTAACGTAATTTGCGGGAGATTCACTGCACTATTAGCAGCGAGTGACTGGGAGTGCAAGCAGGCATCACGTCATTTAATGGGTGTCATGAGCCAGAAATATTGAGAGCTCTCGCGTCCAACACTTTTAGTTTGATTCCCCCCTAAACTGCAGTTAATGAACTGGCCCGGAACCAATGGAAAAAGCAGCCCCGTCTCACTAATTAAATTTGATTCACTAAGACTGCCTGTTGGTTTGTCTCTTTCCAGGGCTAAAACTGCACAAACACTTGCTGAAGTCAAGATATTTCCAGGAGATGTCACTGAGAATCACCAATCCCCTCACTGATTCTTGAAATGTATTCTTGCCAGAGAACAACGAGTATCATCCATCCATACATTTTCTTCCGCTTATCCGGGTCCGGGTCACATTCCCAGGCCAGCTGTGAGACATAATCCCTCCAGCGTGTCCTAGGTCTGCCCCGGGGCCTTCTCCCGGCTGGGCGTGCCCGGAACACTCACCAGGGAGACGTCTCTTAGGGCGAGTCCAGCCACCCTACGTAGGAACCTCATTGCAGCCGCTTGCATCCGCGAGCTCGTTCTTTCGGTCACAACCCAAAGCTCGTGACCACAGGTGAGGGTGGGAACATAGATCGACCCTTGCCTTCCGGCTGACTTCTCGGCGGCCGCATTAATGCAGACGCTGTGCCGAACCGCCTGTCGCCCTCACGCTCCAACCTTCCCTCACTGGTGAACAAGACCCCCTGAGGGTGCAATCCACCCTTTTCCGACTGAATATCAAATGCATGAATCACTAAACAGCTGAAATTTGTTTTGAAAGTCCCATTTCCAAACAAAGCTACAATTGATGTGATCATATTTGTCTTTTCAGGGACGATAAGGACCTGCTGAGGCAAGCGCCAGTCAAGTGCACCTCCAGGATACCACTTCTGGCAAACACTGGACCAATGGGACAAACCTGAAGCAAGTGGACTACATTGGACGACTACTGTAATAAGAAAGAAAAACAATCATCCTTGATAGTTCCCACCCTTGTTGCGTGGTGCATCACTTTTTGCATGACCCGCTGAACATCCTGGGTTGCCTTTGACTTCCAAGAAGGACCCTTGATCCCTACACCGGTCTCTGGACTGTCTGGCCAACTGTCTCCTTTTGGTGTCGGAGGGGTGTGTTCTGAATTAAGCCCGTGGACGCTCGGTGAAGATGACTTGACTTGGCAGGCCTAACAGCCCCCCCACCACCACTTTTACCCACAGATCGAGCGAGAGAGCCTGGCAGTAAGAAAAGACAACACACAAATGTGGTAGCCCTGAGCCATGCTGGTGTTGCTACTACTGGAGCCCTGCGGTAAAGACTATCATTATCCCTATCATCATTCATCCAAGCTGAGGAACATTCCACGGCTCCAAGGGACTAGGCTACAGATCTGAACGGCTTGAGGAAGACGGCGCACCGGGACCCACTGCAGCATCGCTCATATAAGACCAACACAATCCTCACTAAGGAAGTGAAAGGCACAGACTGAGCAGGTTAGCCCTCTGCAATCATACCTAACATCATGAATGCCTCTTACACACGCTCTTAGTCAGGTTTTTATCCAAGAAACCACTCCAGCTATACACCCCAGCCATCACTGTTCTACCAGGGAAGCTGCATCCTGTTCAGGCTACAGTACCAGCACACAGCAAAGGAAGGGTATACAGTATGCAATGTATATGCACTAGCGGTGCTCCGATCAAAATCATCCGATTCCTGTGAAAAAGCTTTTCAACGCCAATCACAAAAGGGGTGGCATGTTAAAAAGCTCTAAATGAATGCGGTATTTGGGGTATTTGGGGGCAGGCGCTTGGCACGGTGTAGTGAATTTTCGAGGCTCGAGATGTGATCATCGGTCGGGTGGCGGCTAATGTGGCCAAGAGTGGACACTCGCCCGTGCGCGCGTGGCAGTCGGAGGTCTAAGGCGGGTAGCCCGAAAAGAGGTTGGATTCGTCGGACTGGACGGTCGGCCTTTGTCGGCCTTTTGTCATCTCGTCATTCCCGTGATTTGACTTCATTTTCGTAACGTTACAACTTTTTCAGCAAACCCAATTTTTCAAAAAGCTACAACTTTATTCATTGTTTTGTTTGTTTCTCATAAGGTTGACTTTAAAAAAACAATGCCTTTTTCGTTACAATTTCAGCTTTATGCAACTAAAATGATGTTATTTTTCCTCATAATACAACGATGTTATTCTCCTAAAATGCGAGTTTTTCTTGTTAGATTACCACTTTTTTGTCTTAATATTTTGTCTTTGTTTTTGAAACATTTCTAATGATTTTTCCATTTCGGTTCTGTTTTTTTTTTGTTTGTTTAGTTTTCTTCTTAAATGATATTTGTAGAATGTGCCGCGGGCCAATAAAAAAACAGCCGCGGGCTGCACTTTGGACACCCCTGACCTAAATCAAGAAGAGGGTGGGGTATTCAATGGAAGCATAATCGGACGTAATTTTTATTTCCTAAATCTGAAAACTCATTAAATATAGCAACTTCATTTTACTTTAATAATGATATGGAGTGCATGAGAAAGCCGAAAGGAAAATGTAGCTCTCTTTGACCACATGGTCATTTACTAACAAGTATCCTGCAGAACACAGCAGTAACAGAACCAATGTTATAGCGGTGAGGAGCAAACTGCTCAGCCAGCATTAATAAACTGGTGACGTCATTGTAGTACGACAGGTGTAACACGCATGAGTTTGAGGAGCAACCTTTTAAAGCGCATGCAGAGGTAGATTAAGCTGCTGGATGCTGACCACATGGTACTTCAACCACACCTCCAGTCATCCCTCGTTTATAACGGTTCATTGGTTCCAGACCCGACCTTGCATGATAAGTGAATTTCAGTAGCGTAGGATTCCATATTAATAAATTGAATTTATTTGTATTTTTTTCATATTATTTTTTGTTGACATCACATGGCGCAGGGCACGGCATCACTGCAGGGACGTAACAGTTGCATGTTTTTATAGCTTCATTTGTTGTTTTTTCATATTCTGGGATTCCGGAATGATTCCTTGTCTGGATCAGTCTTTCATATTTTGTAGAACGTGTCGGAAACTTGTCCTGTATTTTTTTCCAAGTGCTCTGACCATTTTTTGTGGCTTTTAATGCACAAATGCTGAAAATGGTCCTATCTTGCGATGTGAAAAAAATCTTTGAAAAAAATTCCTGGATCCAGACAGTGATCCGGAACACCCCCAAAATTTTATCAGTTCTTCGATATCCCATTTCCGACAATTCCTGATAATTTCAACCAAAACCTTTCAGAACTTTTCAAGTTATTTTGAACACAAACAAACAGATAAACCGACAAACCGCGACGCAGCGAGGGACGACTCTACTGCCATAAAACAACATTACTTGACCCGGAGACTATCGGAGGCCGCCGTTCATTGAATCCGGTCGTCTTATTTTCTACAGACAGCGATATCAGCTGAATTAGTAGGCCAAAAGGTAGACCAGACCCTGGATTGGTCGCTGGTCACAGGACAATCCAGTCTGCCCAGATCCCAGTGAGAGGCAGAATAGAACAGATTGATCCAATCACAGTTTGTACAACGCATCAGACGAAGAGGAAAGTACAAGAGTGTCAGGGACAGGAAGAGAATGTTCCTCGCCTCCTCTAAACAAACCTGAGAAGGGGTGTGTGGCTGGAGAGGCAGCGCGTGTGAAAAACAGAGATGCCGGTAAGGACAGCACCATATGACGGCAACAGTTGGATGGATAAAATGAGTCAGGAAGTGTAAATAACAAACGAATCTAAGTATCATTATGAGAATGTGTGAAATTATGTATTAAAAAAATAACGGGGTGGCTGGGTGGGCTTGCCAAGAAAGGAGAAGTGTTGGAGTGTTGCATGAAAGCATATGTTTGTTGATATTCATAGACTGTTCCCAATATGGCTTTCTACCTTGGAAGTCCCTTTTGTGTCCATATGCTCCTTTTAAATGCTGGAAATGCCTGGAATGTTCAAATGGAAGCTAAAAACAACCAGCTACAGCCTGGGTACAGGCCAAACTTCACGGCTACCGTTGCATACCAACTTCCACAAAGCTGCACGCACATAGTCAACTATTCCTTCTCTTGCAAGGCTCTAAGGACATATTTCTTTGTAGCAATGCCCCCTCTCCTCCTGTGACTGACAGACCAGCTCTCCATCTGCCTCCCGTTTCCATCCCTCCTGTCTCCCCCCACAAAACAACCCCGCAACCCATCTCTCTATCTGTTCTATTGTTGCCATGTCTTGTTTGCTTTGCATGGATTTTGACTGCAGCTGAGGGGCAAGTTTGCATCTAGCAAGTTGGCGTACATATACGAACACATGCACACTGGCACATTTGCACAGGCAGGAAGGGAAAAAAATACTTGCCTTAAGAGGATTTGTTTATCAAATGCGCTGTCAAATCATGTCAGGGAAAAAAAATTACAGCTGGAGGCTAAAAAAAAAAGAAAGGGCTCCAACAACAAGGATAGGCCAACCTGTAATCAACACAAGTTTCACCATTGCATGTTATTCTTCTTCTATAAATAGTTGACTGTTTGTGGGTGTGAGTGGCAGCAGATAATTATGTCTGTATTTTTATGTTACGTATATTGGTGCTCATTTGGAGAAACATCATAAAGCAAGACTGCTGGAACACCTTCATGCTGCAGAGACACCCCACCACCACCTTTCAGGATATTTCAGGCTTGAATAATTTATAGAAATTTCACAAACAATCATAAAAAAAGAGAAGACATGCATTATGCATGCCAGCTTTTATTGAGACAACGGTATGCGAGTGCTTTGTGATCACTTCATTTGTTTGTGTGGGCTTTTCTCAGGTCCGGTCCACACTAGAACCTTCCTGGGATTGTTTTTTTTGTTGTTGTTTTTTTGGGTGGGTTGAAAAAAATGTGTGTCCACTCTGTGCCGGGTTAGTAAATAAAATAGTGGGGATGCTCCGACTTCCGTAGAAAACATGTGACGCCGATAAACGCCTTTCACCGATCGATTCATGTCATGACAACACCAACATGGCATGAATGTGCACATGAGCTGTGTCACGTAGGGTTGCCAACCCCCGTATTGCGCCGACAAGCGGCGCACTTTGTCCCGTATTGCAGCGAGAATCAACACTGGTCTGTAAAACCTCCAATGGTTTCCATTTGCCTGCTTGCCACAGGCTACGCCAATCCATGCCGGCGTGTTCGTGTTCGGAGCCCACTTTTGTCCCACGGGGAAGTGGGTCGCACGTCCGTGGGGTTCGAATGAAGTTTTTCAAGTTTCACGGAACAATTTTGCTCTTTTGTCATTGTTATACTAACGATGTCGTGTCCTCCAAACACTATTTGTGTGTGGTTGTTTAATGAACACAAACACATAGTGTGTCCAGCCTTATGACGGTGATACTATCACAGGGGTCTCCCTTTGAGTAGCTCACCAAAGGCTCAGGCTCAAAGAATATTTACTTCACCTCTTAGTAGTTTTTTATTATAACTGTTCAATCCAGACGTTATGCCTTTATATCATGACAAATGAACACAAAACAGCATAAAGTCGATGGCCACACAGTTAGAGTGGAGATGTGCTTGGTGAATAAAGTAGAGCACAATTGAAATGTTGCCAGTCATAAATAAAACAGAAATAGTTGACAGCGCTAATAGTGATGAAAGTTGGAGACCTCTGCAACCCAAACACTCAATTTAGTCTCTTTTACGTTAAGCAGGGCAGAATTCTATTGAACAATGATATTTATCTGTATTATTTTATTTAAAAAAATTTGTTAAAAAAAATCAATTATTGAACAGTAGTCGTAGTCGTATTACTCCAAAGCATCCATCAAATTAAATTTGGGTTTTTTGTCAAATAGCACATAAACCCTTTCACAAAAATAAAGGCAAAAAAACGATCCTTTTTAATAATGACCTATTTGCCAGGGGCCCTTGGCATCGTCTAACAGCACCGCTAGCCAATACCAGTGTTTAGAAATGGAAAAGTGTGCAGTAAATCCATGTGATTGGTACCGGCGGATCTCACTCATGAATGATCGGTATCGGGAGCACAAAACCCTGATCGGCGCGTCCCTTGTAAATACTGTAGTTGCATGCAGGCGGGAACGGATCACTGGGTGGAAAGGACGGAACGCAGACAGAACCATGTGACACACCAAACTATAGAAGAAGAAAGAACGCATGCGCATAAATCCGTCATCTTCTGGTTCCCAAGGCTCGCTAGACTTACGACGAAGTGGAATTACTTCTACGAGTCAGTTTGGAGAATAAGACAACAAAAGATCATGAGAATGTCGACTGGGGTGAGTCACAGCCGTCGAAATATTCACATATTATGTTGGCTTGTCGTCAAAGCTCACGTCCGGTCACGGCAATAGGTCGGTGACGTCAACATTTCTCTAAAACAGCGGTTCAGTTGTCTGCACGGAAACAACAGGTTTTCCCACTCTGGAATCCGTTTAGAAAAAATAGCGTTTCAGGGCACCCAGAGCGCCCTTTACATAAAAGACTTTGCCGTTTGAAAACTTGCGTGTGGATAGCCTTTCTGCCTTCCCGTAGCTTCACCCCAACGTTGGCGTTGACGCCGCGCAGTCACAAGTTCACTGTTGTCTTCTGAGCCATCAACAGCGCTGCGTGCAATTAATCGGATTTCCTCCTCCCTCCAATCATTTCTCCATTTTAGTTTCATGTCACTCACTCTGTTTCTGTTAATCTCTTGAGGGAAACTGTCACTGACCAATTTTCTCCATCTCTGTCATCCATTTGCTTTCCCTGATTCGGGTAATCTTCCTTCAGCCTCTCACTCTACCCCCCGTCTCTCTCTGCGCTAAATTGCCTATTTGTCTTGTGCTCGGGTTGCACTGACCCAAATAATAATGGACAGCCTCTCCAAAGTATGTTTCACGAGTCAATCCCCAGATTTTACTGAAGTAAGAAGAAAACTTTACTTTTAATTAACGGTAGACTACAGTTACAAATATTCAGTCACGTGCATTCAAACACAAGTATACTTGAAAGAAATGCCTCGTCTTCTGTCCGGTTTGGGTGTACATGGAAATGTATTTTTTTTACTTGTCTCCTTTGTATCATGTGTAGTTACTGAATTCATATACAGTGGAACCTTGGTTAGCATCATTAATTTGTTCCAGAAGGTCTGACTCGAAGTGAAACAGACGCTAACCAAATCAATTTTGCCCAGAAGAACTAATGTCATTCATTTTCTAGGCTGCTTGTCCTCACCAGGGTCGCAGGGGTATGCTGGGCCTACCCCAGCTGACTTTGGGCGAGCGGCAGGGTACACCCTGGACTGGTCAAAACAAACAGCCATTCCCATTCCCATTCATACCTATGGACAATTTAGAGTTGCCAATTAACCTAATATGCGTATTTTTGGAATGTGCTGGAGTACCCGGAGAAAACGCACCCGGAGAACATGCAAACTCTACACACAGATGCCAAAAAGGAGATACAAACCCAGATCTTCCAGATCTCCAGACTGGTGGCCAACATGCTAACCTGTAGGCCACCGTGTGGCCAAGGAATTATGTAAACCCACTTCATCCGTTCCAGAAAGCCAAAGGTGAAAAACACTTTTTGTAGAATTTTACAATTATAGTTTTACATGCAAAAAACAATTCTAAATGCACATACAGTGTTCCCTCGTTTATCGCGGGGGTTAGGTTCCCAAAATAGCCCACAATAAGTGAAATCCGCGAAGTAGCCAACTATACAGTATTTTTGTACAATTATTACATATGTTTTAAGGCTGTAAAACCCCTCACCATACACTTTATACACTTTCTCAGACAAACACTGACATTTTATCACATTTCTCTCTTGTTTAAACACTTCAAGTTCAAATTTCGTTTGAATTTTAATGATCAATTTACGGGATTGGACACAAGAAATTAAGTGACTTAAGTGACATATTTCACTCCTCTGATCGTGGTTTGTCCTGGCGCCGTTAGGCTGTAGCATTTTTGTACCCTTGTTACAACCGAAGATTTATTTACAGCATTCCTGGCACCCTACAGCCGCGTAACGTCTGCCTTCATTCAGCATGTATGATCACTAGCAGCTAGACACATGCAACAGAGCACCAACAGATCACTCTAACACTCTAACTTGGAACAATAACGACAAAGAATATGAATCTTTTGGGGTTTTTTTAAAATGATGTTTTCAGTATCAAGTGAAATCATCCACCCATTTTTATACCGTTATCCTCGTTAGGGTCATGGGTAAGCTGGAGCACCCTGGACTGGTCGCTAGTATATACAGGGTTATTCAAAAAGAATGAAATGATTTCATTATGCTGTCTTTTACTACGGAAAAGCAATGGAAAACTCCAGCCAAATCACAAGTATTCTACTCACAATCAAGTTTTATTTCCTGTCTCTCAAGTGTTCATTGTGGCCACCAGCTGCAGCACGGCCCACATCAATGCGATAAGAGAATTCCTCCCGGACGCGTATCAGCATATCGCCCTCAAATGAATGTTGCCGGCGGAACGACACGACTACAGCGCTCCTGTGGCAACCACTCAAAACTCTGAAAACTCCTCTTTCAAACGGTCTGGACTCATTCCATGACGGTGCTTGACAACTGAAGCAATGAGTCATGAAATCGGTTCATTCTTTTTGAATAACCTTGTAATGTAGATGACTAGACAAACAACCATTTACACTCATATTCACATCTATGCACAGTTTATAGTCTCCAATTAAGCTAATATGCATATTTTTGGACCGTTTCCCAGGGGGAAAAATACTGTCTTATATTTATTTGGTACATCGCCACACTTCTAAGGTGACACCTGTTGCTTCAGCATGTGATTGTTCCATTTTGTGCTCCCTCGTAATATATTCAGCCACTCCTCGTCTGCAATAGTTTTAAAGCAGTTTCCCTCTTCTCTTTTCCAATCAGGAGCTGGGACAGCAACATGGCGACCGAGAGCATTGCCGAGCTCCGCGATTGGCTTTTCCTGTTGCTGCTGTGCCTCACCTTATTGGCCGAGGTCCTGGAACTGGCAGCAGCTGCAATTGTCTTGGAGACAGGCGAGGGAGATGAAGGAATAGTCTGTCCCTCAGTCTGCCGCTGCGATGAAGGTTTTGTCTACTGCAACGACCGTGGACTCAGTCTGATTCCTCCTCTACCGTTGACGGCTGCCATCCTCTACCTGCAGAGCAATCGGCTCACCAATGCCGGCCTGCCTCAGTCGCTGGAGCGCAGCACGTCCATACGAGTGATTTACCTGTACGCCAATCAGTTGGATGAATTCCCCATACACCTCCCACCTTCATTACGGGAGCTCCATTTACAGGATAATAACATACGAACATTACCACGATCATCTCTTGCCAAGTTACCGCTACTGGAGCGCTTACACTTGGATGACAATTCAATATCAACAGTGAGCATCCAGGAGCGCGCTTTTTCTGGGACTCCACGACTCCGCCTGCTGTTTCTTTCTCGGAACCACCTGTCAAGTATCCCCGCAGGCTTGCCAGCATCTTTGGAGGAGCTGCGATTAGACGACAACAGAATCAACACCATCCCCACGCATGCCTTCCGAGGGCTGTCCTCCTTGCGACGTCTGGTCCTGGATGGGAATCTGTTAGCTAACACACGTATTGCGGATGACACCTTTTCCCGCCTCGCCAATCTGACAGAGCTGTCACTAGTCAGAAATGCCTTGCAATCCCCACCAATCAACCTACCATCAGCTCATCTTATTCGGCTTCATTTGCAGGATAACGGGATGACCCACCTACCAAGAGGATCATTGGACGGTATGCGGCGGCTGCAGAAGCTAGACTTATCGGGAAACAATCTGACCAGTCTTCCTCGAGGGCTTCTTAAGGACACTGATAGTCTTGAGTTGTTGTTGCTGCGAGGAAACCCCTGGTACTGTGGTTGCAACCTTCGCTGGCTCCACGCATGGCTGCACAGCTGGGGAGCTGCAGTGACAGTCAGGGGTTTGACCTGTCAGGGGCCTGAGGCGGTGAAAGGCCAGTTGCTTAAAGACCTTACCTATCTGATGGAACAGTGTGAAGGACCACCAGCCGGTCCAGTCACTGGAGTCGGGGTCAATCCATCAGAAAAGGATGGAGGAGGTGAAGATAGCGTTGGAGGGGAGGGGCAAGCTGTGGTTTCAGTTCCCCACGGCAGCACCACCACTAACTCTTTGCTGGTCCCCACGCAAGGTTCCCTTTTTACACTACGAGCCAAGCGACCAGGCCTGGTTATGCCTCTGCCTGCAGGGGGAGATGGTCAACCATCTGGAGAGGCCCTGGAGTTGACTGTAAAAGCTCTCTCTTCAGACAGTGTGCTGGTCAGCTGGTTGTGTCCACAGCCAGCACCCTCATTCCGTCTATCCTGGCTAAGATTGGGATCCAGCGCGGCACTCGGCTCAATCACAGAAACTCTTGTTCCCGGAGAGAGGAGGCAGTACCATCTCACCCAGCTCACACCACGCTCGCATTATCTCATATGCTTGCTGCCATTACGACAGGAGACCTTTCTGGGCTCCAGCTTGGGGACATCTCGGGTAGGCAGCATTGAAGCGAACAATAAAGACTCTGCTCCAGCCTGTGCTCAAATAGAGACTGGGGAGGCTATGGTAAACTCCAGAGGAGAGGGGTCAGATAAGGACACGCAGGACTCAGAGCTATCAGCCCTGCCACTGGCGGGCATCATTGGGGGTGCCACAGCCTTGGTAAGTCTTCTGCTAATCTTTGGTATTTTCTGCTGGTACGGACAAAGAACAAGTTACAAGTCGGGGGACTCCAATTCATACAACAGAGGGCGAGGAGGAAAGCATTACGATGACTATGTAGAATCCGGCACCAAAAAAGATAATTCTATTTTAGAAATCCGAGCCCCTCCTGCAGGGTTCCAGATGACAGCCATGGCCCATCAACCCTTGCAGCCCAAACTGGATGATGTCACCTACATTCACACCATTTTCCCTTCTTCCTCCTCTTCCTCCCACGCTAACGGGACATATCGCAGCAACCACAGAGCCGGCAGCCTCAATGGCACCATCATCAGCCAAACCAGCCACCACCACGTCACCTACGGCACCAACCGTGGCTACAGAGAGGGCGGCATCCCCGACATAGATTACGCCTACACGTGATGACACAGGGTTTCAATCCCTGAGCCACGAATGCCTGGCGCCATTTCTATGGTGACGACCCCTGTGACCCGTGGCCATTTTGTCCTTGGTTTCCAAAGTACCCTTTGTGCCTCAGCTGGTTCAAGTCTGATCTGTTTGCTAAGTAGAAGAGACTGTTTTCAGCCACGTTGATTGGACAATGCTATTCTGTACTCGACTTCTGCAGTAGGCCCTTCTGTCAGTGCTACTCATCAATGGTTACATTTTCTCTTTTGGCTATCTGTGTCTTTCAAAACTGCTGTTCTTAATACACAGTAACTTATTTGAGGTTGATATACTAGGCTTAGCTGATGTAGAGGGAGATATATTTATAATACCAAGGAACGGCAATTAATGTGTATAGAGATAGCGGTGTGCTCTTTGCTGTGTAGATGAAGGGAAGACACAGGCAGAAACTGACGGTGGTTATAATCCACAGATGACAACCGATCGTGGTTGACATGAAGATACGTGTTCCAATCCCCACCCCCGCCTGCGCTCCCTCTTTTCCTCCGGATTACTTCACCCAATTTAATTGTTCCTCCTTCCTGCCTCTTTGTTTTTAGCAGAGGCTCTTTCCTTTCATTTCTCTCATGTCTTTTTGTGGCGCCGTGAGTAAGGGGACGACTTTGTTCTCGCCAAAAGGAGCTGACAGCAGTGATAACAGCTCCGACAAAGACATGAGACACAAACCGCCACATGGGGAGACTAATGAGTTGGGGGGGGGAGTGTGATGGATAGATATTTGGATGGAGAGAGCAAACATAAAAGTAAAGAGACAGTGACGGGTGCTGTTTGGGAATGAGGCTGAAAGAACTGCGTTGGTTTATTGCGGACTAAGACGATTGCGGGGATACCAAGGGCCTGGTACGACCCGGGGTGTAACGGTACACCATTATCACGGTTTGGTGCGTACCTCGGTTTTAAGGTCACGGTCAGGGTTTTCAATCTCTAGCTTCTTCTTGGCACTATCGCTTGCCATGACCGTAGCCAAGGACGAGGCTGCACTCTATTTGTTTACAACAGGGGTGTCCAAAGTGCGGCCCGGAGGTCATTTGCGGCCCGCGGCTATTTTTTTACTGGCCCGTGGCACATTCTAAAAATATAATTTTTACAAGAAAACTTTTTTTAAAAATTATTATTTAAAAAAGTAAAAATCTGTAGTAAATTTACAGGAATAAAATCAGAATGTTATGAATATATATATATAATTTTTTTTAAAGTCGCAATATTGAGTCACAATTTTTACAAAAAATAAACTCCTACTATATGAGAAAATTTTTAAAAAATGAGTCGCATAGAGAAAAAAATGTTATTTTCTAAAAGTTGAAATGTTATGAGAAACAAAGAAAACAAAACATTCTGGGGGAAAAATGAGGTTGCAGAAAAAGTTATGTTCCAAGAATAAAGTCAAAATACGAAGTGAATGAAGTCATAATTGCAAGAAAACGGACAAGAAGAAAGTTGAACTAAATGACAGCAGAAACAGAAAACACAGCTGTAATTTTACGAGAATAAAGTCGCAATTTTATTACCATAAACTCGTATTATTATGAGAATATTTTTTATAAGTTGTAAGATTATGAGAAACAAACAAAACAATGAATACAATTTAAATTTTTGGAAAAAATTAGGTTGCAGAAAAAGTTGTGTTCCAAGAATAAAGTCAAAATATTCTAGAAATAAAGTCCAAATTCCAAGAAAAAAATAGAAATAGAACAGCAGCAGAAAGAGAAAACACGGCTGTAAGTTTACAAGAATAAAGTCGTACTCTAAAGAGAAAGAAAGTTGCAATTTTACGAAAGTCAAAACTTTACAAAAATAAATTATCACAAAATTGTAAAAAAAAAAAAAAAAAAAAAGTACACTCTCCGAAAAGTAGCCACTAAAGTTGCAATTGAATATTTTCAAATTTCCTCCAAAAAATTCAAGGCTTAAAATTTAAGGAAAAGTGCTAAACTGTGATGCAAAATTAGAATTTTTGTTCCTCTACGCTGCTGTTGTCTGCTGTCGTTTATTTCAACTCTCTTCTCGTCGACTCCTTTTGGAGAGTTTACTTTTTTTTTGATGCACCCTGTAGAGTTGAAATATTAAAGACAAAATATGTTCTTTTTTAAAAAGTCTTAACATTATGAGAAACAGACAAACCGAAATAAAGTTGAAATAAAGTCATTTTTGTAAAATTAGGTTGGGGGAAAAGGGAATCAAGTAAAAATATTATGGGAATGAAGTCAAGAAAGTGTACGAAGATTTAAAAAGAAAGTTGAAATATTTTGAAAAAAACAACAGTAAAAAAGAAAAAAGAGCAAAGAGTAAAGTTGATACCAGGGATGTCCCAATCCACATTGTTTGGCTTCCAATCTGATTTTTTTTTATAGTCTTTTCAATCCGATCTTTGTTTTTTTTTTTTTTTTAATAATAAGCTTTTGTTGCAAACATGAAGTTGTGGAATCAAATATGGTTATGAAAATAATGCAACTTAAGTGTTGCTGAATTTACTTTTTTGACCAACAATATTGTTTGGCTTTTGTAACAAACCTCAGTCAGGTCCCTAATCCAATAAAAGATCCAATAAAAATCCATCCAATAAAAGATCAAATTGGAAAAAATGGGCATGCAAAAATACTTTTAGGGTAGGACTAATCATCTGACATGGTTATAGATCAATTTGTGGTGTGATTTGTAATTTATGACATTTTTTTAACACACTCGCGTCAGCGTAATAGTAATTCATTGACAGTCCCTAGTAGTTAGAACAGCACTTCCTGTGCCTGCAGTGGCGGAGCCAGAAATGTTTCATTGGGGTGGCCAAGGTGAGACCATTACTCACATGGGGGTGGCAATAAGTTGATACCTGAGATAGCCAGTGGGGTACCATGGGGTACCATGGGGTACCATGGGGTACCGGCACCGTGACACAGCAGTCCGGGCACAGTGAGGGGGAACGATCGCTGTAGCTACGTAGCCCAATATCCGACGTCCAACGTGAAACTAACACCGCGGACATGACTGCACGGTGGTGGTGCGGTTTCTTCTTCTTGCGGGTGGCAAGTCGAGCGGCAACCAGCTTTGAGGCGCATTACCGCACCTGCCATGCTGGAGTGTGGAGAGTCACCAACGTGATGTGGCCACCGGATCGGCCCGATCTCGTGGCGGAAGCCGATATTAACCGATCTTCAAAATACAGCGGATCGGCAGCCGATCCCGATCCTGAAGATTGGATTGGGACATCACTAGTTGATACTAAGAATGGGCTTTTTCATCTATATCGCAAAGATTTTTCTTGAAATATACAAAATATCAAAGTGGCCCTTGCATACTTTCATTTTTCAGCGTGTGGCCCTCACTAGAGAAAGTTTGGACACCCCCGGCTTACAGACAAAGACGCATTCCCTCGCTTCATGTGTACCGTGTGGGAAATCGCTAGTCGCCTCTGTACCGTACAGAAAAAGTACCGTTACACCCCCAGTAACAACAGAAGAAAATGAAGGCGTATTTGAGGCCCCCACCCCATCAATGTGACGACTCCACAATGCCACATTACATCGACGTCTATATAAAGACAGTGAATGCAACATACATGCCACAAACCGTATTTTATGTTATTAAGTCCAATAACACGTAACCCGCATGGGAACCAAGTTGATTCAGTGCCCCCCTCCCCCCCCCCCAGCAGCAGCCCAATTGTTATTATTTCTCATTAATCGCATCATCCTCACTAATGATAAGACAGCAATCCGCGCATCTTAAGATGCTTAATATAGTAACCCCAATTATCTTCAAGAGAATGGTTGAAAAACATGTAAAAAAAAAAAGCTGAAGTAGCTTCATCATTCCATCATTTAGGCGGGGAAATTGAAAGCGTTGCATTTGAATTGAAACTGGCTCATTGACAGCAAAATGGAGTGTATCTTTTGAAAAGGACTGCACAAGTGGAAGATGGGCTAATGACACCGTGATGGCAAATGGCCAAGTATCATACACTCCAGGACAGACACACTCACTAAAGAACATTTTTTAATCATCCAGCCAGCTAAATAATTCATCGGTCATATGGTTGGATGTGGGAAAAAGATGCATTATTCAAGTGCTGCTGTGCACGATTGCTACTCATGAGTTTGTCTTAGAAATCACAAGCAGTATTGGGCACACACTGGAAAGAAAACATTGGAAATGTTGTTATGAAGATGACGGCAAATAAAGAAAGTTGGAATATTATGTGAAAAAGTAATATGAGAATAAAGACACATATTTTTGAGGAAAAAAAAACACAAGGCAGAATAATGAGGCTGCAATTTTAAGAGATTATTACAAGAAAAAAAGTTAAAAAATATGGATAAAGATGGAATTTTAATTGATTTTACTTTCATTTTGATGTCAACATTCCCACACAAACGTGAACGCAACAGTTTGAAGCGAGCGTTGTCTTTCTAGAGCAGGGCTCGGCAAAATAAAGAAAAAAAAAGCCGGAATATTACGAGCAGAAGAAATATGAGAATAAAGTCAAATATTTTTGAGCAAAAAAAAAAAAAAAACAATGTAGAAAAATAGGGTTGCTGTTTTAAGAAAATATTATGACAAAAAAGGTCCTGACAATAGTGGTGGGGGCGGGGGGGTTACAAATATACACAAAAAAGATGGAATTTTAATTGTTTTTACTTTCATTTCAACGTCAACATTTTTTTTAAAAAAGCAAATAAAATCAATGTAGAAGAATAAGGTTGGGATTTTAAGAGGACACAGGAAGTACTGGGAATATACAGGATATGTGTTTAGACAAATACACAAAGAACATTTCCACACAAACGTGAACGCAGAGACGAGCATTGTCTCTCTGGAGCAGGGGTCGGCAACCTTTACTAAGTAAAGAGCCCCCTCTCACACTGGAGAATAGTCTGGCGCCCACTTGAATATAATAACAAACTGTATCGCTATGATGTCATAATTCCCTCATATTGGCCTGATAATTATCAGAGAATTAAAAATAATATCTAGGTTATATTAATAAATATCCTTTTTTTCCTTTGGTCGTGACTGAAAGGAACCACAAGAAGGAGGCTGAAGAGCCGCATGCGGTTCCCGAGCCACGGGTTGCCGACCCCTGCTCTAGAGCAGTGTTGCCCGCCGCTTTTTGTCTTGTTCTGTGAAATGACCGAAAATATTTACTTATCGTCTTGGAAATACATGATTAGATGTTTCCACATACCACCTGCAATTTGTTCGCGTACCACTGGGGGTGCGAGTACCCCTGCTTGGGAAGCGCTGCTCTGCAGAAATAATAAAATCAATTTGTTGGAAATTAATTTGCTAACCACGCTCATTTTTTTCTAGTCATATTAGACTTTTATTTGAATAATTTTCCAACTTTTCTTTCTTGTAAAACCAAGACCTAATTCTCCTTTCTTGACTGGCATATTGTTGGGGGGGTTTCTTTTCAGTGTGGTCCACATACTGATTTCCCATTTCTTCTGAGGCAAATGAAGAAGTGTTCCCGCTCAATGAAATGCTGGAAAAAGGTTTAAAATGGGAGAGAATGCATGAATCAAGATGAAATCACGAGTGAATGTTTAGTTGCCGTATCTGCGCCAGACGAACCGGCGGGAAAGAGAACGTTGACTCAGGGCCTGGCGTCCAGTTTCAGTAGCCTTTGCGCAGCAGAGACACACACGGGCATGTTTTCTTAACGTTTGTTAACGGGGACGAGAGCCTGACCGCGACACTGTGCACTTCGACATACACAGCAAGACAGCAGGGAGGGCACCAGCTGCTTTCCAAACGCCCCCACTGACAAACTCCAAGGGGAGGACGACACCATATCCATATTGGCAGAGCTACTGTATACTGTGTGTTGTGTTTTGGGGGGTTTTAACGTCTGCACTTGTTTTCGGGGTTTGTGTTTAATGGCACTGAAGCTACCTTTCACTCTGTAGAAATCCTTATTCCTTCAAAAGAAATAACAATAATAATAATAATAATAATAATAATGTCACCCTCAGATGTGATGATGCCAACGCTGTCAATGTGTAAAAATGGGTGCAAATTCTACTCCGTTTATCTCTCTGTTGTCTTTTTTTCTACATGAATGAATAAAGACTTCTAAAAAGAGACTGATAAGACTTATCTTTGTGTGCACGGCGTGCGTCGCGTGAGGGAGGGGTGTCATTAAAAGGATAGATTATTAGTGTGAAGAGGACCTCATTAAATCACACACACTGAATGAACGCATCAGCCGCATTTGGAAGAAACAGCAAAAGGCAAAAGCACACACATCCGCCCGCGTCTTGATGCGGACACATTCGCATGTCAAAGCACACGAGAAAATGACCAGCGTTTGTTTGCCCAGATGTGTTTGCGCTCTCGGGTGAGCGGTAATGCTGGCCTATCGCAGGGGTCGATGTATCGCAGACGTATCTCCAGTGAGCGCATCTCCGTCTCAGTGCCTGTGATATCAGCATGTGTCTGGATGAACATCGCCTGTGGATGGACCTTCAAAGGAAAAGTGCCCGTCATCCACAATCCTTAAGTGAGACACGAACACACATCTTTTGCTTTTCTCTGCATTTTAAAGATATAAAAACAGCTAAAAAGAGGCAGCGAAGAATGCACATGATGTGGCGCACCTATTCCAACATTGTTACTATTATTGTTATTGACATTGTTATGCCCAACAACTACGCTGCTGGCGTAGTGACACCTTGCCACAACACACCAGCTAGCTACTAGCCGGCTAGCGACGAGCTTCAACACACACTCGCTCACAATGCCTCAGCCCACTAGCAAAGGTAACGCTACGTATTGGAGCTGCCAAATGAGCAAAATCCTGTAAGCATTCCATGTTCTCATGAATGTGCCTGTTAGCACATGCTCACAGCACAGGTAGAAAACCACTACACCTTGCTGGAGGCGTTTTAGTAGCGGGCTTTCTTGGCGGGATAGGTGTGTCCCATGACATGCATTAATTAGCTGTCTCTTTTTAGCTCTTTTTATATCTCCAAAACACACAGAAAAAGAAAGACATGTATGTCACAAGAATTGTGGATGATGGGCAAAATCCCCCTTCCAAAAAAGTGCAGTTTTCCTTTAACAGGGCTCGACATTCACTGAGCTCCAAACTTGAAACGTTTCTGAGCTCGCACTGGATACCAGGGGTGTCCAAAATGCAGCCCGAGGGCCATTTGCGGCCCGTGGCTGTTGTTTTTTTATTGGCCCGCTGCACATTGTAAAAATATAATGAAAAAAAAGCTGAAATGTAAAAATCCTCAGTAATTTTACAAGAATAAAGTCAAAATATTAAGAGAAAAAAGTTTTAATCTAAAGAGGAAAAAGTTATTTTATGAGAATAACGTCGTAATATTACGGGGAAAAACAATCAGATTTTATAATATAAAAAAAAATAATAAGTTGTAATTGTTAAAAAATTACTTTACTGAAAAAGTGATAATGTTCTGACAATAAAGTCCAAAGTTCCTCCCACATTCTAAAACATGCAAGTTAGCTTCATTGGCGACTCTAAATGGTCCATAGGTATGAATGGGAGTGGGAATGCTTGTTTGTCTGTATGTGCCCTGCCATTGGCCGGACACCAGGCCAGGGTGGACCCCGCCTGTCACCCCAAGTCAGCTGGGATAGGCTCCAGCATGAGGAGAAGCGGCATGGATGGTTTGAAGTCATCGTTATCAGATGAAAGTTTACAAGACGAAAAATGAAATGGAAAAAAACAGCTGTCATTTGACAAGAATAAAGTGAAATTATTAAGAGCAAAGTTGCGTTCTAACAAGAAAAAAGTTTCAATTTTATGAGAATAAACTCATAATGTCGTGTCATTTTAGTAGCCTAGTGTTGAAATATTTAAAAAAACATGTTGCTTTTTTTTAAAGTCATAATACAGTCGTCCCTCGCTATATCACGTTTTTTCCAAAAATAATAAATGAATAATTGATGGCTGTTTCGTGGTTGACTGTAGCCTATTATTGGTCAAAAAATAAATATAGAAGGACGAGTTCTATGTAGTATTGTGGCCACTAGGCATCAGTAATGTTATGAGATATGACGGTAGATTACATGACCTTTCACACTGCACAGAGAGACAGACATGCCATGGCCGACATCTCTCATTCCATGTGGAAGTGGTAACTTTTTGGCTTCTTTGTCCTTCTTCCCCACTCCATTTGAAACACTTTCTTGAGAGGTTAACTCGTTAGCTCGGTAGCTTGTTATGCTAGCGGCGGCCATCACTTATGTCCCTGCAGTGATCCCGTAGCCTGCGCAATGTGATGTAAACAAAGAATAAAAGGAGCACAAAGGTGACTATAGGTGTGTTATTTCATAAACAGGTATGCTCTAACTACAAATACATTCGGTTTAGTAATATAAACAAAATAAAGCCGTCATTTTTGAAAAAAAATCATAGTATTAAGGAAATAAACTCTGAATATTATGAAAAGAAAATGTACAAAGATGATTTAAGAATAGGGGTGTCACAAGACCTTGTGAGATTAAACGTGACAGGATTTCTTTCAGATGTCTCGTGGGCACTCGGCCTGGGATGAGGAATAAATCAATGAACCGCACAATAAATGAAAATGAAGTCGATCATTTTGCCGGCCTCAACACATCGCCATGTGCATGCGTGTCTGTTTTCCTCGTCACGCAGGAAGAGGGTTCACTCTGTGCATTGGTTTCAGCACCGTGGCGTGTTTGTTCCATCAAACAAACCCTTTTGGCAGTCATACAGCCTCAACACACTCATACACACTCATACACACTCATACACTCTCACACACACTCTACACACTCATACACACTCTACACACTCATACACACTCTACACACTCTACACACTCATACACACTCTACACACTCATACACTCATACACACTCAACACACTCATACACACTCAACACACTCTACACACTCATACACACTCATACACACTCTACACACTCTACACACTCATACACACTCTACACACTCATACACACTCTACACACTCTACACACTCATACACACTCATACACTCTCACACACACTCTACACACTCATACACACTCTACACACTCATACACACTCTACACACTCTACACACTCATACACACTCATACACTCATACACACTCATACACTCATACACACTCAACACACTCATGCACACTCAACACACTCTACACACTCATACACACTCAACACACTCTACACACTCATACACACTCTACACACTCATACACACTCTACACACTCATACACACTCACACACACTCTACACACTCATACACACTCTACACACTCACACACACTCTACACACTCATACACAGTCATACACACTCTACACACTCATACACACTCATACACACTCACACACACTCTACACACTCTACACACTCATACACACTCATACACACTCTACACACTCACACACACTCTACACACTCTACACACTCATACACACTCACACACACTCTACACACTCATACACACTCACACACACTCAACACACTCATACACACTCTACACACTCACACACACTCATACACACTCACACACACTCTACACACTCATACACACTCTACACACTCACACACACTCATACACACTCATACACACTCACACACACTCTACACACTCATACACACTCAACACACTCTACACACTCTACACACTCATACACACTCTACACACTCATACACACTCTACACACTCATACACACTTACACACACTCTACACACTCATACACACTCTACACACTCACACACACTCTACACACTCATACACACTCATACACACTCTACACACTCATACACACTCATACACACTCACACACACTCTACACACTCTACACACTCATACACACTCATACACACTCTACACACTCACACACACTCACACACACTCTACACACTCTACACACTCATACACACTCACACACACTCTACACACTCATACACACTCACACACACTCAACACACTCATACACACTCTACACACTCACACACACTCTACACACTCATACACACTCACACACACTCTACACACTCATACACACTCATACACACTCTACACACTCACACACACTCATACACACTCATACACACTCACACACACTCTACACACTCATACACACTCATACACACTCTACACACTCATACACACTCACACACACTCTACACACTCATACACACTCATACACACTCTACACACTCACACACACTCACACACACTCTACACACTCTACACACTCATACACACTCACACACACTCTACACACTCATACACACTCACACACACTCAACACACTCATACACACTCTACACACTCACACACACTCTACACACTCATACACACTCACACACACTCTACACACTCATACACACTCTACACACTCACACACACTCATACACACTCATACACACTCACACACACTCTACACACTCATACACACTCAACACACTCTACACACTCTACACACTCATACACACTCTACACACTCATACACACTCTACACACTCATACACACTTACACACACTCTACACACTCATACACACTCTACACACTCACACACACTCTACACACTCATACACACTCATACACACTCTACACACTCATACACACTCATACACACTCACACACACTCACACACACTCTACACACTCATACACACTCATACACACTCTACACACTCACACACACTCATACACACTCATACACACTCACACACACTCTACACACTCATACACACTCATACACACTCTACACACTCATACACACTCACACACACTCAACACACTCATACACACTCTACACACTCATACACACTCACACACACTCAACACACTCATACACACTCTACACACTCACACACACGGAGTGCAGAAGAGTGTAACGCACTAGAAATGAAAGGGTCATACATTTTTTCTATTTTTTTCATTGTACTTTTCATCTCATCCTTGTAGACCCAATCTCGTGTGTCTCGTGACACCTGTTTAAGAAGAAAGTATAAAAATATTTGGGAAATTTAAAAAAAAACAGCAAAAATGGGAAAAAAGTTCAAAGACCAAAGTTCACATCTGCATGTTACGAAATATGAAAGTGGCCCTTGCATCCTTTCATTTTCCTTGTGTGGCCCTCGCTGGAAGGTTTGGACAGCCGTGCTAATACACTAGCATGACGTACATCTGCACAGCCTAACACATACCATACGACCACTGCATGCAAGCGTGTCAAACACAAACGGGAATGGATTTTCTCTTTTGTAACATTTGACCTGTCATACTGAAGGTTTTCATGTAACAGTGCAAGCAGAGTGACCGGCACTGGAGGCGGGGACTCGACAGCACGTGGGCGGCGGCCGCGATGGTGGGAGGAACGCCGTCTGTCGGCGATCTCCACCGGCTTTTGTGAGCTGACGGGTGTTTAGCATTCTGCTGGATTCAGCACAGATGCTCGTCCACCCCTCCCCAGATGGCGGAGGCAAAAACAGATTGCGAGAATGTGCAGCCATCGTTAATGATGCTGGAGGCTCTGGCAAAGACAAAAACACCCACCGCGCACCTCCGGCATGGACAAGGTCCTGCGAGGTGTAGCCGCTCTGCTTTTCAGCTGATGTTTGGTTTGCTTTAGGGTTAATGGACCATGAAGGCAGACGTGGGTTTCTATGCCGGCACTGCAGAAGGGCGTAGCGGCTGGGATGCAAAGACACGCCCCTTAAAAGGCTCTGTCCCCCTGCGCTGCTTAAGGATTTTGGTTGCAAAACAAAGGCATGTGTTTTTTTTAACTTCTGAATTTGTTTTTCAGCTGGTTTACAGACATTCACAGATGGCGCTAACTGTTCCAAACTTTGGACACGTTCAGTTGCCAAATCTTACTGCTTTTTAGACTTTTATGGCTGGTGGGCAGGCTGACAGCTTATCGTCCTGCAGCCACTGAACTCACCATACGCAACATGACAACATTTTGACAACAATAGGATAAACATGAATGATTTCACAGCCATGACGTGTTATTTACTCTCATATTTCACGTCGGCAGTCTGCTCGTCGTCACGCCCTCCTCTCCTGCAGAGCAGTAAGTCGCTTATGGGACGCATCAAGTTCCTTGCGCAGGACCTCAGTTTGATAGCATTCCAAAATAATAGTATTTATCCTTTAAAGGAGCGTCACCCAAGTCTTCTGAGATATAAAAGAGTACTCAGTGTTGTTGAAGAGGCCTTTCTGATCGCTAACAGATGAGTGAATGACCCCAGGTCCTTCCCAAGAGCAACAAACCAAATCAGAGGGGGAGCAGCTTTAAAGTAGAGGAGTCACGTAGCCCTCATGTACCCCCTACTCCTGCACACTTGAAAAACATAAACCACACAATGAAACATCTTTGATATATTAGTTAATACTTGTATATATTACGACATTACACTAAGTCCCCGACTTACGAACACAATTGGTTCCAGACGACCGTTCTTATGTCGAATTGTTCTTAAGTCGGATAAAAGGTAGTACTACCAATGATATAGGTACTACATGTACGTGTATACATATACAGTATATGTGTATGTATGTAAATATGAGTTTGGATGCAGTAGTAATATTAAACCAGGATAATGAATGAAAAAAACAATAATAAAAGTGATATAATAATACGTAATGATAAATGTTATTTACCTTTGAAGAGGAGTGGTCGAGCATACGTCGTTGTGGAGGAGTTGGAGGAGGAGATATTGAAAAAAAGGACAAATGGTGGTGGTGGTTAGACTCTTCTAAAAGAGGTAGTGTTCTGTGGGTGGTGTAGAATTAAGCAGGCCTATTAACTCTTCATAAACTTTAGTCACACGCTCTGTCCGGGTTGTATCATACAGCTAGCTACAATTTAGCTTTCCATTTCTCCTTTACACTCCTTTCTGTAGTGTAGTGTAGTCTTCCTCTCCTGTTGGTCCCATTAGCAGTGTCACAGCGCCCTCTACTGGTCAAGCATGTACAGTAGCAGTAGAAATACTGATTGAGTGACTGCAAGGCAAAATAAAATAAAATATAGACCAGTCGGCTTGCGTTCGTATCTCTGAATGTTCGCAAGTCGGATGTTTGTAAGTTGGGGACCTAGTGTATATTTCAACTAGAAAAGCACTCAGAGAGCCATAGTTCCTCCATATTGTGATTTACACCAAAAATATTAATCCTACATTTATTTTATCTACATATTTAGATTTCTTGTCCATGAAAACATACCATTAGCAATTGGATTCATCATGATATCAACATAAGTACAGTAGTTCCTCACAAAAATTGTATTTTGCGTAATGGTGGTTTTCTTCTGGATCTAAGTTCATAGCTTTTGAAGATACAACAAATCCAGATTCCACGGTGTCCTTGCTGTATAGAATGGTGTTTGTTGCATGTTTATAGCTTCATTTGTTGTCTTCCTAGGATGAAAATTCCAAAGGTCCCCTATTTTTGTTCATATTCTGGATCATAGCATCCGGAATTATTCCATTATCCGGATCAGTCCTGTTTGTCTTCTGTTTGGCAAATTAATTTGTACTTGTATGTGTATGGAGTATTTAAGTAGTGGCCTGTGATACTTACGCTCTTTTGCTGTGCTTTGGTCTGCAACAACATGGAAATAATCAGTACCATGCAACTAAGGAATAATTGTGAAAACAAAGGCACCTGACATACAGAAATCAATAAAGAAAAGACTTCAGTACGAGGCTTATGACTGAGCCAAACGGACGTATGAGAACATGAAGCATGAGATTCTGCACCAACATTATTGAACTTCACCTCGATTAACATTTGTGATGAGGTGAGAGGAAGAATTGAAAATACACATCCGTCTGTGCAGCGTCGGAAAAAGTCATACAAATAAGTCTCAATCTGTGTCACACAAGGCGTGTTCAAGGACCCAACAATGTGGTGACCTGTGATATTTACGCTCTTTTGCTGTGCTTTGGTCATCGCCTGAAGTAAACACATTATTTGTGAAAGCATAAATTTACTTCCTAGCTCTCACAAGAAAAAACGTTGGTGACCCCTGAAGTAGGGTATCAGAGGGGTTGCAAGTGTGTCGTACTCAGGGAGCAGGTGATTCGTGACTGCGGCGTGCCAGGTGCGCTTCATGTGCGGCTGTCGTACGTTTCACTCACCGGGGACGTACCGTGTGTGGCCATCGTACGAGGCTCGAGAAGCCCACTCACTTGGATTGCAAGATGGGAGTACTGGCTTCCTACGGCTATCTACAGCGGGGGAAGGCGTCCTCCGTGGCCGGGTGAGGTGCATTAATGTCGGATGCGCTATGTGAGCAGCTGCCGTGCATCCACGGAGGTCGGGAGAACCAGAGTGTCCAGCTGGAGGAAGTGCCGTGGCCGGGCAAAGTACACAACGTACTTTTAAACTCGCCACAGACGCACTCCTCCTCTGCTTTGCCCTCGCGACCTGGCTGCATGCAAGGTTTTCCTGGGTGCACGCAGAAAATAATTTGCATCCCAATTTTCTTTCTACGGAGATCCAACCAAGCGGAGATTCAAACCCAGATCTTCCAGATCTCCTGACTGTGTGGTGAACATGCTAACCACTCAGCCACCGTGCGGCCCCCAGCAGAATACTTGAGTACTAGCTGCAGCCCTGCTCTCAAGTCCAATCATCCCTCGTTTATGGCGGTTGATTGCTTCCAGACCCAACCGTGATTAGAGAATTTCTGCAAAATAGGATTCCTGATTTATAAATAGAATATTTTCATTGTGATAGCACAGAAAACTTGTTTACCACCTTCTAAATACACTTTTTAACTTTTTTTAGCCCTCAACACATGAAATAACACCTCTATAGTCACCTTTACACTCCTATTACCCAATATAGTCGACATAATGAGAGAAAATAAGACATGGAAAACCTGTTTACCACCTTCTAAAGACACTTTTTAACATTATCAGAGCCCTCTAAACATAAAATAACACCCCTATAGTCACCTTTACACTCCTATTACCCAATATAGGAGACATGAGAGAAAATAAGACATGGAAAACCTGTTTACCACCTTCTAAAGACACTTTCTAACATTATCAGAGCCCTCTAAACATGAAATAACACCCCTATAGTCACCTTTACACTCCTATTACCCAATATAGTCGACATAATGAGAGAAAATAAGACATGGAAAACCTGTTTACCACCTTCTAAAGACACTTTTTAACATTATCAGAGCCCTCTAAACATAAAATAACACCCCTATAGTCACTTTTACACTCCTATTACCCAATATACAGTAGTAGACATAATAAGAGAATATAAGACAGACGAGTACTTCCTGCAGTGGCTATTTTCTCATCACACCACATATGAAAAACAAATGTACTTGAATGCATCTTCTGAATGCCTTGTAATTGTATTTTAGTTCATTTAACCATTGTTATGCTTGAAAACTTTTAATTTAGGCAAAAAAAGTACATCAAAATTCTTTCAATATGTTTTTTTTTTTTTTTTTACTAATTGGTCATAGTCAACCACATCACAGCGCTGACTTACTGATTAATATATTTTGAAAAACCGTGATAGAGTGAAGCCCTTTTATTTGAAGTGAGGGATGACTGCATGCCCAAGAGTCATTGGTGTTGTATTTTCCCATGTCAAGATACATGTGAGAGGTGATGCTGTGCAGCCTCTTCAACCAGGAAATGACGGGAGTGGGGGGAGCAGGTGTACATGTCTATGACAACCTCAGCATCCGTGCTAACATGTTTTTAAATGAAGGCAATCTTCCTTTCCAGGGGTGACAAGGAGGTAGCATACAATCGATACTGCATCTTCTTCTGGATTCTATATGCATACTGTAGGTTGGAGGGGGTGTTTTTTGTATTTTTTCCAATGCGGGGGCCGGCATGAGTGTTGCAGGAGCACTTCTATTGTGCTCTTCAACACAATCACCTGACATCATTCCAAAGATATTTCATTGTTGCAGTCTATTATCTAGTGTCTGGCTTTTCAGCTAAATGATGCCCACATCAGACCCAAGATGAACACTCAGACATTCAAGTACTTACTGTATCTGTGGGGGTTTTATTCTTTCAATGAGACAAATGGGTTTCTGGCTGGGGTATTTTGGTCCTCAGTGAAGGTGAAAGTAATCGTACATGTTCATTTCTTCCTTTCATTCATCATTTACATGTATTTATACGCATTTTGAATTGTTTTATGCATGTAAAACTATACGTGTAAAACAGGGGTGTCCCGAGGTTAAAACGTGACGGGATTTCTCGTTCGGAGAAAAGGGCAGCCAGAAGCCAATCAGACTATGAACTACGGCAGGGGTAGGCAACCTACGGCTCGGGAGCCAGATGCGGTTCTTTTGACGACTGCATCTGGCTCACAGACATTTCATAACATGCTAACATTCATTTACTTTAATTCCTTTTGCTGACATTTTAAAGTAAATCATGATAGAAATCACAGTGTTAAAAATAACGTTCAAAATATAAAACATTCTGAGGCATTTTAATCGATCGATCTATTTTCTACCTCAATACGGGTGGCCAGGGCCAGTGCCAGCTGTCCTTCCCATATTTGTCGTCGGCATGGAGGACGTGCGAAGTATCTGAACGTGCCGTGGCCGCACTAATTACATATGTGGGGTGCACGTGTGGCGAGCTACGAAAAAATAGACATTTTGCACTTGATCAAAGTTACTTAAGATTTGTCATCACATTTGTGATGTCACGAGATACAAAACAGGGGGGGTTCGCACTTTTGCTGCGTTTGCCCCCAAGCTTTGGAACTCCCTTCCACCGGTGTATTACACTTAGGCAGACTCAGGCTTGGTTGCAGTAGCTCAATTGTAAATAAAAGCAATAAAAAGACAAACAACATTTGCATATTTACAAATAGTCTGTCGAAATACAAGTCAATTTACACTTTGTACAAGGAAGGGCAGACAGTACAGCACTATAATGTGGTGGGTTATCTTTTACAGGCAGGTGAGCTGGAATGAATGAAGTCCTGTGGCGTTTACTGTGGGAACGTAACTGGAGGAGTCTGTTGGAGGATGAGCGGCGCTGCCCCTCTGTTGTCCGATGGAGTGGGTGGTGGGGTTGTCCATGATGGAGAGCAGTTTGTCCAGTGTCCTCGTGTCTCTCACTGTTACAAACGCATTCAACTGAGTGCCGTTAACTTGCTCGGCTTTCCGGTTTATGTCCTTTTTCCCTGTGCTATTACAGAGCTATCACTTTTTAAATGTCATTTAAAAACACGTTATAAACACGATGATTATAGGTAAATTAGATGTGATTCTGCGCATGTATACAGTCAAACTTGTCTATAGCGGCCACTAGAGGGAGTCTGCGAAAGTGGCCGCTATAGACAGGTGGCCTCTATAGACAGGTTGGCGTCCAGTTTGAATGTTGACCAGTAGAGAAAAAAAAAGAAAAAAAAGGGGGAAAAAAAAAATAATAATAATAATAATGTTGACCAGTAGAGGGCACTGCGGACTGCGGATAAAAGTTGTACAGCACTACTAGGCTTGTTATTATCATGGTTCATGGTTTTAATCCTGAACATGCATGAGTCAAACAGTAGTAGCACATCACATAGTACAATTCACAATTTTGCATGTCCAAAAAGGAGTAGGAAGAAGCAAAGCTTATTTAATCCTACCCCTCATCAGTTTCACATCAGTTGCAATACATTTATTCACCTCTTGTTCTTCCAAGTGTACTTTGTAGGTCTACATGACAATGTAGTGCAATCATAGCCAAGGTTTTTACTTACTAAAAGGAAGCTAGAGGCTTAATAATAACTGATAGAATATATCCACGACCCACAGAACAAAGCTGTGCTGGTAATGTCTTACGCTTGTTTTTTATATTTTACTTTTTATACGGCAGAGTGTCATTACAGCTTTAGTTCATCAGGAAGTGACGGGAAGTGACGGTGGGCGTCCCGAGCAGGAGAGCTAGGCTCAGTGCTAGCTGTGAGTTTGGAGAGAGTTGGGAAGTGTGTTTATGTTGGCGTGGATGTAAAGTCCTGCAGTGTTCTCCGCTGTTAATAAAGCCATTAAAGTGCATCGGCGACGTGAGTCTCTCCTTCCCCACAACAAGCGGCATTACAGTATTGACCAGTGCACACCAGGAAATAAACGGTGTCATTTCTTACAGGCATTGCCGGGACAGCTATGTAGTGGGGCTTGTTTAACCTTTGCCTTGTGGGCAAGCAGGAAGGAGAGACGATGCTGAGAGATGTGTGTGTGTTCTGAGCTGCTGTCTGGTGGCCGCGTTCAATAAATAAAGTTGGCAGAAGCAACAGGAGAAGTTTCCTTCTTTGCTTCAGAGCTGAATAACACTGACAAGTTAACAGACTAGTAGCAAACGGGAAAAAAGACGGCTTTGTTTGTGTCGAATACAGAAGATGAGGACTTTGATGGATTTGTGGATGAGGATTGATGAAAAATAACGTGAGTACATTCTAAAATACTTCAATTAAGTACAACCCAACTCAGTTTTGCTCCCGCTGCCGCATGCATGCTAGCGTATGTTTTTTTTTTTTTATTGTAGCGTCGCTGGGAGCACGTCCTGTTCCCATCCTAATTTGCGGTAATGTTTTGGTGCAAATGCTCTTGAAGTTACATGTTTGACCAGGAAATAGCAAGCTCAAAAGAAGACGGCTTTTTTATGTGGAACAACTGACAGTTTGTGTGGATCTTGTGAATGATTGTGACTGAGCTAGGACTCAGTAATTAAAGTCTACACACGACGGCTTCATTGATTGAAAAACAAAACTTTTCCGTGCATGAAGCTTCTACTTGAGTTGGTAATTTGCCCGCTATATGCGGTCAGATATTGACCAAGGGAGACAAAATGGGTGGTCGCTGGCCGCGTTGGACAGGTGACTGCTATACACAGGGTCTATAACATGTAAATTTGCTGGGGGGGATTTTTCAGTGGCTGCTATAGGCAGGTGGCCTTTCTATAAAGGTGGCCGCTAAGACAGGTTTGACTGTATCTATTTTGTTTTAGTTGATCTTACTATATCTTATTCGATCTTACCTGTACTTATTTGTTGCATGTTGTTTTTTATTCTTGTGAAGCACCGCGGGCACCATTGGGATGTTGTAAGGTGATATACAAATAAACTTTGATTTGATTTGATTTGATAAAAACACGCAGATGTTGGGACTTGTCTGCACCCTTAATCACCATCAACATTAATAATGGTAATGTGGCAACCATAACTCCGTTTCATGACACACCTCATACACAGAGGAGATCCGTGCTGACAATACAGCGACATGGGCGCTACATTCAGTGAGCAGGGGCGCGCATTCAAAGTGAAAGATAGGAAGTGTTTCTTGCATCATGCATTTATTCGGTACTGAAATACAAGCGGTCAACAAAGGTGAAGTAACTGCCGCAGAGGCGAGCGGGAGTGGAATGTCGCCTCCTTACTGCCGTGCAATGCAATGCGGGTCTGGAAGCTCCATAAACCCCTTCACAATGCAACCCAACACCCGACCAGCGACAGAAACAAAAACACAGGGCTTAGACACACTCCTGCATCGCCTCGCAGCCTTCCTCCCGAAACACGCATGTGTGTCCACAGCGTGGCACAGGGGCCATCTGTGGAACGTGGCTCATAGCAGAAATAAAATAAACAAAAACCCAGAGAACGTAAAAAAAAAATGTTGATACTAATAACCATTAACGTTATAAGCCACATTTCAACGTTTGACAGACAGGACAAATTGCCTGTGAGAAAATACACGTGACAAACGCCAATTCTGCAACTTTACAGAGTGAAAGATGACTTATTCAAGGAAATATAGCATTATGTTATTATTATTATTATATATTATATTATAATTGTGGTTTATTTGGACTCAAAAATGTTGCCAATAATATTGTTTAACAATTGGTGGGACACACCTGCATTGTTTTGCAACCCGGTTAAATAAAGTTTGTTTGTCCTGTCATATTTTTTCCTTGTACTTTTCTTAAAATGAATATTAAAAATCTCTTCTCGCCTCGTTCTCATGCATCGTCTCGTCTCGCAAGTTGGGTGTCTCGTGACACCCCAGGTGTAAAAACATTTTTAGCTTTCTGGAACGGATTCATTGGATGGACATTACTTCCTGTGGGGAAAAATTAAATTTGGTTAGAATACATTTGGGTTCGAGTCGGACCTTCTGGACCTGGTGAATGACGCCTATTAAAGTGGCCCCAAAGTTTAAACATCCCCGCTTTAAGGCGTTCAAGCGCTGAGCTTCCAGCGTAATACGTTTCCGTTTCTGCTCAACTTGTTTTTCTCTGCTGCTGAAGCAAATATCTAACACTTGCGCAAAGTGCGACTGTGCCCAGCAGGTGCGTGTGAAAAGTGGATTCGGTTTTTTTCCCCCCCTCATTTCTTTTACTCTGAACAGCTGCCTGCTGAGGCCCAAAATGACACCCGGAGTTGAAGACTTCAGTTGGCGCAGCTCAGCTTAAACAATGAGACGAGGCGCGCTACGAGGCTCCATAAAGCCGGCAGCAGCCGCGGACGGGTGATAATTGTCTCTCGGTGGGATTTGATACACTGTCATTTAGGAGATTATTAAACAACTATTGATTATAGCCGCTCTCAATACTGCAGCTGAGCTTAGCGAATAAAATGGTAAGTTGTTCTTTAATACGCTGGTGTGCAGTCACTTCACCTTCCTCGCCATTAAAGACTTTGCAGAACGGCGGTGAAGCATCTTTGGGTGTTTGCATACATTACGCTCCTTTAGCAAAAGGTCAATGTATTCCTGTTAATGTATGCATTCCAAGAAATGGACGTGGGCTTGAGTGCATACATTTTCACATTTCACACTGAAACATTTTACACACAAGCTCACTTTCGCTTGCTGCTTTAAGCGCAAATTTGACTAAAACTGAAGGTATTATTTCACTAAGCCAAAGGCAAAATTAAGCCAGTGTGACTAAATTTTAAATAGTCAAGGCTGAATAAAGAGGGACGTGACTCGATGCAATGCAAGAATAAATGAGCATTGGAGCTGAGTGAGAGACTACGGCACTAAAAGAGCACACATACTACATGTCATGAAAACTCACATTAGGGATGTAAATCTCTTTGTGGCAGACCATTCCATGCATGTCTAGAGACACGGGTTAAGATAGGATTTAAAAAAAACATATATTTTTAAAACAGAACAATTTGATACAATTCGATACAGTGTACAAACGATACACTTCGATTCAGTTCGATACAATTCAGTGGTTACGTTTGTTGATGGAGACATTCATCTTACATGACACAATAAAGAAGCCAATTCTATAAAAGTGCCGTTGCGAATTTACAGTTAAACCTGTCTTAGCGGCCACCTTTATAGAATGGCCACTGAAAAATCCCCCCCAGCAAATTTACATGTTATAGACCCTGTGTATAGCAGTCACCTGTCCAACGCGGCCAGCGGCCACCCATTTTGGCTCCCTTGGTCAATATCTGACTGCATATAGCGGCCAAATTACCGACTCAAGTAGAAGCTTCATGCACGAAAAAGTTTAGTTTTTCAATCAATGAAGGCGTCGTGTGTAGACTTTAATTACTGAGTCCTAGCTCAGTCACAATCATTCACAAGATCCACACAAACTGTCAGTTGTTCCACACAAAAAAGCCGTCTTCTTTTGAGCTTGCTATTTCCTGGTCAAACATGTAACTTTAAGAGCATTTGCACCAAAACATTACCGCAAATTAGGCTGGGAACAGGACGTGCTCCCAGCGACGCTACAATACAATACAATACTGCCTGCACGCTAAACACGCTAGCATGCATGCTAACCTATGTTTTTAAAGTCAGCGGGAGCAAAACTGAGTTGGGTTGTACTTAATTGAAGTATTTTAGAATGTACTCACGTTATTTTTCATCAATCCTCATCCACAAATCCATCAAAGTCCTCATCTTCTGTATTTGACACAAAAAAACCCTGTCTTCTTTGGAGCTTGCTACTACAGTGACACCGTTTATTTCCTGGTGTGCACTGGTCAATACTGTAATGCCGCTTGTTGTGGGGAAGGAGAGACTCACGTCGCCGATGCACTTTAATGGCTTTATTAACAGCGGAGAACACTGCAGGACTTTACATCCACGCCAACATAAACACACTTTCCAACTCTCTCCAAACTCACAGCTAGCACTGAGCCTAGCTCACCTGCTCGGGACGCCCACCGTCACTTCCTGATGAACTAAAGCTGTAATGACACTCTGCCGTACAGGTATATATAGCCCACGAGTGAGAGAGGGCGCTATTGAGCCATTATTCCATAAACTGTTAGAACAAGTGGAATCACAACAAGTAAACCTGTTACATACACACAAACGTGTACAGTAGTTTGCAATTGAAATTTGTTCAAAAATAATAATAACACATTTGAAACAAGAAACATGTACTGTAATAATGTTTTAAATGTAAAGATTAAATTAAAAAAATTTTAATTAAAACTAAAATTTTCTTCAAAAAAGTTTAAGATTAGCCAAGCAAATCCAAATTCAAAAACAAAATATTAAAAACAAACATAACAAAAGACAATACTAGCACAGCTTTGTTCTGTGGGTGGTGGAGAATAACAAGCCTAGTAGGTCTTTACAACTTTTATCCGCAGTCCCACAGTGCCCTCTACTGGTCAACATTCAAAATGGCCGCCAACCTGTCTATAGAGGCCACCTGTCTATAGCGGCCACTTTTGCAGTCTCCCTCTAGTGGCCGCTATAGACAAGTTTGACTGTATTTGCAAAAGTGCAAAAGAGCACATCATATCCCCAAGCATGCCGCAAGGGCCGCGGAAACGTTGAGACGCAATGATTTAAAACATTTATAAATTAATTAAATTCAAATTTTGGAAATATGGGCCATTATTTTATTAAAAAAAATAATATACAGTTTGAAATCCCAGTTTTGTGCCACAGTCCTTGAACGCACCATCTAACTTTCTCCCACGCTGCACGGATAGACTACTATACTGTACCCTTTTTTTTCACCTTAATATTTGCTCCCAAATGCTGACACTATGTGGGAATGCATAAAGGTAAGATTTGACGATGTTACTGAGTGCTAATGCGCACATTTGTTCGGGTGCACCTCTCTGAAAAACAGACCCCAGGCTCCTACTGGCGGATGGTGGCTCTGTATTCATTTAGTGCTTTTCATTTTGTGATAAATTAGATGGCTGTAATGTACATATGCGTTTGTTGATGTGTTGAAAATCTTTCCCGGTGACTAGCCAGCGCGCTGCTGATGCTATTTACATCCATTCTTGTCTTCAGTCATGCTAAGCTACGGCGCATGCGCAACAATCGTTTCTTTCCACTCTCGCGCTGTTTAAAGGAAAAGTGAACTTTTTTGGGAATTTTGCCCATCATCCACAATCCTTATGTGAGACATGAACACAGGTTTTGTGGAGGATTAGCAAAAGTTTTTTAAAAAGTGCAGTTTTCCTTTAGGAGACGGTTGCTAGTCTTGAGATACCCGGTGCATGGCTCTACAATCAGTTGGCTGATTCTAACCCATCCAGGAGGCTGCTACACCCACACACCCAAAGAAAAGGAAAAATCAATATTCAACACACATGCAGCCACTTTCAAATACGTAGCACTAATCCCTCGCACAGCCAAAGTCGGAATATATTCAAAAAGTCATCGTGGGGAAAGTGGACAGGACCACGGCAAACAACAAAGGAGATGGATAAACAAGCGCACCTGTTCGCCCGTGAGCGACAGGGGACTGATGTTCCCCAAGGAACCACGGCGCTGGAAAACAAACAACTGATTCATTCTCTGTGCAACGACACAGTGAGCTACCTCGCAGCTATGAAGTGATCCAGCAACAACAAAACATTAAGCTGTGGTCTGCCATCCTCTGAAGCAATAGCTGGAGAGGACATCACAGGAATAAACAAGGCAGAGGGAGAGAGACAAAAAAACAACAACAAGATGGCCACCGGGTATTATACGGACACCGGCTGCAGGAACCAGGCTGTCCATCAGCCACTGTGGTGCCACGGCGAGATGCAAAACTATTACAGGAAATGAGCTCAATATTCTTTCATTTTTCTCATGAGCATCCATTCCTGACAAAATAAAAGGTCGCCTTTTAGGCAAAATGCACGCTTTCTTGATGTTCTAACAATAATACGTCCCGAGAGCCTGTTTATAGTAACAAAGCTGAGAAAATTCTATCATCTCACCGCATCAATAACACACTGCTGCCTTGCTGCATCGCGGGTCAACCATCGCACCCTCACTCTATCGCGTTTTTTCAAAAATTCATTCATTAATAAATAATTGCTGTTTCATGGTTGAATACAGCCCATTATTAGTCAAATAAAATATGCAAATTGTACCTAGTCTTGGCCTAAATGAAGCATTTTCAAGCGTAAAAATGGCTAAATGATCTAACTAAATGAACTAAAATACAAACCAAGGCAGAAGAAGCATTGTAATTGTGAATGTAGTATTCCACATTGGCCACTAGGTGTCGGTGTTAGGTGAGCCAGGCACTAGACTCCTCACTGAGGTTGCCTTGGGAACACATTTACGGTGACGCTGCTCCAGCAGGAGTTTTATTTACGTCTTACATGGCTTATTTACTCTGATTCTGTCTAATATATTGGCTAATGCGAGTGGAAAGCCATTTAAAGCCGCAAGGAAGTACGCTGTCCAGAAAAAACAAGTAGGAACTGGTAACGTGTGTGTCTATGTTGTCTTATTTATGTCTAATATGTCTTATTTTCTCTGATTGTATCTACTACATTGGGTAATACAAATGTAAAGGTGACTCCAGGAGTGTTATTTATGTCTTGAGGGCTCTAATAATGTTAAAAAGTGTATTTAGAAGCTCGTAAAGAGGTACAAAAATATTCAATTTATTCATATTGAATCCTACTTTGCGGAAATTCACTTATTGCCTTTGGGTCTGTAACCAATTAACCGCTATAAATGAGGGATTACCATATGCATATTTAAGCTAATAGTCCGCATTCTTAGCCTAAATGTAAACACTTTCAAACATAAAAATGGCTAAATGAAGAGAAATACAAATATAAGGTCTTCAGAAGACGTGATGTGAAATGTAACATCCGTCACTTGTCTTGTGCTCCTTTTTAGGAGCGGGACTCGGGAAGTGCACACGTTTGTCTTAGAACCTGAAAAAATACTTAAGCGCCCGTGGAGTTTGTTTGACATGACAAAGAACCTCTGCGGCTGGTCTGCGGCCAGTCTACGGATCAAAAATCTAAATGTCACACGCACGCCTTTTGTGCGTTTCTTGGGTTCTTTCGCACGTAGGGCGGCTGTAGGAGCCGGCATGACCTGTTGGGACCTCAGCTTCTATGTGTGCTCCTGTCCCACTCCGTAACTCATTCAACACCAAAGATGGATTTATACGTTTTTAGGGATGATGACGCAAATGCACGGTCAAAACGTTACTTTTCAAGCAGGTGTAAGCCATAAAAACGGCCACAAGGTGGCAGAAGTGCATCTGATAAGAGCTCGGCATGGTTGTTCTACTATGTTCTACTAAAGAACGGAAAATGGTAGAAAGAAGCATTTTTTTCTGGTTAAAGACGAGAGTCTAATGTTTCCTTTGGTAGGTTCCATGTTTTACAGCCAGAGAACACGATATTCTGTGTGCCTTGAAAAAAGAGCAGTCCAAATGGTCTGAAATGGCCGCTCCTGGAGGGGTTGTCTTTAGAAAAATGGCTGGGATTGAATGAGTTAGTGTTACGTTGTTTTATGTGATATATGGCCTCTAGTACGTTGGACAAGTGCAGTGTTTGAGTGTACAAGTATATGTAAAAAGCACATAACGTGCACGGCGTGGGAGACAGGCATGAAGAAAGACAGCCGTTGGTTGAGGCTAACATACTTAATCTGATCACGTGCCTTCTGAATGCAACCGTAAGCCAGTGCTGCTTGGCGTTCATCATTTAATACATGAGCACCACCCATCATGTGTGAGAATGACATTAGGTGAGAGATGGATTCAAATTAGAGGGTTTTTTCCCCCCGCGATGTGCTTTCATCTCCTTCCAGCGAGCGGAGACGATTTGGGGGTAAGCAAGTGCTGCAGGCAGCGTATCAGTACTTTCTGACTTCTCAGCCTTCCTTCATGCTCGGCTTACGACCCGACTCCGCAGGGAGCCGCTCTAGACTGGACTCCCGCTTTAGTACTTTTAGTGATGGCGGCAAAATGTGGCGTCTCTCACGTGCTCACACTTAGCAAAGGATCACAGACTGTAGCCAAATAGGGTAAGACAATACAACTGCAGGCGGTTCTGGATGACCACGGTCTACCCCGCCGGGTTTTTGCTGGATTTTTTCCATGCATGCATTACAATACAAAAGCATGCATTTGATAGCAGGGGTCGGTAATTATCGTGCAGATATGAGGGAGTTATGACGTCATACGATAAATCTGATGACATTAAAAGTAGCTCTGATAACCGATTGTTTCAAAAAGCGCTCCGATGAGACAAGATCACCTGCACTGTGCAGGTGAGCAATTCAAGTGCTCCTTTTTTCCCCCCTGCCTGTGGCGTAAACGGCCTGTCGTAACTTCCCTGAGCTCACTTGTGAACAAACACTCACTTTCCAGGGAAGACATTTTGTGTGCTAGTTGTACCAGATGCTCCGCGATGAGAGGAAAAACAAAACAAAACATCGAGCACATAAAAAACCTCATCAGAAAAAAACCTCATCATCATCATCAAAAAACCTCACCTGAAAAACGCCAGCGCTGCGGTTTGAAAACTGCAAAAGGTTTGCCAGAGGCGTCTGTGGCAGCACACCGGCTGCTCGGGGCGTGTGCCCGAATACAGTGCACCTTGCTGGGCCACAGCAGGTGGCTCCTCCCCCTCTATACTCTGGTTCTCCTGGTAGTAGTGATGTCATCATATTTCATTAGGACTAATCAACAGGTACACTTGCTCAAATCCTAATTTGCTGCGGTCCTTCTTACCTCCAGGTGTGCACAAGCTACACTTAAATCTACATTTCAAAAAAGTAGACATAAAAAAGTTACCGGTACCATATCAGTCCATATCAGTCAAGCACAAAGTTATCAGTATCAGTATCGGTAAAATTTAAGAAAAAGATGGCGTGCATCTCTGCGGATCGATACTGAAATAGTGATACTTCCAATACCAGCTCTTCATGCTCTGAAATCAATTCTCAAATGCAAACATGGCTACTTTTGATACTTCAGTCCTTTGAGGTCATGTTTGTCTGAAACCATGGCCAATCGGAAACGGAGCGTGTGTGAATTGTGAATAAAGTTTTCATTCCTTAAAGTAGCTCTTAATAATGAAACATATTTTTAAATGTTTTTATTATTTTACTTTTTTTTAAATTTAAATGACCATTTTCCGTTATTGTATATGATTTTGTCCTGTTTTTCTCTTGTGGGCTTGGTTATATTGTAAAACACCCGCAACCTCCACATACTACAACTTCTACATACTGAAAGAAATAAAGAAATTACTTAAACTCATTATTGTGCTACTCATAAATATAAATAAAATTCATAAATTAATTCAATGTCTTGTATTCTTGATGATATGACATGAAATACACTACTGTTTAAAATCGACCAGACATATTGGGTGAATTTGCAAAGCATCGGTATCGCCGAAACCATCCTTTCGGAAACGAAATCAGCAGTATCGCACATGAAGCACATGCGGAGTATGCGTGAATTACAGCCGCATCCACCCTTCAACCCTTTGACACGCCATGTCAGCCCATGTTAGCATCTGCAGACGTGTTGCGAACATAAAGTGTGATCTCACACCAAAATACAAATGAAAACATTCTCAAAATATTTCTTTTATCGCCCGGTAAAAAGGGTCTGAATCTTTCTCAAGAGTCCCCCACGTGTGAACAGCCAATAAATGGCCGAAAGGCGATGTTGTTCATCTGCCTCAAAATGTAATTGTTTATTTCTCTGCCCATCAAAAAAACAACACGGAAATCAAATGAAGGTGATAAAGTTGTCATACTGACTATTAAAGTATTTTTTCTACGTTATCAATCTTGGCTTATTTGTCAGGTCGACAGGGCTCAGTAGTATTGTGCAAAACAATTCAAAAAGTGCTGCACTGTCGTACTGAAAGACATGCTCTTTAACTGGCGCCAAAGAGGACATTGTGGTAGGACAATGGCGATGTGGGCCGCGGGGGCTGCTGCCAGGAACAATGGCGATGAAAAATTAGCCCAAACGCTGCTTTAGTTGATAAAGACTGAAATGTGCGAATACAAAAGGCCAGCAATAACAGAGTTGTGTATCGAAATAAACTCAATAACTTGGACTTTTAACTGCAAATATCTGCCACGGTCGGACGCGGCGGTTTAAAGTGTCTGCACAGGCAATGTTTGCAGGAGGAAAAAAGCGAGGTTAACCGACGTGTCATAAAACTAAAATGAAACTGCCCCCCACTCTTGAAGACATGCATTGACTGTACGTACTTTAACAACGCTACCAACTGTCATACTCTCGTCGAGCAAAGTCAATCGCAGCAAAATAAAACTAAGAACGTCAAATTAGTGCATTCATTGCAATTAATTAGTCATATTTAGTGCACCGCCCTTTTTAAATAATCTCTAGCTTCACAGTTTCTGTCTGCAAGTTGCCTTTTTATGAAAATCTGTTTTTATGTGTCGGGCTTCCTGTGCTGGGGGCTGTTGGGGGTGGAAAACCACGGTCAGTCACACCTAGAAGTGGACACTGATTGGCTGTCACCCCGATGACGTCACTTCCAGAAATGAGGCTGAGCTGCGAAAGCTAGCTCGTCATGGGCGGCGCCATCAACTATAAATGTCATTTTTGTTTGAACTTATCGTTCGTTTTCAAAAATGGAACACTGTAGAACATAATTACAAACAATATACAACATATTTAAGCAAAGTTGACCAATCATGGCAGGGACCCTTTAAGAGGCATGCACGCTGACAGGCAGCATTCATTACCTTCCAGATTTGCAACCTTTGCTTGCTGCGTGATTAAAAATACATACGTATCTTTAAAAATACATAACAACACACAAACGTGCAAAAACGCTGAGCGAGCACTTTCACTCCCCTGCTAACGCCGTGGAACACACGTTGTCTCGTGCGTGTCGTGCTGAGGTTTGATCTTCCAAGAACAAATGTCCACGCTGCTGCAATGCGAGCGAAACATCCCTTGAATGCCAATACATCACCTCGTCCTTGACATTCTTGGTTTTTTTCCATTTTTTAATGACAGACAGTCCAGCTGTATTTTCTAAGTTGAGTTGATACCTCATCAGGACACGGCCCGAGGGAGAGGAATAAAGAGTCGTCTTTAATCACAGCTCGGTGTGTTAAGAGAGAAGATTAAACCGGAGATGTGTCCTTGCTTGTGTACAGATGTATTCCAGGGGACTTGCAAACGCAGTGCATTAATTAAAGCATAATGACAGAGGCGCTTTAATGTGTGTAAAAAGCCTACAAGTGAATCTGAGCTGAGGGGGAAATGGACTGTGGGTTTAAAGGCTGGAATCATAATTGCTCAACTACAAACTCTATAAAAGAGAGCTGCTTTGTTATTTAGGCTAATTTATACTCTAAGTGGGTTGCGTTGCATGACACGCTACATTCAGCAACTACACGTTTTTAGGCCTATCAGTTCTCTAAAAGGATTCCCTTCTAATCACGTTATCTTGCAAAGAGAGCGTAGCCTTCTTTCTTAACCGGATTCTTACTCACATACCAAATAGATTGCAACCTACGCAACGTATGCTGGAGCCTATCCCAGCTGACTTCGGGCGAGAGGCGGGGTACACCCTGGACTGGACGCCAGCCAGTGGCAGGGCACATACAGACAAACAATCAGAAACAATCACATTCATACTTCTGGTCAATTTAGAGTCGCAATGAACCTAAAACCGGAGTAGCCGGGGAAAACCCACACTGCAAAAACAAAAAAAGTGTTAAAAAAGTCCCATTTTCAGCAACCATTTCTTATTTTTTTCCTAAAAAGAGCAATTTTCCCTTGAGAAAAATAACCTTATATTAAAAAAGTCTAGCGAGACAATTCTTATGAAGATATTTTTTTTTTCCAGAAATTTTTTTTTCTTTCGAAGAGCGAGCTAAAAACGTAATTTGGATTATACTTCAGCAACAGATTAATACATATTTGCCTTAAATTAAGAGCAAAAACCGGTTTCTGAACTTTCTAAATTTAAGAATGGACTCACACACAGAAAGTATAGTCAAAGATTTGCTGATTTCGGAACAACACTGCAATTTTCGCTTGAGAAAAATAATCTTATATTAAGAAAGTGGAGCTGTGGAAAGTGGAGCCAATTCTTATGGAAATATTTTTTGCCAGAAGTGAGTTTTTTTTTCCTAATAACAAGCTAAAAACCTTATTGCGATTATTCTTCAACAACAGATTAAGGAACAAAACTGGTTTCTAAACTTTCTAAATTCAGAATGGACTCACACACAGAAAATACATGTAAATAATTTCATTTTTCATTCATTACATTTAATGTAGTCATAAAATCTGTGTAAATGTTCAAATTATTCAACTTGATTCAAGGAACTATGACTCTTTTTGTATCTCGTTGAGGTGCTCGACATGTTAGTTTGGTTTGGTTTAGTTTATTTGAACATGAAGGTTCCAATGGAATACATCTCATGAATCATCCTTTCACGCTTCCACATGTCCAAAAGGAGTAGGAAGAAGCAAAGCTTATTTAATCCTACCCCCCCATCTATTCCACATCTAGTACAGTACATGTTATTCACTTCCTGCATTCCATGTCATGTTTTATATAACAATCAGGATAATAATACATCATAAATAACGGTAAGAAGACAAAAAAATGTGTGTGTGTATATATATATATATATATATATATATATATATATATATACACACACATAAAATAAATATGAATAAAAAAAAAAAACTTTTTTTTCCTTAAAAAAACAAAAAAAAAGGAACCTGACAGACCATCATTGTGATGTCTTGTATTTAGCAAACACCAGCTGCTTGTATTGTTTATGAATGTGCTCATCTCTGTACTTTGTTGGACTTCCTTACTCAATCCCTTCCATCGTTTCATTCCACACACGGAAATGCTGTGGCTTTTCAGTTTCATTTTCCTCTAAGATCATATTTCTCCTCTCTGATTTTGAAATACTGTATGAGGTTTTTGGGTAACAAGTTGTTATTAACTTTATACATTATTCTAGCAGTTTGAAAGAATACTAAATCTGCTAATTTTAATATATGTGATATTAAAAATAAAGGTTTGTATGTTGTCTATACTTGGCATTATGAATTATCATCACTAATATGTGATATTAAAAATAAAGGTGTGTATGTTGTCTATACTTGGTATTATGAATGATCATCACTAATATGTGATATTAAAAATAAAGGTGTGTATGTTGTCTATACTTGTCTATACTAACTTGTCTATACTAACTCAATAAATCATCATCTTTTTAATGAGTTCTTGAGTGCTTTCGCCAGAACAAAAGGCAGTTGTATCATCCGCGAATAAGACCAACTTTGTCCTTTGTTACTTTACAAATGTCGTTGATGTACAAATTGAACAGTTTTGGTCCCAGTATGGACCCCTGGGGTACTCCACACGTGGTGTATAAACTCCCAGATGTGTATTCTCCTAGCTTTACAAATTGTTTCCTCTTTGCTGGGTAGCTTTTAACCCAATTCAAAACTAATTATCTAATTCCGTACTTTTCTAATTTTGAAAATAAGATAGTGTGATTAATTGTATCGAAGGCTTTTGTCAGATCCATGAATACTGCTGCTGCGCATCTTCTGTTGTCCATAGCAGTAGTGATTTCCTCCGTGATTTCCATCAGTGCCATAGAAGTTGAAATGTTGGCTCTGTATCCATATTGACTACTTGCCAATAATTCATTCTTATTAATAAATTTGTCCAACCTATTATTAAATAGCTTCTCCACAATTTTAGAGAATTGAGGTAACAAGGAAACTGGTTGATAGTTTGTAAATTGGTGTTTGTCTCCTTTTTTAAAAATTGGAACCACCTTGGCTGTTTTCATTTTTCTTGGAAATATTCCAGTCTGAAAAGATAAGTTACTAATCTATGTTAACGGGTCTACAATCCCATTGATGACCCTTTTATTTGTTTCCATTTCCATTCCATGACAATCAGTTGATGTTTTAGCCTTAAAATGGTTAACAATATCAGTGATCTCCTTTTTGGTTCCAACAGTGAGAAACATAGAATTAAGATTCCTATCAATGATATCATTCCCTTCATCAATTGTTTCTTGTTTTGGAATTCCTTCTTCCAGTTTTGGTCCAATATTTACAAAATAGACGTTGGACATTTCAACTACCTCCTTCATGTCCTTCCTGTTGGTGTTTCCAACCATGAAATAGTGGAGGTGGTCTGCTTTCTTAATGCTGTTCTTTATAATACTATTTAAGATGCCCCAAGTAGCTCTCATGCTATTTTTGTTCTTATCAAGTACGTGACTATAATATTCCCTGGTTGAATCAGATGTGTGCTCTCTCTGAAAGTCAACACTACACGCTCACCAACCCCGTCATTTGTTTGCAGGGAAGACCGATTGGACAAGACAGAGAAAGGACGGGTGATGACAAACCTTTTCATCCCACAACCAATGGGTGCTCCATCTGACTCATCAGCCCGTTTATCAACAAGCTCAGACCGCGGGGCTCGCTGCGGACAATGGCGACAAGAGGATAAGTGGATAAATACCTCCCATAAATAGTCATGTCATTTCCTAAGCTCTGATAATACAGCTGGGCAGCCGCTCGGCATGCCTGATGGCCCCCCTCTTCACAACAACAGCGGATAGATGGCAATTACAAGATGCTAATTGTGTGCAGTGTTTGCCGTCTTTCCAGCGCGTGTGCGTACGCTCGATGATGTGGCGGCCTCGTCTGCCGTGAGGACAAGTGATCAGACAATAGGAGATGATCTGCCGGCAGAAGGGGATAGGAAGGAAGGAAGGAAGGAAAGAAGGAACACTTGCATGCCACTTTGTTGGCCATGTTAGGATTAGCAAGGTGAGAGGTTTATTGTCAACATGCATTGGGCTTCATGGCTTCATGGCCCCCCCCCCCACACACACACACACACAAACACACTAAGACATTTTTTTATATTATTGTTGACATTCAGGCTTGTTATTTGGCTGAAAGCAGGGGTGTACAAAGTGTAAGCCCTAAGATAGGTCGCTGTATTATTTCAAATGTATTTGTTTCTGCATTAATAATGTTTTACCTAAAACCAACAATGTGACTGCTCTTTTAATCAATTCAGCCATCAAACACTTTATGTTGCAATAATGGTCCGTCAGTAGATCTGCCAATACTTAGCAAAGCGGGACAGGCAGTGAGTGGACTAATATTGTTATAAAGAGCAATGAAACGTAAAATCATTACAATCCTCCCTAGCGGCTCAAAGCATGACAGACACGAATGACAGTTTGGCGGCCTTGGGACGTGCACGTTACTGTCACACCGTCAGATTCCTCGCACAATATCAATAACCTACAGGAGGTCACACGCGGTTAGCTTGTTTTGTTTTTTTAAGTTAAACTCTGCTTCAAATGCAGAGCTTGTCATGAAGTCCAACAGCAGCAGTCCGTCACACACTCCTGATCAACATTTTCAGAGCAAGAATGTTCATTTTGCACTGTCGGATTTTAAGGAGGTTCTAATTAGAGCTTCAAAATGCAAAAACAAGAAATGGGAGTGGGGCAAAAAAAACTGAGTAAGCAATTTATTGCAAACAAGCATTAAAGTGAAATAAGCTGTTCAACAGCCGATCAAAAGACCAAAAACTTGAAACTACCCCCCAAAACTAGAAATAAAATGTTGGAAAAAGGAGTCTTGTGGTCTTACTTTTTTTTTTTAAATAACATAATTTTTGGTGTGCAAGCAGCACCCACTAAATTTAGAGAAAAAAACAGATTTGTACATATATAAGCCGCACGTGTCCACGTCATAAAATGGCATATTGTGGCGCGCACGAGTCGGTGAGGAAATCCCAGGAGGTCATTACTCGATATAACAGCCTGGCTCTCGGTGTCATCTTAGAAAGAACGCTAAAATCATCACGCAGCAACTTAACACTCAAAAGGTAGGTAAGAAACATGCAATACAAGTACCAATACGAGTTTACAACTTTTTTTTTTTTTTATTTCTTCCCACCACAGCATTTGATTGGCCATGGCTGCCGGGGCGCTGCAACGATTCATTCAGCTGCCTCTGCCCTTCAAGAAGGCGTCTCATCCGCTGTAAGCATCACCAGTGACACGTCTTCTCTTGAAAAAGTAAGTCAAATATGTTTTTGTCTAAATGAAGGTGATTTTATGGTTCCTGTTTTCATATCATATAGCCAAAAGCAGGGGTGCAGTCAGGAATTTGGGGCCTCATAAAAAAACAATAAATAAAAAAGGAGGCGGGGGGTTTCATGGTGTGGTATAGTTCTGATATTTGAGCTGTCAAAAAAAGCAAAAAAATTGTGTCAAAGTGAAAGTTATGATTGAAATCTTTTCACAAAAAGCTGGTTGTCTCTCTTTTGTAGTTGGGAACTGATATTTTCCTGAAACTTACCTATGTTCTACTGCTGATTACTAAAGAACGGAAAAAGGTAAAAACAAACTTTTTTTCTAATCTTTCTTTTGGTCCATGGTGATAAAGCCAACACAATATTCTGTTCAGATCAGTCCAAATCGCCTGAAATGGCCGCTACGAAAGGGGTTGTCTTTTGAAAAACGGCTGGGATTGAATGATATAAAACCATTTTTCATCTATTTATCCCTCCTCTTCTTCTTCTTCTTCCGCCTCTTTTCCAGACCTTTCCAAATATTCCTACATTTAGTGTAACTTTGTATTTTCTGTGAACATTTTTCCCATTGGAAATAAACGGGCAATTTAAATGATGCCCTCTGCTGGTGAACAATCATCTGACATTTTCCATTACTGAGTCACTCAGATCAGTCTACAGCCCTGACATGGCTTACGTGGTACGAGCACTTGGTCCTCATGCCAAACTTCGCCGGTTCAAGTCCCATGTGTGCGTTCATCACTTTGTATGAAATTAGATTACTGATGGATGTCACTCTCCTCCAAGCGCAAAATCATTAGTGGCAATGGTTAAACTGAGTAGGCGGTAAATTCAGTTTGATTGACAACTCTGATTTCTGATTGCAATCATCTAACATCAAGGCAGCATTGATTAACAAAGGTTGCACATTTCAGCTTTGCTTCAGCTCACTCGGGGCAAGGTTGCTACCGATTCAGGCTTTTCGAAATATTCCCACATTTCCTGTCATTTCGTATTTTTTTGTAAAAGTTGCATAGCTCAGCTGGTATGCTGGCTTGGTTCCTGACCCGGAGATCGTTGGTTCAATTCCAGAGTCGAGCTGAAACGACTACGCTGCTCTTACTTTCCTTCTACGTTTCAGCACATTTCCACCGCACTTCAGCTTCCAAACAGCTCCTATGTTCATTCTAAAGTCAGTCATTGATTGTCGCACCTTTTCAAAGCATTTCCGTTTCGCTTCAGCTTTTCAGCATTCACACGCAATGTCTGCTGACATCGCATCATCTCCTTAATTGCTCATTTTGTTAGTAATTACATATTTTTTTGGAATTGTCCTGACTTCTCCCGTCTATACGGCACCCCTGGCCAATGGCACTCGGCATAAATACAACGAAAAACGTATAATTAATCCATGTGATCGGACAATTTCACCCGTGGATGATCGGTAACGGAATCGGCCAGCATAAAACCCTGATCGGGGCACCCCTAAGAAGAACACGGTTGGACCAGGACTGGGTGAGTTGGTCGACACAGACGGGTTAGCAACCTAAACGACTTCAGCGGGTTCCACTGAGGCAGCGAGTGAGTGAATGGTCCATAGCACCAAACCTACAGTACGGAGCTGCTCTCAGTATCTGGTGGTGTTACCCAGGCAACACGACAGCGACCGCCATCACAGCGAGGTGTTGTGACAGCTGAGAAGATGCGTGCGTAAGCTGCAGCTTGGCATTAGAGCGCAAATGCAGCTGCCACAGGTAAACTGATGATACGCGAGGCCGGCTCGTGGAGCCTCCCATTAAAGCCTCGCCGCATCAACCCCTGGCCCCGCACGAATCACGGCTCTGCAAAACAAAGCCGCGCGTTAAGAGCGCACGTTTCCCTCTTGATGACAGCGGCCCTGATGGGCCAAGTGCTGATGATCAGCCCGACTCCTTTTCTCCTTTACTCCGCCCTTGATTCGCTCCATCTCCTTCCATCTCCCACATCGGCCCAATCAGGCTAATGAGGCTAGCGCTTCCTGCTTCCCTTTCGTGCTCGCTAAAGTGCCGATTGATTGGAGGGGTGGGGAGGCTTTTAACGAGGGAGGGGTGGGAGAAAAACAATTAGCAAGAATGAGCTTTTCTGCAAACTCCAACAGTTTGGCTTTTCTGCGGGTTGTTTTTTTTCCATTTATTTACTGACGCGGACAACATTAGGGATTAACTCTCCAAGGGTACGTTAACTTCTCAATGTCAGGGTGTAAATCTGTCTCAAGCTGTAAACCCACGCGATGATGTCTTAATGGAAGGGGGGGCGGTGGAGAGACGGGGGAGGAAGCGAACAAAAACACTGGAGACGTGCAAAACAGCGTGAAGCATCGTGCCGTTCCATCCATCTTCCCTGACACAAACGGCACCGCAGCATTCCGCAGATACTCGGAGCGGTGAACCTTGAAAGCTCCAAATTTTCAGCACGGCGAGGACATTAACGCCGTCGCCCGAATGACCACTAAAGTCGCGCTTCTGACAGTCGCGGCATGATTAACTCGGACAGATCTGGACTGGAAAAAGTGGAGCAGCCGCGCTGTCAAAATTCCTACGGCTGCTCATCCACACGGGCCGCCGCGGCCTCGGAAGCCCGCCTTTGGCAAAGACGGCGATACGAGAAGACAGAGTGGACGCAGCGTGACTCCAGCATCCACATTAAACATAGGACGGGACGGGACGGGGCGAACTTTTGATAGCTCGATCAGACTTGCTTTATGTCATCAGAGGAAATGCAGCAGTAAGAAGAGCACCGATACGACCTCTCAAATAGCCAAAGAGGTTAGCAAACACATTTAGTGAAAGCACGTCTCCATGGTGACAGCCCACTCGAGACATGGTGACTGAATTTTACTTTCAGGACTCCGTAAATATCAACACTACGGACGGAAAGAATCATATAACAGAGCATTGATGACGGAGGACAGACACACCTGGACCGCAAACAAAACACTCTGTCATGGACAACCGCAACGTATCCCAGCAGGCATCTTCTGGACTTTCTCATGCAGTCCAGCGGGAGCACAATTACAGAGGAGATACCCTCATAAGACAAATAACAAATAAACAAATAAAAAGATAATAAACTTCCAAAAAAGACATTTGTATATAATATAAAACACACACAAAAGCATCAAGCGTGAAGTACGGTGTAAAGATACATAACTCTTTCAATCGGCTCAACGCGTGTATTCAACTGTCCGTTATATTATTTAACTTGAGCAGGACAAACTATACTGAACGGTTCATTTGTTTCAAGACAAAGGTCGTTATTTTTTTCATTTACAAAAAAAATACATCATGACCTTTTTTAATTTAATTCTATTTAATTAGCATCATTATATAAATATTTATAATGATATATATATAGCATATACCATTAGACGATTTATATTATTATATTAATAATAATTATTATATTATGATTTCTATCATTTCCTATTTAACTCATTCAATCCCAGCCATTTTCCAAAATTCAACCCCTCCAGTAGCGGCCATTTTAGACCATTTGGACTATCTTTCAAGGCACACAGAATGTTGTGTTCTATGATTATATAAACATGGAAGCTACCACAAGAAACATTACACTCCTGTCTTTCATCAGAAAAACAGTTTGTTTCTACCTTTTTCCGTTCTTTAGTCATCAGCAGTAGAACATTCAGTAGGTACGTTTCAGGAAAATATCAGTTCCCCACTAAAAAAGGGAGATAAACCAGCTTTTTGTGAAAAGATACATTTCAAGCAGAACTTTCACTTTGACACAAATATTTTTGCTCAAATATCTAAACAACTGCACCAACATAAACAACAAAAAGGCTTGCTTTACATGAAAATTTCTTTACAAATATAACACATCAACTCTTTACAATTTTCACATTTGGAACTGAAGTGTGTGCGCGTGCAAGTGTTAAAATGCGGAAGCTTCTGCGCGCTACATTCCTCCACGCTCTCCCGCTTCCCCTCCCTGTCGTGTGTGATTCCTCCGTCCATGTCATCTCCTCTGCCGAGCTCTTGCCACGTATGCCACCTAGTGCCACCTAGTGGCCGTTTCTGTGGCTGAAAATTGCTCTGAAGCCAAATGCATTAGTGCTGAGTTGCGTCATCCCCTCTAAATGGCCTTTTTATGTTTTTTTATAAAATGCAGCCTGATTTCACTGGATTTCGGCGAACATGTTATGTTGAATAAAGCGGTCATTTCATGAATAACTGATCAATAGGTTCATATTTAAGACTAAACCGAACCATTTCAAAACGAACGGACGCTTTCATGAATGACGTCACATTTGAACACATCCATTCGTATTTTAATGATCTATTTATGGAATTAAAACTACCCTCCACACATTAGAAGTACGGAGACCATGGATGCTCACACGCTTCCAGCCTGCGGGCTGCTTTTAAAATGACCAAAATCTCCCTCCAAAGATCTACCTTCTACTGTAAATATAGAAAATATATTTTCACAGTCTTTAGAAACGTGACGGTTTGTATTATTTGTCAGTGCTCATGTCAAACTTTATTAAAATGTAACCATGCAAAATGCACATCTTGACCCACAATTGACATTTATTAGTGCTCATGTGAAACGTTATCCAAAGTGCAAATGTTCAAAATAATTTTGACCCGAAATTACTATAAAATGAATAGCAATTAATTGTTTCAAGTTAATTCATATCAAAAGATGTGTTTTTTAAGTGTGCAGGAGTAGGGGGTACGTGGCTTCAGGTCAAAAAGTTTGGGAACCACTGCTGTAGGACATGTGCAAATGCTCCAAATAAAAGTATGACTCGCGTGTTCTGCATCATAGAACCTGCAGACCCTCTGTATCCAGGTAGACGTGTGAACATGTCAATAACCTCCACTCGTCCCCACAGAAAGGTGCTGTGTGTTAAACGTTACATTGTGACGCTCCATTGCAGCCAAGCGTGCAACGGCGCATTCAAGCCTCCCCCTTCTGATGCTGCAGCTCAGCAGCCGCAGTCACAGTCCATGCGCATACCCTCGAAAAGTCCTTTTGTGTTGAAACCGTGCCAGGTTGTCTGTTGTGTTAGCATCTCAGCCCCAGCCTGGCCCTCTCCTGAAGGCCCACTCGCTCAATAGATAAGCATCGGCCCGTTTTGGAACGCGTTGCCTGCACGGCTGTCCTGCTTTGTTTCAGCTGACAAAACTTTTTAGACTCAGCCCTTCTCTCGTTATTTTTCCCCACCGATTTAGAATTTCCTGACATTTCAAAGGATGAGCACCTTGACGGCAGAGTGACCGATAATGAACGCAGCCTTTAAAGGTCGCCTCACGGGCTGAGGAAAACCAATTTCCACCTATTTTGGTGAAAAAGTGACAAGCTAAATAAATATCAAAACCAGCTATCCCCCTCCCAGACCAAAAACTGAACGGTGAGTTCAAATGTAGTCTACGTTTGCGGCTCGCGGCTGGGTTTTTCTCAAAACAAAACTTAACAAGAAAACTAAAATCAAAAAATAAAATGTTGTAGTAAAATAATCTAAAATAATTTTTAAAAAATCTAAAATAAAAACTAACAAGTGCAAAAATGGAAAAATCAGTGGCAGTTTTAAGGGAAGGAAGTCAAAATATTAAGAGAAAAGCTGCGATCCTTGCAAGGAGCGTTCATCCTATTTGCTCAACACGACAGCACCAGCGATGCCAATTGACAGCCCTTAAGTGGGGACACGTACAGACAGCTGACGCGGGTCCATTATCATCTGCACGCTGGCTTTACTGCCGGCCGGAACAAGCTCAGTCGAGCAGGTTAAGGTTGCTACGGAGGAGAGAAACACAACATGACGGATGGACTGCTTCAGAAATACTTGAGCTGAGAGAAACTGTTTGGAAAAGGGAATAATAAGGGAATAATAAGGGAAAATGATGTCATTTCAGTAGCATCAAGTTGAGATATGAATGAAAGATGGTGTGTTTTTAAGTCGGAAGAAACAAAACAGCTAATAAAGGTATCACTTTGGTTGCGGAAAAAGTCCTGTTAAAATATGATGGTAGTAAAGTATCATGATGAGAAGAGCGCTTACAAAAGAAAGCTGAAATAGTTGTAAAATACAAAAACAGAAGAAACAAAAGAAAAACAGCCGTCATTTTTCAAGAATAAAGTGACGATCTTAAGAGAAAAATGTTGTAATCGAACAAAAAAACTAATTAAGTTATGTTGCGAGAAGAAAGTCTAAATATCATGGGAATAAAGTCATAATTATGAGAAGGACATTTACTACAAGAAAGTTCAAATAGTTGGAAAATTAGAGTAAAAACACAGCAGCAATACAGGAAAAAAACAGTTGGAATTTTTCAAGAACAAAGTCAAAATCTTAGGAGAAAAATGTTGTAATCTAACAGGAAAAAGGTGTGATTTTACGAGATTAACATCATCATTTTCTCAGGAAAAATAATGTCATTTCAGCAGCATCAAGTTGAAATATGAATGAAAGATGCTTTTTTTTGAAGTCGGAATAAACAAAACAACTAATCGAGTTGCAAGGAAAAGTAGGTCGCGCAAAGGGTTCTGTTAAAATATCACCATGGCAGTAAAGTCCTAATTATGAGAAGAACTTTTACTAGAAGAAAGTTCAAATAGTTGGAAAATTAGAGTAAAAACAGCCATTATTTTTCAAGAATAAAGTCAAAACCTTAAAATGAAAATGGAACCTAACAAGAAAAGGTTGTAATTTTATGAGAACAACAAGTAAAATAATTAGTAGCATAAGATTGAAATATGAATGATGGGTTTTTTTAAGTCGTAATAAACAAAACAGCGAATGACGTTTTCATTTTTGGAAAATTCGGTTGCGGAAAAGGAATGAAAGTCAAACCATGATGGCAATAAAGTCCTAATTACAGGAAGAAAGTTGAAATATGAAAAGGTGCAGAAAGATTGTATTTGTTTGATGTGAAGCAACGCATGCATGAATAAATGAAGTGCGCTCCTCCTACGTTAAAGTGTTTGTCTGGTGGAGCAAACTTGGTGTGACATGTTGCATCTTGGAATACGAGCCTGTCCTAAGAGGAGCTGACAAGAGCTCTAGGGTAGATGTATGGTAAGTGCAGCGCACAGATAGAGGCATGGGGAGCGCGCACACTGAACGGGGCCCCCTCGGGACCACAGCTACACGAACAGCCACTCTTCCGGGCTTTCCATCATCTCCTCAGACCCGTGTTACTAGCAGGACGGCCGGATGGATCACAACATGCCGCTCGCCATTAAAGGCCCCGATAAGTGACTTGATGACAAAGTGGCAGTCATCCGAGGATAAAACCTACCCTTGAAAACATTCCCGACTTGGGTCTCTGTGCTTAAAGGAAAAGCGGCCATCATCCACAATCCTTCTGTGGGACAAGAACGCACGTGTTTCTCTTTTCTGTGGCTTATAAAGATAGAAAAACAGATAAAAAGAGGCAGCTCAAGGCATTTGACATGAAGTTGCATGATATCCCCATCAGCAGTGTAGTATTGTGATATACACTACCTGTCAAAAGTATTAGGACACTCCAATTTCTCTGGAGGAAAAAGCTACATACTGTCTAAGTGTTCTAAGTGCACAAATGATGTTCACCAGCGTCTAGTACCACAGCATGCGCCGAACGCTGTTTTTATGCCGACAGACGAGGTAGTAAGTACTTGGAACACCAACCGCCAAGGCTTGATCAACCTCCGTTTCTGCAGAACAGCTTGAAATTGTTGACCCGTTTTGTGGTCCCTGAAACAGTATCATTCTGAAATACATTTTTTTTCACTTTTGGGTAACCTTACCTTTTTTTTTTTTTTAAACCTTGGGCACTTCACCACTTACCTTTGTACCATTTCAAGCTAACCACTTGAATTTCAACCAATAACTGGAAAAATAGGCCGGGTGCGGCCAGGAGTTCTGGCGCTAACCAAAGCAGCGCCGTCCCCAAAACCAGCATCATCATTAAAATGCTCCTGAGCCCTTGCCCTCAAAATAAACTGTGAACATCACAAATGAGCGTTTGATGCTATTGTTTGGAAGTCCAGATGCATTGCATGTTTTTCAAAGTGCAATTTTATTTTTAAACGCGTTATTTATTTCAGACCCTCTCGCTTTGCCGCTTTGATTGCAATATCTAACGCTCCCTCTGGTGCTGCGGCAGAGGCGTACCTGCCTGAAATAGAGAACACCTCCCGTGACATTATGAAAACAACACCTTTGTCATGACCTTAAAGTACTGCAGGTGCACTCTGAATGCCACATTTTTAATGAGCCTGTCTTTTGCTGACACCAAAGCACCAAAAAGGGAACATTTTATGATATTATGTGCATTTTCAGTAAGTCTAGCATGCAACATGCAGTACAGGCATGTGATATATGCTTTAAACAAGACTTCTTTAGCCACTCAAGCTTAGCCAATGTAATGGAGGAGAGGCAAACTAAGGCACAGGTGCAATTTCTGTATGTTTAATAAAGCAGAGGTGAGGAGACGTGAATACCAAAATGGCATTTTTCTGTATCAGCAAAACCACTGTAATACAGCAAAATACACTCCTGATCGAAATGTGAGGACCAGTTGAAAAATGGCAAGAATGTCCATGTTGCACTGATGGATCTTCAGGAGGTTCTAAGAAGAGCTTCAAAATGCAAAAGGAAGAAATGGGAGTGAGACAAAAAAGCAATTTATTGCAAAGATGCATTAAAGGAAAGTCAAAAGTTTAAAGACCACAGCTCGAACCCCTCCACCCAGAACGTAGAATTAAAATGTAGCAAAAAGTAGTGAGTAATGAGTAGCTGCACTATTCTTGTTATTTTTGTAAATCCATCTCCAAACGTTCTCCATTGGATTTAGATTAGGGGAACACGCAGGATGGTCCAAAAGAGGGAGCTTATTCCTCTGGAAGAAGTTCTTTACTGAAGTGCAGTCATCACCACACAGATGAGGGCCTTCAGTCATGAGGGATGCCCCCTGCAACATCTTCACATAGCCGGCTGCCGTTTGACGCTCCTGCACAACCTGAAGCTCCATTGTTCCATTGAAGGATCATGATGGCACCCCTGCCGTGTGCAAAACATCTCAGGATCTCCTTGTCATGCCAGTAACGTCAAGGGAGAATAAAACTTCCTTCCACCTTTCAATGTCCCAAATTCCAAAATGGACAATTTTGTAGCCTTGAAGGAGACGAGGCCGTTGTTTCTTCTTAAATGCGTTCTCAGGCTGATGGCGCCTGATGGTTATTAGACTGCACTCGTCAACAGTAACAACCTTCATTCGGGCAGAGGATGGTCCCGTGTCTTGCCGGACAGACAACTGGATCCTCCGGCTCGGGGCTGGTGACATTTTTTTGCTTCTACCACTTGACTTTTTTGTTCCATGAGCCTCAGGATGTTTTTCAGAGGTTTTGAAATGACCGTCTTACTGCGTCCATCCTCAGCAGCATGGTGCGCTGCGAGAGGCCTTGCTTACGCAGATCAACAGTCCCACCGCCTTCAAAGAGAGAAAGCTGTTTCGCCTTTGCCATCAGGAGATGATGACGGTGTGAATACCTGACACTAAATCACATTCAGTCCACACTTTTGCCAACATTTTGCCTTTTAAAGGCTGTGCTCTTGAACGTTTGAGCAGCTGATGAACAGCCTATTTCACACACTTAATGCTTCTTTGCAATCAATTGCTTTTTGTCTCACTCCCATTTCTTCTTTTTGCATTTTGAAGCTCTACTTAGAACCTCCTTAAGGTCCAACAGTATAAAATGTACATTCTTGCCATTTCTCAAGTGGTCTTAGGATTTTAATTGGAAATGTTTATCATTTCTTCGAAGCTGGAATATTGCATATATGCACACAAGATGTGTTTAGTGCACTGTACATTGCATTTTTAGATACTTTGCAGTGTCTTTTAACAGTAAATGGAAGCATAGATAAAGAATGCTTCATCGTTAGATATCTTCTTGTAAATTCACTGACGGTGATCTGAAAAGTGTCAACATCACATCAAAATATGGAAATGATCCTGCAAAGCATGATAGGCATTATTTTTATTTTGCTCATTTGATGTATCCTTGACTTGAAATGTGCTTGCATTTCGTATATGATAATGATGTGTCCTGTCATTTTTCTATTTTTGCTCATGTAGTGGTACCTGATCTTAAATAAAGCACCAGGTGACCACACATGCCACCATGACACCAAGTATGGAGGGTTTGTCACATACACGCACGCCGTCATGTTCCAACGTCACACTTTTCAGCGAGACCCTGCAGCCAGGCCGCGAGCCGACGACGACGCCAACACGAGTGACAAACGACTCGGCCGTTGACCATCTGTCAGGCGGACCATCGGAGAGGACGGGCTGCTGCAGTCATGCAGGCTGTGATGCTGCTCTCCGTCTTACAGTAAACCTTTCCAGCCACAGCGCGTGTTCAAGTCTCAAATATATATTCAAGGATAATGTACATTTTGCCCAAGGACTGCGCAGTGATAACGCTGTTACAGCAACGTCTCCATACGCCATGCTAGCGTTCACTAATATACAGTAAATAACACATACGAATACATCTTTCCCTCCAGGAGTTACAAGACAAACATAAAAGATGCTGTTATTCTATTTATTGTCAAGTTTTAACCACGCTGCACGTGCTACAATTACAGACAACATGTTAGCTACCGAGCAGTGATTCTCAAATGGTGGGTCAGCACCCAAAGCAAAAAATCACATTCAAACATTTCATACACTGCCAGTGTCTGACTTGTTTTTTCTTTTTTTTGTTAGGCGGCGTTGGCATCACAGTCAGGAGACGGAGGGTTCGGTGCTCCAATCGGGCATTTTGCACATTGATTGTGTTTAAAAGGAAAAGTGCAATCTTGCTCATCATCCACAACCCTAATGTGAGACACGAACACACATTTCTTTCTCTTTTCTGTGTGCTCTAAAGATGTAAAAACAGGTAAAAAGAGGCAACTAAGAATGCAAGTAATAGGATGCGCAGATTCCGCTTGGAAAGCCTTCTGAAAAAACCTCCAAAAACGCCAACAGCGCTCCGTTTACGTCATGTGGCCTGCATACGACCCAAACTACAGTGGCATCGATGTTATTATTGTTATTATCAAGCTCAGCTAATGCTTAACATGCCCAAAGTACTGCGAGTATTCCATGTTATCATGAATGGGCCTGTTTACTACATGCTCACAGAACACCAGAAAACCTTGTTGGAGCTTTGTGGAGGTGCTTTAGGTGTGTCCCATCACATGCACTAATTACCTGCGTCTGTTCAACTGCTTTTATATCTTTACAATGCACAGCAAAGACAAAGACGCGTGTTCATGGCTCACAAAGGGATTGTGGATGACGGGCACTTTTTTTTTGAAGTGCACTTTTCCTTTAAAAAAAAGATGACAGACGTCTTTTTTGAAGGCTATTTTTTAAGTAAAGATACATTTCTTTGGTTTTGTATAAAAGTGTTGCGTCTTAATGACCATGGAAAATGCCAGTCCCATGAGAACCCCTGAATTACACCACATGTGAAATTAGAATTTTAAGCAATGACTTAAAAAAACCCAGCAATAACAGATGCAGCCCGGGCGGAACTAATGAGGCTTTCTGGAACGTAAACAGTGATGCACGCACACACACACACACACACACACACACACACACACACACACGGGAGCCTACTGGAATATTCAATGGCTGGAAAATAAACTAAATCTTAACGTAACAGCAGGACATCTGTAATAATGCACAGGGAACTTGTTTACAACATGAACCCATACACTTGAAGCCATCTTACATGCCTCAGTAGGCGATGCTGTTTTGGGTAACAACAGAGATCAAGCGGGCTCAGCAGGTCCGAGAGACCTGAGGTTGCTTATTACTAGTACTTCTTTTGAGAAGGTGTCAGGAATGGAATAGCTTCCACCCTGTTTTAGACAACGTGCTTCTCTGCAACAGAGACGTAACACACTCAAAAGGCCTTTCACCTGGAAAACATACACGCCGGTGGGTTTTTCTTTTTCTTTTTTTTAATTGGCCCGTGGCAAGTTGGACAAGTAACATTTTACAAATTTAACATTTAAATTCCGGCAGTAATTTGACAAGAATAAAGTCAAATCATGGGAATAAAGTCTAATTACAAAAAGAACATTTCCAAGAAGAAAGACTCCAGCAGGAATTAAAAAACAGCTGTAATTTTGACAGGAGTAACGTCAAAATATGAAGAGAAAATGTCACATTCTACTCAGGGAAAAAGTTGCAATTTTACCAGAATAAACTTGTAATATTATGAGTACAATGATGCCTTTTTAGTAGTATAAAGTTCAAATATTGAAACACATTTTTTCCTTTGAGTCATCATATGTGAAACAAACAAAACAATGAATACTGTTGACATTTTTGGTAATAGTTTGAGGAAAAAGTTAGAATACGCTGGAAATAAAGTCAAATTATCCTGGGAAAAAAAGTCTTATTTACAAGAAGAAAGCTGAAATAGTTGGAAAAAAACAGCAGCAGAAATGGGAAGAAATCAGCTGTAATTTGACAAAAATAAAGTCCAAATATGAAGAGAAAAATGTCACAATTTTGCAAGAATAAACTCTGAGTAAAAGTAATGTCATTTTAGGATCCTAAACTTGATTTTTTTTTTTTTTTGGAGTCACATTGTGAGAAACAAACAAAACACTGAATGAAGATGCTTCTTGGGGAAAAAGTAATAAGATTATGGGAATAAAGTCTAAATATGGACGGCCATGGACAACCTGCATCATCCAATGCACAGCATCATCTCCCGACAGAAGAGCAGTTTCAGTGGCAGATTACTATCACTGTCCTGCTCCACTGGAAGACTGAGCAGGTCACTCCTCCCCCACGCCGTGCGGCTTTTCAACACACACGGGACTGGACTTGTTACCTTAAGTTTTATTGCACTACAAATTTGAAGTGATCAGTTCCGTATTTATTTATTTATTTATTTATTTATTCTTATTCTATTTTGTTGTCTCTCCCGTCTTGCCTTGATTTGTGTTATTGTGATGAAGTTTAAGATGACATTTTTGCAGAGCTGCTGGAAATGTGAATTGCTCTTGGAGATGAATAAAGTATCTATCTATTATGGGGGAAAAAATCATATTACGAGAGGAAAATTGACCAACATTATTTGAGAAGAAAGCTGACATAAAAAAAAACAAGCAAAAATGGAAAGAGAAAGCAAAGAGCGAGTTTGATATTAATAACTTTTTCACCAACATCACAATTTTTCTTGAAATATACATAACTTGTTAGCATATCTACATGTGTTGCTTTGCAAAATAGCAAAGCGGCAAAGTTGCATCCTTTCATTTTTACCTCTGCCAAGCGCAGTGCAAAGCACTGCCACTATCATGCTAGGTCTTAGCATGCCAATGTTAGCATGTTAGCACTGCTAGCATGCTAACACTAGCCTAGTGGCATTTTTAGCCATTTTCATAGGTAGACACAGTTATGCTAGGCGTTAGCATGCTAACATGAGCACTTTTTGTGATTTTCATGAATATGAACTTAAGCAGACATTTACCGATATCATGCCAGGTGCTAGGATGCTAATGTCAGTATGTTAGCATACTAACAATTATGCAATTATTAACAAACATTTTTAGCATTTTCAGAAGGAGGCACCTATGCAAAAACTTAGCACTATTATGCTAGGTCTTAGCATGCTAATGTTAGCATTCTTTAAGTCATTCAAACCGTTCCATGGTATGTTTTCATGGTCAAGGAAGCTAAATATGTAGATAAAATAAATGTAGGACTAATACTTGTGGTGTAAATCACAATACGGGGGAACAATGGCGCTTGGCGGAGGTCTGCACTCTCCGCTGCTTTTCTACTTCACCATGTGGCCCTTGCTGGAAAAGGTTTGGACGCCCCCGCTCTGTTAGAAGGACGGCCACTATGTCCAGATTCAAAACACCAAAACACATCTTTTCATGTCCCCTAGTGTTATAAAATGATTCATTTTTACAATAATGCTTTCATTATTTGTCTACGGCCTAAGTTTGATTTGACCCTGTCCTTGCGTGCTCTGAAAGGGGCCTTCCTTTAAATAAAACACATTACCATTCTGATTATTGTGATGTCACTGGCAATTTCCCCACGCGTCCTTCTGTCTCGCCGTGTTCCATTCAAAGAGTCACGCCGCCGCCTTGCTGAAGGTAACATCACAATACATTTAGCGCAATCCTTCATCCTCCCATCTGCACTCTCTTTCTCCACTTCTTATCAGTGAGAACGGTTAGCTTCGACTACACACACACACACACACGCACACACACACACGCACACACACACACGCACACACACACACACACGCACACACACGCACACGCACACAGGCACTCGCTGTCGCTCTCATCCTGTCTGACACCTGCGGCCCAGAAAAAGAAAAAAGGCGACTGGGGTCTAATCTTGTATCTCTCAGCAGTTGCCAGGTTGAATGGGTTTCCAGCGCCGGCCAACGGCTTTATCGACGACCTGCAGAGGAAAGCTCACTCATCCAACAGCTAACCTGCGCACAGCCATGCACGTGCACATGTGCATGAGTGTGTGTCATCATTCCCGGTTAGCCCCACGTTGACTCACACACATTCTTAGCAGTGACGCTGGTGATGAAGAAGTGCAGCACGGCTTCATTAAGAGGCTTTTTGGGGGGTTTTACATTTTAATAGTCCAGCCTTAAAGATTTATCAGACTTTGCAACTGCAAAAGAGGACAAAGCAAACAGTTGAGTTTTTAAATCTTTTTTTATTTTAATGTTATTAAACTTTAATGGTATGCAAATGGTGCCACAATAAACGGCATTTCATGTCAGACACAAACTGGCACGAAGTCAGCGCTGGAATGCAAAGAAGGAAGTAAGCGTGTGAACTTTGCAGTCAATCAATTTGAAAAAAGGTTTTGAGCTGCCATTCTCACACACACACACACACACACACACACACACACACACACACACACACACACACTCCTTCGTGTACACGATCGTGGAGAAGGCATCACTCCATCCAAGTTTCATTGCGCAATCCATCTTAATCAGCCAGCCCATCAGAGACAATATATCCTCCCCTCCATCTCGCCTCCCTTCTTCGGACGGAGTGATTGAGGGGTGGAAAGAGGAGGATGTTTCGGCCCACCCTCTCCTCCCCTCCATGTCATGCCTCCTCCCCCTCTCCCAACCTTGCACCAGCGCCTTCACGCCGGGACAGCTCCTAAGTGCTTGTGTGTTTTTATGCGCTGGTGTTTTATAGGCGTGGGCAGAAGCCAGGGGCAGTTAAATGCAGAAGCAACGAGTGAGGGGGCGGGCCGGGAGGAGGAGAATGAGGCGGAGTGGGGGAATTACTGTAAATCCAATCTTGATCGGGAGCGACACAAACGACGCGCAACACCCCCCCCCCCCACCTGATCAATCAAGGCGGCCCGAGGAACGCCCTTAAAGGAAAAGTGCACTTTTTTATTTTTTTTTATTTTGTCCATCATCCTCAATGTTTATGTGAGACACAAACACACTCTTTTCTGAGCGTCCTAAAGATGTAAAAACAGCAAAAAAGAGGCAGCTAAGAATACACGTAATGGGACGCACCTATTCCGCCTACAAAGCCTTCTGACAAAGCCTACAAAAAGCGCCAACAACGCTCCATTTGCATCATGTGACTTGCGTATTAACCAAGCGACATTGTTGTTATTATTGTCATTAACATTGTTACGCCCAAGAACTACGTTACTGGTGTAGTGACACCTCACCAGCTAGCGACTAGCCGGCTAGCGACTAGCTTCACCACACACTTGCTCATGCCTAAAGTGACCAAAATAGGGCAAAATAGTGTAAGTGTTCCATGTTATGATGAATGTAGCTGTGCTACACGCTCACAGCAGGGATGGAAAACCACTGAACCTTGTTGGAGGTTTCTGGAGGTGTTTTAATAGCGGCTTTCTAGCCGGAACAGGTGTGTCCCACTACGTGCATTCGTTACCTGCCTCTTTTGAGCTGTTTTTATATCTTTACAACGCACAGAAAAGGGAAAGACGTGTTCTCTTATGCAAGAGCAACATTTCAAATCAGAGCGAGCCTGCCCCCCAGGAAATACAATACAGTCTGCCAACCATAGACTCCGTTCTACCCTCGTACGGCGGGAATACAAATCATTCATTTTGCCAACAAAACATAACGTGAAGTTTGCTCAGCAGATTAAAAAAAACATGTTTGTCTTGATTTTTCTCAAGCTGCCACACATCCCCTGAAGACTGCTGGCCCGTTATGAGACATGACGTTACAGTACATCCACACTGCATGGAGCCAAGCCCACAGGAGGACACGCCACAGCTGAGATTGAGTGGGAAAGAAAGGTTTTCCTCCCATTCCGTGTGGAAGTGGTAAGTTTTGGGCTTCTTTGTCCATCTTTCCCACTCCGTTTGTGACCCATAACACCTATCTCACATGTAGGGTGTTTCATCTTTACTTTTTTTTTCGGAGGCATAATTATTGGCAAAATATGATTCGTTTTTTTCGTACACCGTCTTGGTCAAACAGTGCACCTGACAATCTAGTCGAGCGCCGCCACACTCTGACTGAAGAATGGGTAGTGGTCCTTGCGGAGGTGGGAAACAAAAGACATCATCTTTGTTATCTGTGTGGTTTGTTTGCTCAGAGGACACACACGGAACGATAAACAACTCTGCATCTGTCTCCTTCATTCCTCCTTTCCAGCAATGATGAGGCATTTAAGCGCACCGCATATTTATTTATTTATTTTGTGGTTTTAAAAAAGTGACTTTTTTTCTCCGGTGGTATACCTTGCACCCGGAAACCGCCCGTGCCAAGTTCCCAGCCCCTTGTTGCCAGGCAGTTTCCAAAGGAAGCAGCATAACTAGCATAGAAAAAAGTGCATACAAACGTTTGTCTTCAAGTGTGAGATTAGAAGTTATACAGTCAAGGTGTGCTTTGGAAATGCTGCGCTTTTGCATTCCTTCATACTCATGAACAAATACGCGTACTTTGACTCTCCACATCTCTTTTCCATGGCATAGTACCCGGTGGCTGCAGCTCAGCTCGACATTCATTTGCTGTAGCTCTTTTTGACAAAACAGTACAGCTGGAAATTTGGAAAAGCGCACGGCGCACTTGGCGCATCATGTCAAACGAGACTATCGATGTCGGAGGAGAAGAAGAAGCATCTCCCTGTCTTTAGCGCTCAGCATGTAGCTAATTTTATCCAAGAGAAGAATGACTGATGGCAGCAAGGAAAACGAGTCTTTGAGTAAAACGGCAGAATAATAAACAAAAAAGAAATCGGCAACATTTAGAAATTAGATCCTATTCTTAATTTTTCTGCGATTTAATCTTATTTTTTTTCTCCCTATTTTGTTTTCATTTGTCCATTTTTATTATTATACACATGCAATTTTTTAATTTCTCTCCAATACAGTATAGCACAACTACATGATTACTATTTATCACTATGAAGTTGGTTTTTGGGGGGGGGGTTCCCCTCTCATATTTGATTCATGGGGGTGTCACGAGGTATGTCGATGCAAATCATTTTTTTTCCAATGTTGCGTTGAATCTGCTCAACCAATGAGTGATGTGGTATGGCCTCTGACTGCTTGTGTGCGCTAGAATAGTACCTTGTAAAGCCTGGTATTAAATGGAAAGTACATATGAGTACGCCTGTCACGATAACCAATAATCGATTCATCGCACGACAAATAAAAACAAACTGGATCATTTTGCCGGGCTGGATATAATGACATGTGCGCGCCAGTTTGTTTTCCTCTCTGTGCGTCTGTCTCAACACCTAGCCGCACTGGTTCTGTAGCGGAAAGAACGGAGTGAGTGAACCCTCCTGTCAGTCATTCAGTCTCTTTGTCCCCACGGGGAAGAGGCGGGGCGCTTGCGAGTGAGCACTCGCTGGCTGTGCACACCATCTGATGCCCATTTCAGCCCGTTTTCATCATTTTGTGACAAAAAACATGCAAGAAATAAATAATAAACAATACAAAACGTTTCAGTGATTCCCTCACACCAAAGGCATTTTTCCGCATCCAAAACATGTACTTGGACCAAACTCCGACAAAACGTAACACCTCATTAAACGTAAACAGCGTATTCCGCACAGAATCGTATATGCAAATGAGCCAGCGTCTGCATTGACACACAATCTCAACTTCAGAGTATTTCCGGGTGATTTCTCTGTTGTTGTTTTTTTATTGGTCAATATTCAGATGACAACCAAAGTGATTCGAAATGAGAACTCTTGTGATTGATTGTGATTCTTTTAAGTGCAATATGATGTTGTTTAATTTATTCTATTTAAAAGCACTTGACGTTCCAATTACAAAGTTAAATACTCTTGAGAAATTCCAGTTTATTGCTTTTGAGACGGTGTACTGGCATTATTACGCCATATGATATCATTACATTCATGGAAAAATGGTCTCAAAATAACGTTGACAATATTACGTGCATATATTATCATTACATACATGAATGAAAACATGGTCTCAAAATAATGGTGCCAATAATATCTTTTATCAGCAATAATTATCTCCGAGCAAAATGTGTTATCCTGACAGGCCTACGTGTGAGAAAGAAAGAAAAACAACATCCATTGAGGAGGCACTGCAGTCGCCGCCCCGTGTGTCACGCTGTACACACACTGTTGTGCACACATTTGTTTTTTTGTGTGTCCGCAGGCCATAAAGGCCCCACGCTACCTTATACGGGTCTACCAGTCATCTAGTATAGCGTATAATTGGCCACAGCTGACTTCAGGAGAATGTTTTTGCTGCCTGCCTTAGGCAAAATGATGCAGCCACAAAAAACCCAGCAACAGTACCATCCTCGTGTCAAAAAGTGCCAAGCGTGCCTTAACTGCTTCCTGACAAATACCTTCTTTTGCCGTAATGAACGACCCCACCCCCGTAATTTTCATAATTGCTCTCTTGTCCTTAACTGTCTGCTCGCCGTCTCATTTAAGTGTCACGCGTCTTTAAGCGACCTCGCTCCGAGCCTCTTTAGTCAGTCAGTTTAGTCAGCGAGTGAAAAGGTCGGCCTCTTAGTCAACAAAAGAGCACAAAGACTGTCAGCCGGACAGCAGATCAGTCAGACAGAAAGGACGGCTCGGATGCCGCGACCCAAACAAAACCCTCCGAGGGTGCCCTCATACCTGCCGGTTGCCATGGCAATGCAGTGCGTGATTTAAATACTCTCCTGGCTTTTATCTTATTCTCCACACTCCCCCGGGCGCGCTCTTCTTGTTTTTTCGTCAGGCGCTGAGTCGAATGTCTGACAGTCACGATGCTCTTGCCATGAGACTTTACTGGTGCCTCATGTTGTTTCCACGCTACTTTCCCCACTGAAGCACTTTTAACGTGGCGCCACGGACACAAATTATGCATGCAAACACATAATCATCATGATGATAGATGTTTGCAAACACACACACACGTTAGCATTGCCGCCATTAACATGAGATGTTCCACACACACACACACGCTCCGTGGATGCTGGCACCTGCTGACAGTCAGCTGCCAATGGAGATCTATCATTTTCTGCTACAGTCTCATCATCAAGCATCATTTAGGCATGCTGGCCCGCCTTTCCCCTCCCTTGACGCACTCCTGTGCCAAGACACAGATTATATTTCTCCCAAATGCACACACAGCACGTAAGGAGGGTGGAAAGGTACATGAGTGGGCTTTTACTGCCACCTAGTGGTTAGCACGGGAGTTCATTTTGCCTCACATGTTTTATACCAGTAGTTCTCATAGTATTGGATGTATTATTGTGCATTGTGTATTAAAAATACATACAGAGCTGTCAAAAATAGCGCGCTAACGGCGGTAACTCATTAATTTCAAAAATATTTTGCATAGTTAACACATATGCATCATGTCAAGCCACACCTCTCCGTTATGACGGCAGACGGTAGCAGAGTGTAGTGTCCCCACACCGTCACACAGAGTCTGAGGCTCTTTTATAACTTTATTGTGACCCGCACACATCGACAGCGGTGCAATTCCAACATCATATACATACATATACATACATTCCACATGTACCCGCGACTCACAAACACACGTCTCTAGTCCTCCTCGGAACGACTCCTCCTTCCTCATTGTCACTAGACCACAGCGGGATGCATTCATGGACACTCCAAAAATCACAATATCCTCTTTATTGTCCGTGTATGTGTGTCGAAATATAGTGGAATGAACGGCTCATTCAGCCTCTGTAGAGGCGGGGCTAATAGTGAGTGGACACAGTGCTAGCACCAACTTAGCTTCATGAGAAAGCACGTGCTAACGTGGGAATATTTTGGTTGTAATGCAGAATGAACAAGGTGAGCGCATGAACGTCGACCAACCGATGTCGCATTTGTTCGAAAGTTGTGATGAGGAAGCAGGGGAACACGACCAACTTGTATGCATACCTGAAACACAACCATCCTTTTCAGTTTTCCCAATCGGGGAGAAAAAAACACCGCTGGAGGCGCAGCAGAGCCTTCGTCCCGACGGCCAGCGCTCACTGAGGCGTTTGGTCGGCAAAGAAAATATAAACAAAATAGTGCAAAATGGTGGGTACTCACAGACAGCGTCGCTCGCTACATTGCAAAAGAAATGCAACCGTTCAATACGGTTGACAAGCCAACATTTCGGAAAATGTTACAAATGTGACGGGCATTTTAGGCCATATAATTAATGAAAAAATGGGCTGTATGGTACAGGCAACTTCTGTGTCAAGCTAATGTGGCTCACACACATATACACTGTACTTGATTACTAGTGGTTCAAATGTGAATTACACCTTTCATGACAATAATTCATGAAAAAAATGGTCTAAAAAAAAGAGTTGTCAATAATATCGATTATTGACGATAATTTGTAACACAGTTGTCGACCAGCAAAATTTGTTTTCGTGACAGGCCTAAGCTTGAGTTTAATTTTCAGTTCATTTGGAGCTGTTATACAAATGCATACAAATATATATTTTTTTATATACACTTCTTCTATACATACACTTCTTCTACACACAAATTCAATGACCACAATCGCCCCTTAGCGTTTGTGGCAATGTAGTTCACAGCAAAACAGTTTGCTTTGCTGTCATTTGGAGTTTGTGTTACAGTACTGCAATTTGTAAAATTGAGCAAATGAGCTGTCTTCTTTTGCTCATCTGTTTTAAACTTACTGTGTCGGCCCAAATGTGAAAAGGTACCCATCCCTACTCACAGCAGACAACAAACCGACCATGAAACTTCTGTACTGTTCACATCTTTGCACGTATATTGTATTCTTTTCATTTGAAACACCCCAGGGGTGGTGGTACCCCCATTTGAGAAGCATTGTATGATACTGCACCAGGGGTGTCCAAACTTTTTCCACCGAGGGAAATGTCTGCTTTTTTTCTTTACATTCTGCCTTTTGTTGTATTTTTGATTTTTGATGTCTTTGTGGTGCAAAATGTTATTATTACAATAATAAATGAGGCCGCAAATGGCCCCCGGGGCCGCACTTTGGACACCCCTGTACGATACTATGGCGTTTTCACAGTGTTTACATGATGACATACCTGCATTGACAACAGCGTCTACCTCTAGCACAGTGATGTTGCCACTGTAGATGGAAATCTTCCCGTCAAGCTTCTCATTTCTGGGATAACGACTCCCTTCGGGACCAGCCGACACTGAAAAAGACAAAACACAAACAGTGCCATCAGTAACGAGTCGCATCGGTAAATAGTGCAACCGTGGTACAAGGTGACATCAGGTGACTGACCTCCAGTGTGCGTCCACGGTGGGATGTCGTCCAGGCGGATGGGGTCAGTCTTGTAGTACTGGCGCCGGACCTCCACGGGCTGAGACAGCAGGAAGTCTGGGAGAAACATCAATATGCATTGGAACAGTCTAAAAAATAACACAATGGCTTAACAAAAAAATCTAAGCAACAGTTTGCGTTGAATATTTTGAAGTAATGACAACATCTACTAAAATTATGCTCAATCAACAAACGCAGCTGGAAGGATCGTTTTCCTTCTCAGTCAAAGGAAATTTTAATTAGCTTGCAATTAATATTTGAATATTTCCACCAAAGTTTTAAAAAGTGTATTGCTCTTAAAAGTGAAGATATTCCAATCATTTTTCCACATGATTTCAAGTATGACTTCCCTTAAGTTGGATCAATTAAGTTGATCCAACAGAAGGTTCAGCTGCAGTGGTTTATGGCTTTATGATCATAATTAATTGGCAACAAAACTGTGAAACTTTTCCAAAGTGCTTTTTATTTGACTGGACAATATTTAAAATTACAATCCCACTTGATATACTGTCGTGAGAAAGTGCTGAACCTGCACAAGGAAGTACTTTTATATTTGCCAATCACACACACTCCTCATCAAAATATTAAGACCAGTTGAAAAATGGCAAGAATGTACATTTTGCACTCTTGGATCTTAAGGAGGTTTTAAGTAGAGCTCCTGAATGCAAAACGAAGAAATGGGAGTGACACAAAAACATGTTTTGAGTAAGATTCAAGATTCAAGATTCAAGATTCAAGAGTTTTATTGTCATATGCATAGTAAAACAGGCAGTTATACTATGCAATCGAGAGAAAGGCTTCTTGAGACGTCATCTGTACTTCTGTGAGAAGGTGTTGGACGTTTCGCTCCTCATCCGAAGAGCTTCGTCAGCGAACGACAACTCCTGTACGACTGAGAGCCTACACAGACGTATACTATGCAATGAAATTCTTATTCTGTTCATTCTCCCAAGAAAAGAAAGAAAACACAAGAAAAAGAATAAGAACATCAGAAACATAAATACCAATAAATTAAGCAACAACAACAGAATATAAAAAAACGAGAGAGTGAGACAGAGACGTCTGCCACGGAGGGCGCCATTATTGCAAACATGCCTTACAGTGAAATAGGCTGTTCATAAGCTAGTCGAAAGTTTAAGACCCTCGCTCAAAAAAAGAACCCAAACCCCCCTAAAATAGAAATAAAATCTAGAAAAAAAGAGTGAGTAATGAGTAGCTGCATCATTCTTGTTAATCAGCTGAAAAATGGGTTTGAGCGTGCTTGATGCCAGTGTTTCCAGGAGGCAGGTGGGAATGTTGCCCCAGGTGGTGAAGATTCAAGATTCAAGAGAGTTTTATTGTCATGTGCATGGTAAAACAGCAGTTATACCATGCAATGAAAATCTTATTCTGTTCATTCTCCCAAGAAAAGAAAGAAAACACAAGAAAGAATAAGAATCTGCTGTCTGGAACTAATGTCCATTTTCCTTCCTTTTGCATTTTGAAGCTCTACTTAGAAGCCCTGTACAGCCCAACAGTGCAAAATGTAAATTCTTCTTGATCAGGAGTGTATTACAGTGTATACAAATATCAAATAATACATAAACGTCCAGAGTTTCTTAGAACCACAGTAACTAACACTCTCTGAACTCAACCAACATTTGAAGGGAAACATATATTTTGCTTTTTCTTTGGCTTTTTGCAGGGGGCAACAGTCTAAAAAAAAGCAGCGGCTTCAACTGGAGTAAAGAAGAATGTGAGAGGAAAATAAACACCGGGTTATTACCCTCTCCACCCCTACACTTAATGAGATGCACTGCAAGAACTAAACAGCAAAGTTGTGTGCACGAGTGCATTGTTGACATTAGCATTGAAACAATGCCATCTCACCCTTGATCTCCCTCCAGTCTCCGGCAGTGGAGTTCAGGTCAACTTTCATGGCTGTCATCGTCCCGGTGTGCAGAGACCCCACCAAGGTGATCGTGCCAATAACACTGCCCGGCCTGCTTCTCTTCCTCGGGGTGGAGGAGAAACAATTCCCCAGGCTGAACCTCCAACGGACTGGGGTTGCTGCAAAGTTCGCAGGTTTAATATGGCCACGGAATGGACTTGTTGCTGGCTTGCCTCCCATCTGGACACTTCCAGTGGTTGAGATACGCTTGAACCTGACACCGGTGGGCAGACAGGATAAGTACACTAGTGGGATTCTGATGGATGGAAATAGGCTTGATATTTGTTTCGCCATCTTGCTAAATGATGGGGTGTTTATCTCGCCACAGAGGTTGTGTGTCAAACACACGAGTCCGAGAGTCCTAGTGTCACTTTCGCTAGCTTACATAAACTCCTCGTGTGCCATCTTTGTTTTGGTTGTTTGGAATGTACCATTACGCTTACAAGGGGTGGCAAGATTTTGTTGGAGAGAACAAATGTGGAAAAATCGTCGTGTCATGTGTCAGAATGTATCAAATGACATCATTAGCAAATGTAAATTTTGTATTTTATCTGAAATGTTTTTCTTTTTTTTGTTCAAATTCAAACTCCGAATCCCACTTAATGTAACATCGAATGAAAGCGGCCAGCTATGACAAACTGGTGATCCCTTTAAGGACTGTAGGAAATATGACGACATATCACAGCCAACAGAAAATAGTAGTGCATTCAATGCAATTTTACTAGGCAAATAAAAAACATTTTACCAACAAACTTGCTTGTGAACAATTTAACAATATACAGAATGTCAACTAAATAATATATTTTTCATTTCATATATTTCACTTTCATTGCATACAACTGTTTGAGCAAAACAAAAACCTTCCTTTATCGCCATTAATTGGTCCCAGGCCCGACTGCGTTAACGAATTTCGGCAATATACAGTTTGAGTTAATGTTTATAAATGGAATATTTTTGTAGTTAGCGCATAGAAGACCTGTTTATGACTTTCTAAATACGCGTTTTAACATTATTAGAGCCCTGTAGTTTATGAAAAGAAACGAAGCAACAAATGAAGTTGTAATTTTTGGAAAATTAGGTTGCGAAAAAAGTGATAATGTCATGACAGTGAAGTCAAAATATTATGTGAATAAAGTCATAATTACGAGAAGAAAATTTACAAGAAGAAAAATGAAATTTTTGGGGAAAAAAAAACAATGGCAGAAAATGAAAAACAAATGTAATCTTATGAGAATAAAGTCAAAATATTAAAAGAAAAAAGTCATATGTAATGAATTTTTTTTTACGAGACTAAACTTGTAATGTGATGAGGAAAATTAACAATATCTTAGTAGCATAGAGTTGAAATATTAAAGAAAAAATGTTATTTTTTTAAAAGTTGTAATATTATGAGAAACAAACTAAACAAAAAAAGTTATGATTTTTGGAAAATTAAAGTTGGGGAAAAAGTTATAATATTATGGGAATAAAGTCAAAATATTACGAGACTAAAGTTATTACATGTATTATTTAAGAAGTTGAGATATTTGGACAATTAAAAATAATGGGGTTAAAAAAACAAAGTTGATATTAATAATAGGCTTTTTCTCCTATATGACAAAGCTGAGATGAAATATAGCTAACTTCTTAGCATATCTACACGTGTTGCTTTACAAAATATCAAAGTGGCAAAGTTGCATCCTTTCATTTTTCACTCCGCATGCGCCCCTCGTTGGAAAACATTGTGGTCATCAACAACCCACATTCTTAGTTAGCCTCGGGAACTCCATTTTTGTTTTGATTTGACGCAAAAAGACTCCCTAAACGAGGTTTATGTTGCTCTTTTGATGCTTCGGTGAATCTACTTCCACCATCCCTCTGGTGTTTTTTTTTTTTTTTTACTGCTGGAGGGATGCTTTATTCATGGGTATTGATCGCTACGTTCCCATCAGGGTCCCATGTGTTTGGAACGGAAGATGGAAGGATCGTGAAGCAGGTCAAGCTGCCCAAAAGGCCTTGCCAAGGACATCACTCGTAAGTGAAGCTTTTATTGAAGGCAGCGGATGAACAACAGGGTAATGTATAATGCATTAAAGGTTAGTCATAGCCTCCTTGTCCGTTTTTCATGTACATTTAGTATTTTTCCTCGATGGCATTTAACCAGAGAGATGAGGCATGCCAGGGGGTTTTCACTTAATAACTGTAATGCGTGCTGGGGGAGAGAGGGGCAATGTATATTGGCTAATCTCGTTTCCCACACATGCTGCATGTCGTGCACGTTGCCAACTACGCATCACGCAACATGTCAACCCAAAACTTGTGTGCCTCTTGTACACTTCCGTCAGACGGAAACTGACAAAACGAGAGAAAAAAAAAAGGAACCAGCAACAGACGCAGTTACAGACCACAGCCTGTCCAGCCCGAGAGAGGAGACATTGTTATATTCAATTTGGGGAAACTTCTTGAGGGATCTAACAGCGGAGCAGTCATCCTGGTCCACGTTTGGTTAACGCTTCAACAAAGGAGACAGACGGTAGTACGTTTTTTGAGTGTGTGTGTGTGTGAGAGACAATGTGGGACAGACATAGAAGCGATGTTATGGTGTGTATGTGTCGTATATGCTGTTGTACAACGGTGCACACTCCACCGGGGAGGTTGGAAGGCACCGATCCAAGTGTCTATTCATAAAGAGGTTAAGACAGGTAGGCCACATTGTCGTCTTCCAAGGTGCACGGAGATGTTATGCTTGTGTCAAACATAACTTCACTCCACACACAGTAGCATTTATTTACCTTTGGCCTTGTGACCATATTGGCATTTGAATGTCCTCTTTATTGCCTTAAAAAAAGCGGAAGTGTGTTTCCCTGGCGATTAAGGCAGAAGCAGGAAGTGCTTGTCACGGTGGACATGTGAGAACAGTCTCACCCATCAAGTGCGTGTATCCTGGCCCTCGGTCGCTCGTCTAAATGGTCGTAGTTGACGTATCATGACAACACAATGAATTCTATGCCGACGAACGGACGTCACTTACTGTATTCCATTGCTGTGTCCCGTCCAGCATGGCGGCGTGGGACCTGTCCATCACAGTGGAGGACCTGGGGCCTGATGCACTACCTGTCAGCCTCAGTGTGACCTCTGACCTCCATGTAGGAGGTGTCATCCTCAAGCTGGTGGAGAAGACGCGTGAGTCACACGCCTAATGGCCCCAAAAGTTGCATGGTTACACGGTATCGGACACGTACAATAACTTGGTCCAATTCCAGATCTATTGCTGATTGATGAAACTACCATCTGCGCTAATTCATAGTTTGTTTGAGACTTTCATATTGTGCAGTCTCTTAGGATCCATTGTAAGAGTTACAGTACATCAAAAGAAAGCTAGCCTACTATTTAGCAATACCTTTGCTATTACAGTAATCCCTCGCTTATGGCAGTTCAGTGAAGGTAGGTTTTCTTCTTTATAAATGGAATATTTTCATAGTTATGGCATAGAAAACCTGGTTACGACCTTCTCAATACGGGTTTTAACATTATTAGAGCCCTCTAGACATGAAACAACACCAATATAAACAACACCCCTATAGTCACTTTTATACTCCCATTATTCTTTGTTTACGTCAATAGAAAGTATACGTTTACTATCTTTTATTCTTTCCATCTTTTTGCATTAATCAAAGAGCCATAAACTTTGCGCTATGACCACGATATTAAAAAAAATAACCAATTGTAGCCTTTTTATTCTTAATTAACAGCTTTTTTTCCAACCTGCCCTGATTCGAGCTACATCGGTCATCAGTAAGCAAAGAAGGTCGTCCCCTTCATTTGGTGTTTACTCTGTGTGCGCCCCCATGTAGCGCTCAAGCGTGACTGGTCGGATCACGCTCTGTGGTGGGATCAGAAGCAGAGATGGCTGCTGCGGACGTCCTGGACTCTGGAGAAATACGGCATCCACGCCGACGCCCGGCTGGTCTTCATGCCCCAACACAAGCCCCTCAGGCTGGGTCTGCCCAACGGCGTCACCCTGAGGCTGTGTGCCTGCTTCTCCAGCCCTGTCTTCCAGACAGTAATGGGCATCTGCAGACTACTGAGTGAGTGTCCTCGTCTATCACACATAAGCTATCCTCTATCTATTAAAACCCCGAACTTGTTCCATCGAGGACACAGTGAAAAATGAAAGGATGCAACTTTGCCACCTTGATATGTTGTTATACTGCATAATTTCAAGAAAAACTGCATCTCAGCTTTGCGATATGGCTGAAAAAACATATTCTTCCTGCCAACTTCGCTCTTCCCTCATTTTTTCCCATGTTTGCTGTTGTTTTTTTTTTCTTTCAAATATTTCAACAGTCAGTCTGACTTTATTCACATAATATTTTGCTTTTATTCCCATAATATTAGAACTTTTTTTCCCCAACCTAATTTTCCCAAAAATCACAACTTTATTTGGTTTTGTGTGTTTTTCCTAATATTATGACTTTTAAAAAATAACACATTTTTATGTTATACTGATATTTCAAGTCTATGCTACTAAAATGACGTTATTTTATTAATAATATACATAATATTACATGTTTATTCTCGTAAAATTTTGACCTTTTTTCTCTTTTTTAACTCTTGTAAGATTACAGTGATTATAGAACTATTTTTCTTGCAATTCAACTTTATGCTACTAAAATGATGTTATTTTTCCTCATGATATTACGAGAGTATTCTGGTTAAGTTACAAATATTGCAACTTTTTCTTTTAATATTTTGACTTTAGTCTTGTAAAATTACAGCAATTTTTTTCCATATCTGCCGGGGGGTTTTGTTTTTTCAATTTTCTAACTATTTCAACTTTTTCTTGTAATTCAACTTCCAGCTACTAAAATAACGTTATTTTTCCTCATAATATTATGACATCATTCTCACAAAGTTCAGATTATTTCTTGTTTGATTACAACTTTTTTCTTTTGCTATTTTGACTTTAGTCTCGTAAAAGACCTTTTTTAGGGGGGTTTTTGGTAAAATTTTATTTTTCAAATGTGCCGCAGGCCAATAAAAAGGTATTTGAGCAAGAATATACACGGGCACATTTCAACGAGCAACGACATTACGTGAGAAGTTGTTGACCTTTACTCGCTTTATCGACACACGATAAGTTTCTAATCACTGGTAATTACCCTGACGCCGTTTGAACACATAAACTTCCGCTCAGGAGTCACAGCACTGCCACTGCGCCACAGAGTCTGATGCCAATCATTTAAACAAATAATCAAATGTTTGATCAGGCGGAGGTGTGACTTGCTGACAAAACAGCTTTTGAGGCGGCTGCCGACGTCCCCTGTGAGATGATGAACAAACAAGCCAAAAAAACAGTCAAAGGTTTTCTCAGGCAATTCAGTCTGATTCTTGAATAGCAATTTATATGTAAGGAGGGAAGTCCCAGGTGGCCCCGATGTGACGCCAACACATAACCTTCTGATCTGGAGCCAGGCACGCTGCCATTGCGTCTCAGACACTCGTTTCAATTTCCCTGAAATATGCGTCTTCTAGCTGTCCACAGTCGTCCTTTTCAATACCGCGGTTCGATTATCGCTCCCTCTGAGTGTGTAGAGGTTCCCTGGACTGTCCCCGGTATATCTGAGGAGTGGAATGACAGCAACTGGACTTGGACCTGGATGAGCGCTGAAACATGACATATTTTAAGGAAATCACGCTAGTCCAGTACTCATCAGATAAACAAAAAGTAGAATTCAAAATGATTTAAATATGCAAATGGGACTTTTTTTTTAGATGAACTCTTTAGGTAAGTTTAATAATTTTAGGAGGTCCACTTCTTCTGTAGAACCCCCCTCTTCCTGGGCCAGTAGATCTAACTGGGCATGAAACTGTACCTGCAAGTCTTCACTGTGGGCGGAATTCCCCCAACATATATACAGTGTTCCCTCGTTTATCACGGGGGACAGGTTCCCAAAATAGCCCGCAGCCAAGTAGCCAACTTCATTTTTTAACAATGATTATATATGTTTTAAAGCTGTAAACCCCCCCACCATACACTTTATTCACTGTTCTCAGAGAGGCAATAACATTTTATCACATTTCTCTCGTGTTTAAACACTCTAAAAGAAATTCAAACCTTCGTTTGAATTTTAATGATCAACCTACAAGAAATTATGAATAAGATTTTCATTTCATGGTATAACTGCTGTTTTACCATGCACATGACAATAAAACTCTCTTGAATCTTGAATCTTGAATCTTGAATTATGAAGTCACTCACGTGCATTTCACTCCTGTGACCATGCCTTTTCGCCCTGGCGCCGTTCCGCTGTAGTGTAGCGTTTTTGCATCCTTGTTAACACATCAGGACGCAGAAAACAATGGGCGGTGCAGACAGACGAGAGAGGGAAGAGAGAGACACTCACCTTCCCACAATGCAATTCTTCTTAAAGGGCCAGGCTCGGCCTGTAACGGCATTCATACGCTGTAATTAAAAAAAAAAAGAAGCAATAAAAAAATCTGCGATAGAGTGAGGGAACATTGTAAAGGCGAGCCAGCTGTGAGCCGGATTGTCGTGATGTGCGATGCCACTGATTTTGTTTCCGATCCGACACTGAGTAAAACTCAGGGTTAGCGGGGTGGTTTACAGTATAGCCAAGCTGATATACAACTACAGAAAAAACAAGTACAAAAGTACAAAATCATCTAAAGTATGTGATGTCATGTTCCGCAGTTCAGGAAATGTCACTTCCTGTTCTGCACTCTTATTTTGGTGCGCTGCGCTTCCTGCTGGGGGGAAGTTGCCGCCGCTTTACCCCAGTGGAATTGCCCACAGCTGGCGGCAATTGCATTTAGTGGGGTTTAAAAGCCCAGGGTCGTCACAGGGACGGCGCTGGTTCATCTCGTTGTTTCTTCTCGCTTGCGCTGTCACCTGAACGGATGACTTCCCTGTTGCTTGTGTCAGTTGTTGTTTTCTCTGTCACCTTTTGTTATCTTATCCTGCACTACTGTGAGTGCTGTGATGCTACCGCCTCATCTGTCTCTGCACACCGGGGCATCAAGCATTCGACAGCCCCTTGGATCCTGACATGTGAAAACTGTATTTTAAACAATAAACAAAGAAAAGAACTCATGTCATGTAGCGGGTGAGAGACACTGTTGTTTCCCTGAGCAGCTCCTTCAGCAGCAGACTGTTACACCCACGGTGTAAGAAGGAGAGGTTCCGCAGGTCCTTCATGCCGACCGCTGTCAGGCTCTACAACACCTGCACCACCTGAACCATGTTGTAGTCACCATGTATTCTTTACTTGCGTATCTTGTTTGCTGCTGTAACAAGTGAATTTCCCCGCTGTGGGATAAATAAAGTACAAATACAAATACAAATACAACTCAAATAATAAACCCATAAAAATAAATGATGAATTATTAAGAACTACACATGGCTGCAATTACGATCGGTCATCATTTCAACAGACTGAAAAGTATCAAAAGTATCGATATTTTGATTCGGGAATCGATTTTAGAGCATGAAGAGCTGGCATCGTAAGTATCGATATTTCAGTATCGATCTGCACATGCCTATGACAGACGGATCTCCTTGCCCTTCTGCTCAAACCTTCCCAAGTCGCCCATAAACATGACACGCACCTCGTGGCGGCAAACAAGACTGGCGACCCACCAGTTGAGAATTGAACTCGATTGTCAGAGCACAGCACAGAGTGAACACGCAACTTTGCCGATTTTGCTTAAGAAACAACTTGCTAAAGTAACTTTTAAAAAAAAAGTAAAAAAAACATTAGGAATTCTTCTCTGTAGGCGTAAACGACCCTGAGGTGAGTGGGAAGTCTTTCCTGATCAGGGGGTCAGACACTGACATCTTTTCACCCCAGGGTTACATGAGAGTGTGTATTGAATGCATTCTGACATTTTCAAGCTTTTCACAGACATCCGCCACCCGGAGGAGCTCTCCCTCCTTCGGCCCGTAGAGGAGAAGAAAAAGAAGAAAGAGAAAAGTTCGGCAGAGGAGATTTTTGACCTGACGGCTGTGCCTCTTTCCTCAGGTAATCCAAAAAAAAAACTTAGCCAAGCTGCCTCAGTGTTACACATGCTGTCTCCATTATCACAGGCCTGCAAAAATGACTGAAACAGTGTCATAAACATGCCAGGCCAGCAGATGCCGATGTCACAACTTGCCATGCCAAGATACCTGTATATGTGTACATCGCCAAGAAGTATCCTCTTTTTCCATAGCCTATACGCTGAAACCCTGCACTTGTCCAACGTAATCGATGCCACACAGTGGTGGACAGCTTCCCAAAATAAGTCCCCGCAATAAGTGAAATTCTCGAAGTAGCCAACTTTATTTGTTTACAATTATCATATATGTTTTAAGGCTGTAAACCCCCCCACAATACACTTTATGTTACGAGTGAGTGCGCGGCGGACCACAAAGTGCAGCAGCAAGGTGAGTGGTGACAGTTCTTTTAATAGTCTTAGGCGGGAGCCAACAGAAAGCACTGGAGTCCGTGGGTAGCGGAACTCCAGGAAAAGGGTGTACACACAAAATAAACTATGCAAAAGGCAGAACAGAGGGACAACTGGAGCACCCAGCTGTAGAGACGCCGAAACATGGGAATGCTAGAGTAGAGATGCCGTGAATGCGCTGACCAGCAGCAAGGAAGGAACCGGTGTCTCACAGCTTCTCCTACTCAGGTATAAGTAGGAGGAAGGATAATCAGCTGCCGGTGTGTCCAGTTGTCCCGGCCCCTGCTGTGCGCCCAGCTGTGGGAGAGAGAGAGAGAGAGAGAGAAAAAGAGAACGAGGCTCAGCAGCAAATGGCCGTCACACTTTATACACTTTTCTCAGGCAGGCGATAACATTTTCTCACATTTTAAACACTTTAAAGTTCAAATTTCGTTTGAATTTTAATGATCAATGTACTAGATTGAATACAATAACTTAGTAAGTGACTCACCATATTCACTGCTTCTGGTGCCGTTTGGCAGTAGCGTTTCTGTATCCTTGTTCAAATATATTGCTCCTACCGTCGTCGTCCTCCTTGCCCTACTCCTTGAACCGAAGATTAATTTACAGTGGTCCTTTGCTCTATCGCGGGTTACCTTTGCTGAATTTTTTTAGTGCTTCTTTTTTTTTATTTATTACAGCGTTTGAATGCTGTTTACTGCCCGAGCCTGGCCCTTTAAGAAGATTTGCACTGTGGAAGTTGAGTTTCTCTATTCTCTATGCTCATTGTTTTCTGCGTCTTGATTGGCTGTAGACCACAGTCAAACAATCTCCTTTTTTTCCATCCATCCATTTTCTATACCGCTTCTTCCTCATTAGGGTCGCGGGGGCATGCTGGAGCCTATCCCAGTTGACTTCGGGTGACAGGCGGGGTACACCCTGGACTGGTCGCCAGCCAATCGTAGGGCACATATAGACAAACAACCATTCACACTCACATTCATACCTATGGACAATTTAGAGTCGCCAATTAACCTCACATGCATGTTTTTGGAATGTGGGAGGAAGCGGGAGTACCCGGAGAAAACCCACGCGCACACGGGGAGAACATGCAAACTCCACACAGAAATGCCCAGGGGAGAATCCAACCCAGGTCTTCCCGATCTCCAAGCTGTTACTGTGTTGGCCAACGTGCTAACCACTAGACCACCGTGCGGCCCTCCTTTTTTTTTTCCATTCAACTTTATTAATACAGTCAAACAATCTCCTTCGTGCCGCCATGCAGGTCTCTTGTGTCATCGCTAGCTTGCTTGATTGCTAGCTTGTAAATTAATCTTTGGTTTGAAGGAGGACTGCAGCGATATGTTTTAACAAGGATATAAAAGTGCTACAGTACAGCGGAACGGCGCCAAGACGAAAAGGCACGGTCACAGGACTTCAATACCCGTCAGTGACTTAATCATTTCTTGTGTTGATCATTAAGGTTGATCATTATAATTCAAACGAAGGTTTGAATTTCTTTGACAGTGTTTAAACAAGAGACAAACGTGATAAAATGTTAATGACTGTCTGAGAAAAGTGTATAAAGTGCATGGTGACGGGTTTTACGGCCTTAAAACATATATAATCTTAGCTACTTGGCGGATTTCACTCATTATTTAGCTATTTAGGGAACCTATCCCCCTTGTTTTATTGTGGTTGTGTTCTGTGGGTTCCTAATTGCTCATCCAGTAAACACACAGACTAGGTGGAGCTGCACAGGTCTTCAACATGAGTATACACCACCCTCTACTGGTAGCAGTAAATACAATAACAGGCACGCAACAGAGCACAATAGATCGCTCTAATACGCCACAAGGACGCAGAACTCAATGCGCGTTCATATGCTGTTAAAAAAATATTCAAAATTGCACTTAAAAAACCCGCAATGTAGCGAAGAAACGCTGTATATCGGAGGTGTGGACTCGAGTCACAATTTGATGACTTTGGACTCGACAGTATCATAAAAGATTTGCAACTCGCATTGGACTCGAGTCTGATGACTTGAAAAAACTGTACTTGATATTTTCAGTGAGTGTGTTGAGTAAAATGTGTCCCCATACAAAGTATTCAACTAACGTGATCGTTATGTCACAAACTTTCCCACAGCCTTGAATAGCGGCCGATTCCGATAACAGCAGGAATCACACATACTTTTAGGACTTATTTTGTATTGTGGAATGTGAGAAAAGGCTTGATCAAGTGATGTCACTTAAAAAGAGAACAATCATCAGCAACAGTAGGTATGAGAGAAACGGACTCATTTACTTCTTTATGCCTGGGGGTTTCGTGTCATCAACAATGTCGTGGCGGCTAGGCATAATACAGGCATAATACAGGTGCAGCGAGGTTGAGGGGCTCACCACCAGCAAGGGTAGGTCATCTTTTCTGTCATAGCTAATGACTTTTTGTGGTCTCATGGGAGTTTCCCGTGTGACGCTGCTTTAAATGCACAATGGGTTTGGTCGTATAAAACTTTCCCGGTTCTGTGTCACCACAGGAAACTTGTGCATAACAAGTTTTGCACTCTTGCAAAACACTGACTTCCTCCCACCTCTGCTATGCAGTGGTGTAGTAAATATACTGCACTTTCACATGAACATGCACTGTCCCTGTAAATAAATAACAATAAAAGTACACCTACCCAAATGTTAACATGGCAGACTGTTTTCCACCTACCCTTGGTTTGCAGCATCCAGACCCAGTTTGTATAACGGCATGCCGGGTCATTTCATCGGCTCGCCTCAGATGGAGGCCATCTACAAGATGTTGTCAGTCCCCCAGCCTCTCCCTGCCCCTGAGGCCATAAGCAAGCAATACCGCCCAGCCAGCGTGGTGGACAAGGCCCACATCAATGGCAGGTACACTCTCACTCTCGTACACGCGTGCTTGTATGAATGCTGAATGCACAGAATTGAGCTCAGTCATTTGCATACATTTAAGTCAGGGGTGTCCAGACTTTTTTAAAGGTGACTATAGGGATGTTCGGAAATTCACTTATCGCTGTCGGGTCTGGAACCAATTAACCGCGATAAATGAGGGATGACTGTACGTTAAAAGTTTGGGAAAAGGCTAAAAAAAAAGCCTTTGTATATATTTAAAGACAAAAGCTTTGCCTTATTATTAGTTATTACTTGCAACATGTCAGTTTTTTCACTTTACATTTTGACTTTTTTCTCTATTTCTCCAATTTTTTCTGTTTCTTTTTTTTGTTTGTTTAATTTTATTTCTACAATAAAAAAAAGCTGCAGGTCACAAATGGCCCCTGTGCCGCACTTTGAACACCCCTGATTTAAGCTAAACATGATGATACAAACTGACACATTTTTGTGATTTCACTCTCAGGTGGTTGGATTCGTCCCGCTGTCTCATGCAGCAGGGCATCCAAGAAAATGAGCGACTGTGGCTTCGCTTCAAATACTTTGCCTTCTATGACATCGAGCCTAAGGTATGTGCGTTTTTATCCAGTGTTTCACAAAGATGAGTCTACCGTACTCATCACCATTTGATTATATCTTCTCAAGGGACAATAGTACATAGAATGAAGACTTGGATGTCTATATTGTCCCGACCGGCCTTCTTAGCAGGGCGAAGGCCACCCAGATTCTTTTGTTCTACAAGCTGTGAAATAATGCTAAGGTTTCCAATTTAATATGAAAAGGACTAGACACAAGTAATTGTAATGCCAGCGCTGGAGAGAACGGTCAGCCCACCGAACAGGGCCTAGTGAGGTCCAAGCGATCTCTAAAGTGAAACCGAGTTCCTTTTTCTCATAAGCCTGCTGTGGAGGCAGTCCCAGTTATCAGGAAACTTCCCGTTAACTCTTTGTTGGTGTATTGGGCTGATCTGGTTTCAACCAATCCCTGGCAAGGAGGCCGGCCGTCTCAGCCACCAGACAGAAAGGGTGGCTCATGAAACTGTGTGTGTGTGAGATTAATTAAAAAGAACAGGGTGCCTTTACTTCCAAACGAAAGGTCTTGTGAATGTGTCATCTCTGTTTAGATAAGCACATACCCATCCAGAACAGAGTGGAAAATATTCCATTCCTAACATCAGTGTACAGCAGGGGTGTCCAACGTGCGTTAGGAAAAAAAGAGCAGTAATTTTACAAGAATAAGTACAAAATAATAAGAGAGTAAAGTCATAGCAGTATTAAGAGAAAAAACAGCATAAAGTAGAAAAATGAAAGAAAAAAAATGTCATAATTTCAGAAATAAACAAAACAAAGAGTAAAGTTGAATTTTTTGGAAAATTTGGTTGGAAAAAGTTATAATATTCTAATCATAAAGTCAAAATATTATGAGAAGTCAAAATATACAAGTTTTTTTTTAAATAGCAAAGTGTAATGTAAGGAGATTTAATTTACTTTATTTTAATTGTAAAAAGAAACCGCAAAATGTAAAAGTGGCCGCCATATCCTTTGATTTTTCAATATGCGACCCTTGGTGGAAAAAGTTTGGACACCCCCATCCCACTGGAAATGACTCAACACGCCGCCATCACTAGCTACATGCTGTAGCTCACAGGTCCAGATTGCATCCAAAAGGTTAATATTTAGTGTGAGCACGATCGTTATCTAGCACTGCTGTAATCCTCTTGGGCATGAAATTCACCAAATTTGCACAGGTGAAGCTGGTGGATGTTAGGGTTAGGGTTAGGGTTAACCTCAAAGATGCCCCGCAGGTGCTCAATTGGCTTCAGGTGTGGAGGAGAAATGTTTGGCGTTGTCAGGCTGGAAAACGCCCATGCAGCCCATTTTTCCAAGGGAAGGGTCGTGCTCTGCTTCACAATGTCACGGCGCACGTTGGAATTCATGTTTCAATGAACCACAGCTCCCTGATGCCGGCAGCACTCATGCAGCCTGAGACCATGATGCGACCACCACTGTGCTTGACACAATTATGTCGCTACTGACTCTACAAGCTGTACACTGACTGCTCTATTCATTATGCTGAGTAGATTTGTGATTGCTGGCAGTGCCTTTCCTCTCACTCAAGAGACGTTTGTATCATTTCAGTACGACACGGTGCGTCTGACCCAGCTGTATGAGCAGGCGCGGTGGGCCATCCTTCTGGAAGATATTGACTGCACAGAAGAGGAAATGATGCTTTTTGGAGCTTTGCAGGTACATTCGTCCCTCGTTTATCACGGTTGAATGGTTCCAGAACCCACAGCGATAAGTGAATTTCCGCAAAGTAGGATTCAATATTAATAAACTGAATATTTTTGTACTTTAACATTATTAGATCCTTGTGGACATGAAATAACACCCCAATAGTCACTTTTACACTCCTTGGACAGGCTACGAGATCACTGCAGTGACAGAACACAGCACAGCAAGATAGCGAGCTAACTCATTAGCCTCTCCAATTTACTTGTTCTAAAGAAGAAAAAGAACAAAAACGGACAAAGAAGACAAAAACTTACCACTTCCACACGGAATGAGAGGAGAGCCTTTATTTTCACTCACTCTCAGCCATGGCATGTCGGCTCAGCTCTGCTGGCTCATCAGCCAGTCTCCATGCAGTGTGAAAGGTCATTTAATCTAACGCCATGTCTCATAACATTTCTGATGCCTAGTGACCACATGACTACATAGAACTTATTTTTGGACTAATAATAGGCCACAGTCAACCATGAAACAGCAATCATTTCTTAATTAAAAGTGCTACAGGGTGGTTTATGAATTGATATTGCAACGTGGTATGCAGCTAAAACATCTCTCTTCCTGCAGTATCACGTTAGCAAGGTGTCACAGTCCGAGCCCCAGACGACCCAGTCGTCTGCAGCCATGGACGACCTCGACTTGGCACTTCAGTCCCTGGAGGTCAAGATGGAGGGCGAGGGCAGCTCTGCCTCAGAGATGCTGGTCAGACATGGATTCTAATGTCTTTCACTCAATGTCGTCAGTCGTCTCAGCATTCCAGATTGAGAATAAACACCTCATGCAACTGAAACAAAGCATGCATGTTGCTTTTTCGGCAGGATAACATGACCGCACCCGAGCTTAACGATTACCTGAAGATCTTCAGGTACTGTTTTTTACCAATGAGAAGTTATTTCTAAGCTAAACACAGCTTGATGATAATATTTTGCTGTCTCAGGCCAAAGAGGTTGACTCTGAAAGGATACAAGCAGTACTGGTTCAAGTTCCAGGATGCCTCCATCTCTTACTTTAAGAGCAAAGAGGAGAGCATCGGAGAGCCCATTCAACAGATTAACCTCAAAGGTACAGAAAAACTTGATATGAAGCATCCATCCAGGAGTTATTTAAAGGAAAACTGCACTTATTTTGGAATTTTGCCCATCGTCCACAATGAGCGTTACCAACTACCGGAAAAATACATAAGGGAAACCTTGTTGGCAGTGCCAACTGACCTGACGTATTTATTTCTCCACACAACTAGTGTTTTGAGGATAAAACATTATTATAGCGATAATGACAGCAAATTGTTAAACAACACTTTAAAAAAAAGTAAGTTAGCGCACGTACCTCATAAACGTGATTGCCACTTCTAGCTTCCCCGTGGGACAAAAACAAGCGAAAACTAACCGCAATGCTTGTTGGTTTTAGATCAAATATCACTGTGGTAAAAAGACATGTTTGGCCAGACCAGAAGCTAGGCGGATAGCTCTTGCTAGCTAGCTAGCAGCTGTCAAAGTGAGTCAAGAGTGACAGCCAGGCAAAGTGTGTAAACAAAGATGCCAGAAAAAAGGAAAGGCAGTGAGATTGATTGGCGAGGGATCAGACACGCTGGCATCGATTGGTTTAGCCTGTGACAAAGTGTTGTCACTACACATTTGACAAACTTACATTTTGATTCGCATGGAACAAAATTCGTCCCTTGTCAGTCCATACGGGACGCACACTTTTATTTATAAAGACCATTCTGTTTTTCAAGGGACGGGGCGGCAACCCTATCCACAATCCTTATGTGAGACTGGAACACGTGTTTTTCTCCTTTCTGCGTGTTCTAAAGATATGAAAACAGCTAAAAAAAAAAAAAAGAGGCAACAAAGAATGCATGTAATGGGATGCATGTATAAAGCCTTCTGAGACAACCTTAAAAAAGCGCCAACAACGCTTTGTTTACATAAGTGACCTGCATATTCACCAAGCTACAGCGACATTGTTATTATTATTGTTATGCCGAAGACTACAGTACTGGCCCAGTGACACCTCACCACACCACACTGGCTATCTGCTAGCCGGCTAGCGACTAGCTTCACTAGCTTCATACTCGCCTGCAGCGCGTCAGCACCGCGCTCACAACGCATCAGGCCACTACCGAAAGGTAACACTACATGTTGCTGTGTTTTTGTTTTTGAGTTTGGAAAAGTTAACGCTTGGTGTAGCGTTCTTTTCTATGTTGCTATGTGAAATCAATGTCTCTTTGTAGCTGTTTTTATATCTTTAGAACGCACAGAAAAGAGAAACACGTGTGTTCATGTCTCAAATAAGGATTGTGGATGATCGGCAGTTTTCCTTGAAGGTTGGACTTCCTACTTGTCATTGCTTTTGTACAAAGGGTGTGAGGTGGCACCAGACGTCAACATGGCAGCTCAGAAGTTCCTCATCCGGCTCCTGATACCAGCGCCTGAGGGAATGAACGAAGTCTATCTCCGCTGTGAAAATGTGAGCGCGAACTTTATACGTGTCGAACTTTCTCAGCTATCGGACTACAATCCCAAACCCTCTACATGTGCCTGCAGGAGGAGCAGTATGCACGCTGGATGGCCGGATGTCGCCTGGCCTCCAAGGGCAAGAGCCTGGCAGACAGCAGCTTCCACAGTGAGATATGCAGCATCCGCTCCTTCCTGGCCATGCAAAACACCAGCTCTGGTTCCCACGGCAACGCAAATGCTTCAGACGACAGCATCAACACCCACAGCTTGGTGTCGCCACGCTACCATAAGAAGTACAAAACTAAACAGGTACAACGTAGCAGAATGAGGGGCAGTATTTGTTTGTGATATGAGAGAGAAGCTCTCATCAAGAGCTTTAAGAGTGTATTGGTTTCACATGGCAACATAGGAAGGAATGCTACACCTAGTGTTAACTTGTGAGCACGGTGCTGACGCGCTGTGTGTGACTATGTGGTGAAGCTAGTTGCTAGCTGGTAGCCTGTGTGGTGTGGCGAGGTGTCACTACGCCAGTAACTTAGTTCTTTGGCGTAACTCATAACAACAAAAAACTGCCTGTTTTTTATGCATATGACAATAAAACTCTTGAATCTTGAACAGTGTTAATCATAATAATAAGAATGTCTGCATGTAATGTAAGCTAATGTCTCAATGTTTTGTGTCATTACTGTCGCCTAGTGACAAAAATACTACATATTACTTTTATTTCAGTGTGTTTTGACTAATAATAGACCATAGTCTACCACAAAACAGTGGTCATTTATTAATGAATTCATTTGTGAAAAACCGCGATAGAGTGAGGGAGCGATGAGGGATGACTGTATGCCGCACTCATAGCAACAAAAAAGTGATTCATTTTGACATTCCGTGTTTCCGACTCAGCTGACCCCTCGTATCCTGGACGCCTACCAGAACGTGGCCCAGCTATCTTTGATTGATGCAGTCACACGCTTCCTGCAAATCTGGCAGGCGCTGCCCGACTTCGGCGTCTCATATGTAGTGGTCAGGTCCTGTCTCACACATGGTTGTAAGATTTGTAACATAGTTGGACTAAAGCAAGGCTTGGCAGAAGGAAGAGGAAACTGAAGCATATTTGTTGTTGTTTTGGTTTTTTTCAACAGGTTTAAAGGTAGTCGTAAAGATGAGGTACTAGGCATTGCCCCCAACCGCCTCATCCGCATCGACCTCGGTGTGGGCGATGTGGTGAAGACCTGGCGCTACAACAACATGAAGCAGTGGAATGTCAACTGGGACATAAAACAGGTGAGAGTCCCACTTTATGTCTTTGAAATTAAAAGTCCCATTTTTAGGTCAATAGTGTATTGGAAGCGTGCCGGCCAAAATCTAGCCTGGATGCTGGACCCATTTTTGCTTACTCCTTTAAGGAAAAGTGCACAATCCACAATCCCTATGTGAGACATGAACACACGACTTTCTCTTTTCAGTGAGTGAGTAAGTTTTATTATGGTCTTATCTTGTCCATGAAACGTTTAGCAGTAGTGCTACATGCTAACACCACGAGAATGGCTTAGTGTTTCTCTATAGCTGCATCTGCCTAGAACCCAGCAACGTTATTTTCTGCCTGGGGGGAGTAAAAGTGAAAAGTAGTCGTCGTCGGCTCTCACAAAGTCTGCCATGATTAGTGGTAGCAAACACTCTCTTTGCTGCTGCTGTTGACGGAAGTGGCGTTCGTTGCGACACGTTTACGACTTTATTCTCGAAATGCCTGTTTTTTTTCCAATGTGGCCGTAAGACTGGTAATACTCGTAATACTCGTAATACTGATGGACAGAGAGTTGGCAGTGCTTCAGGCTGTATTTTAAGATCAAGCTCAGAGGCAATATCATGTTCATGAGGAGGGGGGATCTCCTCCATGACGTCATGAAAACCCAAAACCTCAAACGCGACCTTTTGAACGACTAATTCGGACTTGGTTAACTTTCAAGTCATTGTTGATTTCCATATTTCTATGCTTGCAACACCCTCACAGGTGGCCATCGAGTTTGAAGGCAACATCAACGTCGCCTTCGGCTGCGTGACGGCTGACTGCAAAATAGTTCACGAGTTCATCGGGGGCTACATCTTCATGTCGACACGGAGTCGCGACAAGAGCGACACGCTCAACGAGGAGCTCTTCCACAAGCTGACCGGCGGCCATGAAGCGCTGTAAAAGCTAAAAAGGCACAAAAGGATGATCCTCCCAAGTACCTCAATGGTCATAGCAACATCAAGTGTTTACCAGGTACATTTTTAATCAAATAAAGGGAGCGTGTTCACACCTTGTTGTCAAGGCGTCTGGGGCCAGAACATTTTCACACGGTAATATTGTGAGCATTCGTATGCTGTGTTTGGTCAATAGAAAGCATGTTTTTCTTGTTTCTGCATCCTCCATTTAGTCAGTCTTGCCCGTGCATTAAAGATGTCCTTTATTTTAGGTTTGTATGCAGTGCAGTGGAAATTAATGAGGTTAACCAAGGTTGCATTGTTTTGTGCGTTGTTGTCCGTAGAGGGGAAAAAACAAACTGACCAGAAAATAAGATGACACTTTTTTTGGGAAAAATATTTTCATTCAGATCAATAGAGTAATAGATGGCTTGTGGAAAACGTGGCACTGACTGCAGTATTTAAATAGCAGATGCTTTCAATAATATTTATGGTCAGTGGTCTGTCACTTGTGTAGCGCTTTGACACTGCTAGCACAGAATTTACCAGTCTTTTGCTGCTATGACAGCAGCAGGATGCTCCCTAAAAAGGAAAAAAGACACGTTAAAGCTCACGTTGAAGATGGAAAATGAACTCAACTGATCCAAATGTCTTACTGGTCGGTCTGAGTCTTATAGCTCGGCTGAAGTATTTCGGGGGAAGCTTTCCCTCTGCGTCCCCTGTTGTCAACAACACACGGTTCTCTGACCAGAAGAATTCGATGCCATCTGTGCAGTCACAGTCAATCATGTCAAGTTGGAAAAAGTGGATGTACTGGATGTCAGTCAACTGTGTCTAATCTTACCAGCAAGCGCTTTGGGCACGTCAATGAATACAGCTAGATCGCAGTCTTTCCTCATGCCTCGTAGTTAAGACAAAACACACTTCTTTAAACTTGTCTATCGCTTGGTGAAAGGCACAAACACACTCGCGTACCACTGATGACGCCATCGTCGTCTGGCAAACCGGAGGCCAGATGGATGTGTGTCCTCTTCATGCGGCTCAGGCCGTGCTGCCGGATGGAGGTCCAGTTGCGCATGTAGGAGCCATGAACGGCCTCGGCAGGACAGTCGGAAGAACCAGCAAGGACGTGCTTCAGTTCTAAATCCATGACCTGCAATGTAAGACCCAAGTGCACCTGAGATACCTGGGATCGGGCATGTGAAGGAACCTATCCCAGTCAAACAAGTTTGTGAGATTTTGCGGACCTGCATTGAGTGTCCCTGATTAGCTCGGATCTGCAAGCGGCCATCTTCAGGGTGAGGACACAGCTTAAAACGCTGCTTGTCGTTTGTAGCAACCACTCGTTCCACATCTTCCAGTTTGTACGAGCAGAACTGAGGGTGAGCCAGCAGGTCCTCCACAAACAGGAAGCCATCTATAAGAAGAGTTACTATGACTTATTAACCGTGTGACCAAGTGCCACCCTTGGAACACCTGATACCAACTTGTGTAAAGTACGTGTAGTATCAATGAAGTGCGATTAGGTAAGGACTCAAGCTATCGTCCCGTTGTGGTTTCCAGTCAATAAGTTATTTTGAAGGTGCACCTTCAAAGAATATTTTTATGCTTCATGTTTCGGCTACCGACATGTCTTCAACACGGCATGTTCAAAGCAGAGGGAAAATATTCCATTCCCAACAGTGTATTCTAATAAAGATGGTATCCTTGAACATGTGAAAGGATCTGCCCTGATTGAATCAACAGTGATAAGGAAGCCATCTATAAGAGGAGTTGTTATGACTTACTAATTGTGTGACCAAGGGTCTCCAAATGGCACACCCTCGGAGCACCTGATCCCAACCTCACTTTCTGTCGTGTCAATGTGAAATGTGAAATGTGAAATGCGATTAGGTAAGAACTCAAGCTACAGTATGGCCCCATTGTGGATTCCAGCCCATAACAGGTTATTCTGAAGGCACGTTTCTGAAAAAAATATAGACACGCCTTCAAAAAATCTTTCATGCGTCATATTTCTGCTATCAACAAGCCCTCAACATGTGTCGTTCAAAGAAAATATTCCATTCCTAAGGTGGTCCGTCATGCGTTCGTGTGTACAGTGCGAGTGACTTGGGTGCTCATTTAGGAATCATTTCCAGCATACACCAAAAATCGACCTACAATGCGTCATAAGAATGGAACTCGTTTGCACAAATAAAAATAAATAAATAAATAAGCTTTTTTCGGGATAAAGAAGTCCGATGAGACGCTGTAGCAGTGTTCAACTCACCTGACCTTAAGCAAAGACCCATCTGGTTGGCTCCATGGCGAAGAGCGTAGGACATAGATTTAGACAACGTGACATCTCTGTCCTGCCACGGGAGAGCAAATTGATAAATAAAGTCAATCTTGAAATCATTGTTTTTTTTTGCTCTTTGCTTATGCTAGAAGGTGTCAGAATCTGCCTTTTCCTCTCTATGGAAGGACGGCAGTGACAAGCACCTTCCGGCTAATGCACACCCACACCCCAACAGGATGAAGCGAGTACTACACGCGCCTCCACGTAAAACATTTCTCAGTATTTCATAGCAAGAATAATATCACACTTACATGAAAGACTACATGGGCTGCGTGGTGTATTACAAATGTTATATTATTGGCAACACGCTGATAAACACAAACTGTCAGGCGCCTTGTTCCACCTCAGTGCAGTGCACACAGACAGTAGGCAGGGCTCGTGCCGACAAGAGATGCTCACGACCCCATCATGTTAGGTCTCTGTGCTGTATTTCATCAGGAATTGTGCAAATTCAGCAATCTTTGCTTAAGAAAATGTAAAAAAAAACCCAACTGGAATCACACAGAAAATACCTTTTATAATACAGTTCAATGGACAAATATTAATAGTTATTTGATGTTGTTATTCGGTTTTTTTTATTTTTCTTCAAGCCCCCCACCCCCTGCTGGCCACTGTTTGTTTTGGTTAGCCTCATTGAAGCCCACTTTTGGTAGTCAATGCATTGATTAATTATTGATAGCCTTCAGGTGCCCCCTGGTGGTGGCCAATTTTGGATCTTTTACAGAGCCAGTTCTTTTGTTTCGGCTCACTAAAAAGAGCCAGCTCTTTTGGCTCCTCAGATGTTTTTTTTGTCTTAAATTAATTTATTACCAAATTATGTGTATTGTGTAAAATGAATTACCAGTGTAAAAAAAATATGTGATATCAAATGTTTATTATTTAAATGGATTTGTTTAAGTCCCAATGACAGCTACAAAAATATATTATAATATTATAAAAACAAAGACCAATTTCAATAGACAAATTACGTCAAAATAGGTCAAATCTCTTCATGCAATTTTCTCACAAACGAATCGGCACAAGAGCACCACAACGTGTTTAACCCCGCCCCCCTGCTGAGTGTGGACACAGCAACGCCGTCACACATGTTGACCAATGACATTCGCCTTTAACAGAAAAAAAGACGAGGAAAAAACTAATCGGCTCTCAACGACGCGAACCGGCTCCTGTCGTTCGTGTCAAAGACCCGGCTCCTACAGCCGATCGGCGTCTCTCGAATTGAGCCAGTAATATTTGGCCGATCACTTTAAACACATGGTTGAAACTCACCCCCCCAACACGGTTGCTTCTCTTTCCTCTCCTTCCTCCTCTATCACGATCCATTTTGATCAAGACTATTAAACAATTGTAACCATGACTTGGACTGATTCCCAATTCCGCCCTTTGATCGCTCCCCTTCGTATTAACCCTACCCCATAAAACCGAGGGCCAAGGGGAAGCAGCAACTACAGTAGAAAAGGCACGGGACTTGCTTTTCGTTACGTCATCATCCTTTCGCCACTGTTTATGAATCTGAATCTACTTCCGAAAGCGGGTGGTCACGTGACTCCCAACAAGCGACTAGCTCTTCCGGTGTCACGGAGGTGTCGGCTACTCCAGGGAAAAGCTGCGGCGTGTCCGTGGAAGAAAGAGACTGTACAGGTAAGAAAATTGTATTTGCATCATTGTTAAATTTTAGAATAGAACGCATTAGTTGACACGTCATCCAAGCTGAGTTTGAAGGCAATGTAAGCCAGTGATGGAGCACGGCTAGCCAGCCGTTAGCTAGCATCGTGTTGTTGATTTTCATTCTGCACTTCCATTGAGTGTTTTTTTTTGGGCTTAATCATTTACGTACAAGCCTTTAGTTGCTTTGCCTGCAACGACATACTGTTGGTATAAGTTCACACTTGAAGACAGCATGGATAAGGACATGTTACCATGGAAACAGCATCTGACCGAAATGTTTTGCTACCCGAAGTTTATTTTCCCTAAATCGGCCTTAAAAATGACACATTTTGTTTCAACGTCATCGACCATCACCAAAAGCTGTTTTTCTCCCTTTTTTTGGTGGGAATTGATATTTTCCTGAAACTTACCTATGTTCTACTGCTGATCACTGCTGATGAAGGACGAGAGTCTAATCTTTTTGGTACATTTTGGTAGGTTTCATGTTTATATAACCATATAACACAATATTCTGTGTGCCTTGGAAAATCAGACCAAATAGTCAAAAATGGCCGCTACTGAAGGGGTTGAATTTTGAAAAATGGCAGGGATGGAATGAGTTTAGAGAAAAAAGTTGTATTCCAACAAGAAAGAGAGTCGCAATTTGACAAAAATAAGATCTTATTATGAGCAAAAAATAATGTCATTTTAGGAACCTACAGTTGAAATATTAAAGAAAAAATATGTTTGTTTTTTTTAATAAAGTGGTATTTTTGGGGAAATTGGGCTGGGGAAAAAGTTATAAAATGCGGGAATAAAGTCAAGATATTATGGGAATAAGGTCATAATATTGTGAAAAAGAAAATGTAGAAGATTATTTAAAAATAAAGTTTAGATATTTTTAAAATGCAAAAAAAAAAAACAGCAGCAAAAATGGGAAAAAGGAGCGAAGTTGATACTAATAATAGGCTTTTTCCACCAATATGACAAAGCTGAGATGCATTTTTTTCTTGAAATATAACTTCTTAGCATATCAAAGCATGTGTGCTGCAAGCACAAAAACTGAACATGATGTTAAAACTGACCGTTATGAGCTTCACGATGTGGTTAAAGCTTGATCTCATTACTGCTGGTGTTGACCTCATCAAGTTTGTAACGCATCGCTTTTGTGTCATATTTTGTCTCATATTCATCCGTCTTTGTTACTGCACTAGATGATGGAGTTTCCCCAGCATTCCCAGCAGCTGCTGTCAGCCCTGCGGTCGCAGCGCCAGCGGGGGTTCCTGTGCGACTGCACCGTCCTGGTGGGCTCCACCCATTTCCTGGCTCATCGGGCTGTTCTGGCCTCCTGCTCACCTTTCTTCCACATGTTTTATTGTGACTCTCTGAGCGGCAACGGTGCGTCCAGCGGCTCTGTCACACTTGACAGCGACATCGTCTCGGCGCCTGCATTCAGCCTGTTGCTGGACTTTATTTATGAAGGCGTGCTGCAGGTGGAGAAGTCGCCGCCGGTGGAGGACGTATTGGCGGCGGCGAGCTTTCTGCACATGAACGAGGTGGTGAGAGTGTGCAAAAAGAGACTGCAGAGACGAGGGCCTTTGGCTGAGGCAGATAGCACTCGCCCTGAGGAGTGCCTGAGGAAGGGCGCAGAGCCCAGGAGGCAAGACGGGGGTGATGTCAGCCTTGAGGCGGTGTTGACCATGACAGCAGAGCACTCGAATCACGACGCCATGGCAGCAGGCCTCTCGTCGATGTCTGCAATGACAGAAAGGAGCCAGTTGGAGTCTGAGCACAAGACTGATGCCAGTTTGTCAGAGACACGGGTTCAGAGCCCCTTGAGTCCTGATCTCGCTGACACCACCCAACCGGGCATGGAAGCCCCTCTTTTGCCTTCCGGTGGAGAGCGGGTGAAGGGCCTCGCTGCAGGACGGTCGAAGCTGGTGTCTGGAGGTACCAGCGGGTTGGGGGCTGGCAGCCAGGGTGACGGCTCAACTCTCTGCAGCCCGTGCAGCACCACTGAGACATACAGGTACTAACAGCGAGCAATAGCAAAAAAATCTGTCAAATTGATTTGGAAGGCAGTATTGTGGCCCACACGGAGATTTACATGAGTTGTTGTTTTTAGGGCCCTATGAAATCCATGGGTCGGTGACATCATCATTTACGTGTCGCTGTCTACATGAAAACAACAAGCCAGCGTTTTGAAATTTTCCCACTCTGGAAGCCGTTTTTTTTTTTAAATACAGTTTCAGGGCACCGAGAACGCCATTTCCGTGTGGATAAGAGGATGAAACCATCAAGCACTTTTGTCGTTTTGACCGGAAAACGTTTCCGTGTGGATAGCCCCTAAGCTAACCCTGCTAGCTTCCATTCCATTCACGCTACATAAGAGGAGTTTTTCCGCCAACTTTGCCCGTGTCTCAGGTCACCATTTTGACATGTTTAGTTCAGGAGGGGGCGGGTTAGTGTTAACTGAGCGGGGCGCCAAAGAAATGCTTCCACACTTGAACGTTCCTTTTCCTCACGACGACAGTGTTTCATTCACGTTATGCCAATTTCCGTGAGATTCCGCATTTAACAGTAAATTCCGCCTTTATTAGACAATTCCACCATTCCGTTCATAGAAATATGAATCACAGAGCCTTATGTTTTCTTCTCATTTGTCTTCTTCTTCTTCTCAGTCACAGCAGCACCCAGCAGCCGTCCTCATCCTCACTGCTCTCAGACGGCCAGGCACTGGCTGTTCCCCAAACAGAACCCGCAGAGCGTGATCGGAGGCATGTGGTGGAAGGAGCACAACGCACGGTCATGGTGGTCCAGGTGCCGGACCGACCCTCGCGTGCACAAAATGAGCCGCCACATCCCCATATTCAAATTCAGAGCTCCGTCTCACCCCAGCAGAGAAGACCTAACTCCCACCCCGTCACCCCCCAGACTCCTCAAAGCAGGGCTGGCCTTGAGGCGGAGACAGGAGGAAGCTCTCACCCTCTCATGTGCCAAGAGGACAATGATGGTGAGAATGTGGAAGCCATTGTTATTTCTGATGAAGAACTAGAGGAGGAAAAAGATGGATGCAGGGGGAGTGAGCCAGTGGTGGATGATGACTCTGAAGATGACCTCCAAGAGGAGGAGATGAACACGCTCTCCTCTCACCAAATCTCCTCCGACTACACCTTCCCTCTCTCCCCTTCCTCCTCTTCCTGCTCAGGGGCCGGCCCTTCCTCGCAGGACTTGTCATCTTCAGCCGCCTCCTCTCTTCCTCCCCTGTCCACGGCACAGCCGCACTCGGACCACGCCACCTTTTTAACTGTCTTCCAGGACACCATGGGGGTCATCGTGGAGGACGTCCCGACGTGCTGCGTCTGCGGCAAAACCTTCTCGTGCACGTACACGCTGCGTCGCCACGCCATCGTGCACACGAGAGAGCGCCCCTACGAGTGCCGCTACTGCTATCGCAGTTACACGCAGTCCGGCGACCTCTACAGACACATCCGCAAGGCCCACGACCAAACGCTGCCGGCCAAACGCAGCAAAGCTGACGTTGAGCAAACGCTGATGCCACAACCCCCACCGCTCAGCCAACATACTGACACACCCTCCTTAAACCAAAATTCAACATTTTAACTCCATTTTTCACACACACAAACTATTTTGTACGCGATGGTACATGAACTCAAATGAGATCCCCTTTTGAACATTATGTCTTGTTTTCTTCATGTTTCCATACCTAATGAAGTGTATAAACCAGCGATTCCCACCCGGGGGTGCGTACCCCTAGCTGTAGGCTTGTGAACGATAAACCGACGCAGCCGGATATCCGGTTTGACATGCGAGAGATGCGGCTGCATCGGTAGCAGCCTCCTGGATGGAGAAGAATCAGCCGTAAATCCTTAGATGAATGGAGCGTAAAGACCACCGGGTATCGCAAGGCTAGCAACTGCTTGACGGTGCGTCTCTTTAATAACACGAGAGCCTGGGCTGCCGGCGAAACAACTGCTCCGTAGCTTAGCGTGAGTGAAGACGAAGATGGCTGTCTAGCCACCCGGAACGACATCAGCAAAACACACGTACATTATAGCGATCTAATTGATCTTATTTATTATGTGTTGTGAAAAAGTAAGACAGCAACGACATCAAATTAAAAGCACGAAATGAATACAGTATAGAGTATGAGCCTGGAGTTTGTTTTTCAGAGAGGTTGCGCACCACAGATATACACATTAGCTCTCAATAAGGTAATCAAATCTTACCTTTATGCAATGGCACAAAGCATCAGCATTTGGGAGCAAATATGAGGTGAAAGAAAAATGGGAAGAATACAGCATAGTAGTGGGAGAAAATTAGATGGTGCGGTCAAAGGCTGTTGAACAAAGTGGGACGGGTGTCCGCTCGCAACAAACATAAACATGCAGAGCTGGGGGATTTCCAACTGTATCTTCTTTTTTTGAATAAAATAATGGCCCACAATTACAAAATTGATATCCCTTTACATAAAATTTGATGTAGTTATTTACAATTATTATTTTTATGTTTTGTACGTTTGTTTTTTTTTAAATCACTGCACCTGAAATGCTCCTGTGTCCTAGCGGTTGGGGACCTTTGCCTCAGCATGCTTGGGGATATGATGTGCTCTTTTATACATTTGAAAATGTTGTAAGAATGTTGTAAGAATTTCCAAGATAAGTAAATACTCTCAGGCAATAAACTGGAACGTGTGCGCTTCAACTAGTTTCCCCAGGGAGACAATAAGATGTGGCGCAGCTGCGTGCAGTTGTGTTACATCAGTGATTCAGCTTTTGGATTATTATTATTATTATTATTAATTATCCACACGTGTGAGTGAGGGGGTACTCATGGTATGACAAAAAGACTCCGAGGGTAGTAGTTAATATTGTTATGGTTTAAAAGACAAGGTTATATTTGCCGACAGATGACTTCTCTTCTCTTTCCAGCAACGCACGGTGGACGCCTACTGGAGAAATGGCTGTTTATTCTTAACTTGTTTCTCTTAGTTCTATCTTTAACGCTGCCCGGCTGTTGTTTATCCTGTGCTTTTGTCTAGCAATTACAGATGGCCTAATCAGACATGAACAAGCATTATTTATGATCCTAGCTTAGCGCTATTCGCTCGTCTAGTCCCTTCTGAGCGGTAACAAGGACCAGACGACGCAACAGTTGGCATATTAGGGGCTGCTTTGAATATACAACTAAGATGGAAGTTCAGAATAACCGTATAAGTGCCAATTTTTCCGGTGGTGAGTAGTTCTTTGTTGACTACGTTTAGTATTTTCACCCTTTCGAAGGCGAAAGTTGTCAGCCCAGCATTCGACTGACCAATAAAAAGGCTTGTATCGTCAGGGGAGGCCCCGCCCACAACAGGGACTGAGCGCTGCAAACTCAAAAATGAGATTTGCATCCGCCGTTTCAGAAGTTCATCCAAAACGAAGAGTTGCAAACAAACCTTCCAGATTTGCAAATAAAAGCTCTTTTTTGCTTGCAAATCCATTATTTTGGTTTGCCGATTTTTTTTTTGCTAGAAAATCCTTTATTTTTGTTTGCAAATCTTTTTTTTACTTGCGAATCCGTTATTAATCCATTACTGAGAGCTGCAAATTCAAGAATGAGATGTGCATTCCGAAGTTCAGAGGTGCATCCAAAACTTTGAGAGTTGCAAACAAAACTTTCCGCATTTGCAAATAAAAGCTCTTTTAAAATTTTTTAAAAAGCATGCAGTAGGTTGTTGCTAGAAGGCAAAATCAGTATGTCACTGTGTGAGTCTACTGTACACCTGGTATGTGTTGCTTTATAAACATCAAATCTACCTTTGCTGTATACGGAGGGGGCACCTTTTAATAAGGTGACAGTAATCCCTCGTTTACCATGGCTAGATTAGAGGATGATTGGTGAATTTCCGTGAAATAGGAATCCTTTATATCTGGAATATTTTGGTAGATGTGGCATAGAAAACCTGTTTAGGATCTATATACGTTTTTTTTTTTTATTAGGGTCATCTAGACGTGAAATAACACCCACCTTTACATTGAAATTATCCAATATAATAGCTATAATCACAGGAAGCAAGCCATCTTGCAGGGGAGCAGAATTGATGGCGGACAGGAAGTGATGTCGGGTGTTCAGAGTTGTGTTTTAGCTTGCTGTGGGCTATTATTATGATTCATCTTCTTAATAGTAATACTTTTTCTTATACTACAGTGTATGAACAGATTACAGGTCGAGCCTGGCCCTTTAAGAAGAATAGCATTGTGGGAAGTTGAGTCTTTCACTTCCCTCTCTTGTCTGTCTGCACCGCCCAGTATTTTCTGCGTCCTGATTGGCTGTAGACCACTGTTGATCAATCTCCTTCGTGCCACCTTGCCTTGTCTGCTGTGTCATCGCTAGCTTGCCAGCTTGTAAATGAATCTTAGGTTCGAAGGAGGTGGACTGCAACAGGAGGAGTACTGCAGCAACATGTTTTAACAACAATACGAAAACGCTACAGTACTGCAGAATGGCACCACGATGAAAAGGCACACTCAGATGAGTGAAATACGCGTGAGTGACTTAATACTTGTGTCCAACCTCTAGGTTTATCATTACAATTCAAACGTTCAAAAATGAAGTTGACTACTTTGCAGATTTCACTTGTTGCGGGCTATTTGGGGAACCTATCCCTGCGATAAACGAGGGAACACTGTATAATGATAGTATTATTATTGTGCTAGTTCATTTAAACCTGCAATAAACGCTGGTTGTTCAAAGTATGGTGCTTACTGACACCCAGTGACCAACGTACAATACTACACACATAAATTGGTGGTCTTCATGGCTGTATTTTAGTTCATTTAGCCATTTTTATGTTTGATATGCTTTATTTGGGGGGAAAAAACAGTGAGGGAGTGACGATTAAACCCTGATGTAGCAGAGACGACTTTATTCTCTCCCTTCGCACCTTGTAACGGGTTTTGTTTTCCTGGATAATAACTTGGTGTGCTTAAAAAGTCGAGTCCAGCTAATGAAATGTACCCAAAGTCAGATACGAACATGGAAGCAACAGGATGAAAAGGTTATTTGCTGTATTATTTCTTGTTGACCATATGAATATTTGTAAATGATGTCCATACAAATGCACATTTTAGACGTGTCTGAGTGAGTCGTAAACACGTTTCTTTTCTAAATGTTGAAAATACAGCAAAGAAGTAAGCATTACTGTCCACCGGTTGGTCATGGACAGCCGAGGAAGCTAGCAAGACACAGCAGTGCAGATGAAATCACATGGATTACATGTTTCAGTCAAGTACTTTTTATTTCAATGCAAAAATATTTAAATTCCCTTACTTTTCTTGTCACCAGCTAGACTCATACTGTGTTCCAACTATGCACATTTGAACCCAATCTTTCTTCTTTGACCAAGACTTTCTTCAGTCTTCCACCGGTCCATGAATCTACCAAGACACCAAACATACGACGTCAAACTTCCATCGCCATCCTAACAGACAAATATCGATCTCCAAGGACGGGGTGAGTCACGTGGTGTCCACTGCCAGTTTTATGAGTACAGTATAAGAGTATCCAGTGAGGGCCACATAGTGAAAAATGAATTTAGCCACTTTATATTTTGTAAGCTAAGAGGTTATATATATTACAAGAAAATAATTCACCCCAGCATTTTTATTAAGTTGAAGTGAAAAAGCCTATTTTTATTTTTTTCCCCCAAATATATTAGCTTTCTTCTTAAATAATCTTTGGAAATTTTCTTTTCGTAAAATTATGACATTATAACATTTTCCCCAACCTAATAGTCCAAAAATTACAACTTTATTTTGTTTTCTTTGTCATAATATTACGGCTGCTAAAAAAATAACGCATTTTTCTTCATATTTCCACTGTATGCTACTAAAATCTTTCCTCATAAAAAATTGTAAATCCTTGTAAAATTGCAACTTTTTTTCTTGTTATAGTAGGACTTTTTTTCTGTTAATATTTTGACTTCATTCTGGTAAAATTACAGTTTTCCCACCGATTTCAGCAGTTTTTTGTTGTTTTTTTTCCGCCAGCTATTTCTACTTTCTTCCTGTAAATGTTCATCTCATATTATGACTTTATTCCCATAATGTCAAAACATTTCCCCCAACTTGATGTTGTAAAAATGACAACTTTATTTTGTTTTCAACCTGAAAAATAACGTAAGCACCCGGAGAACTGGTATGACACGACAAAGAATCTCTGCGGCCGGGCTACGGCTGGATAATCAGCATGTCGCACGCGCGCCCTCTTGAATTTTTTAGCACGTAGACCGGCCGCAGGAGCGCATACGACCGGTTGTGAGCTACTCTTAAAATGTGACTTTTTTCTGTAAATATTCTGACTTTGTTCTCGTAAAATTGCAGCTGTTTTTTCCCCATTTCTGCAGTTTCTTTCAACATAAACTTTCTACCTGTAAATTTTCATCTTGTACTATGACTTTATTTCTATTATATTCTGACTTTACTCTCATATCATTAGAACTTATAACCTAATTTTCCATAAATTACAATTTCATTTTGTTTATTTGTATTTTACTTTCTCATAATATGACTTAAATATTTTATGCCTTTCATATTTCAACGTTATGCTACTAAAATTTGATTATTTTTCCTCATGTTACTATTCTCATAAAGTCTTTCATCTCCTAATGTGATGTTGTTTTTTCTTTAGTTTTCCTGTTAAATGATATTCTTAGAATGTGCCGCGGGCCGCACTCTGGACACCCCCGGTATAGCTTCTGTAGAGTGTCCTAAAAAAGATGCGCTGTCTTTTAGAGGAAAATCATTCACCGCTTCAGCGAGCTCAGGCCAGTCCATCGCCATCACCACTGCGTCGTCTGAGTTAGGAGGCGTCTCGAGGTTCCAGTAAGTCAGCTTGTCGAACAATGAGGACACCCTAAGGGTCCTGTCCTGTACACGCGCAAACGTAAAAGACAGACAGTAACAAAATCCTTATTTTAGTAGCCCTATTGCAAGATCACAGCGATGCTTACCTCCTGATCAGAGCCAGTCTTGTTGATCTCCTTGAGGACAAGTCCAGTGTAGCCTTGCGGACAGGAGAGGTCCTGCCCTTTGAGACCACGACCCCTGAATGACACCGTCTTCTCTGTAATGGAAAAACATACGTCAACGCTCAAGCGGCAAACAACGAAAATTACATTTATTGATAAATTTAGTCTACCGTGTTTGCGGTCCTTTATGGCTGCAGTGAAGTACTGTGAGATCTGTGCCGGCCCATTGTGCTCAATCTCACAGGGGATGAGGTGCAGTGGTTCCCAGGGTGCCTGGCGCACAGATGATGCATCAACACGGGTCACGTTGCCTGAAGAGGACATCCTCCAGCCTGGTCCAAATACGTTTATCTTAAAGGTAATCAATAACAAACTGATATAATTAAACAAACTTGACTATATTTCATTTGGATGATATTGTTTTGAATATCACAATGTACGAATACATGAGTTTTGGAGTATGTTTACATAACACGTACAGACTGCCTATTGCTGTATTTACCATATCCCCGTAAAGATTTTCGTATGCTGGTATATTTAAATTCGCTACGTTCTGCCCGTCCATTTGTGTTTTAAAATGTATTTATGTTTTTTTGTTTTGTTTTGTTGTTTTTTTTTACCCAAAGGAGTGTCTCCAACTTGCAAAGCTTGTTCGAAAGAGAACGCCTTTAAGAGTTCCGGCTCACTCAGCATCTAAGATCTGATTGAATGATGAACTCTTCTTCTACGCTCAAATTTGTTTTGGCGGTTTTATTCTGTTGAGTGGTGGCGTTTCTCCCCCTACAGACGAGTGGTGAAATTGCCGAGAAGCTTACTTGTTTTTCATTCCTTTTATCTTTACTTTTGTTGCTTTTTTTCTCTCCAATGACTTGGTCATTCGTATTGAATCTGAGAGAGCTGTAATCTGGATCAGTTTACACCAATAACATGCGCAATTGACAAATATGTACACATTTCTGGTGACATATTGTCATGGCGACTGAATAATTCCACGCCAGGATGGCTGTAATTCAGTTGGCCATTTATTTGTAAGAGAACACGGCGCACTCACCAGTCTTGCAGCAGACGTGAACAGTGCAACAACACTTCCCGGTTTTCATATTCTACGCACTTGTCTCCAAAAGCTTTCTCCAACCAGCATGTTGAACATGACTGCCCCCTGTAGCCTGCACACTAAACAGCAGCTTGGAACAACACGATATACCCGTCGCTACAATATAGTACATTACAATTGAAATAAAATAAATAATAATACCAATAATAATAAATTAACATAATAATAATAAAACTATTACTAACACATATAAATAATATGTATATTATATATAATGTAAAAAATAAAATAATACAATAAAAACAGTTTAAAAAACAAAACAAAAATAGTAACACCATAGCGCGCTCCAGATCTGTGTTGTGTTCTTTGCTGTAGAACTCTGTTCCAGTTGGCAGCAGCTCTTTGGACAGGGAGGGAAGGGGGTGGCTGGATTAAAGCCTTCTCTGACTTATGGGCGCTCGGAGGAGGTTCCTGATCACAACATTTCATCCAGACCGTGTTGAGCCACAGACCAAGACTTGACATTCCTGAGTGGTTGAACAGACAACAAAGGTAAGACGGACATTGTTTCCTGAGACCTTGTGACAATGGAAAGTGAATGGATTTGGATATTTACATAAAATGTTCTAAGTGAGGTTGTGCTTGCTGGCATTGTGTGTGTATGACGGGATAACGCTGTCTTTTCCGGTACTTATGCTGCATTTTAGTAACACCATCATTCCCTCGGATTACTGCTGCCTCAGTTACAGTGTTGACAAATAAATGATGTCGTATTACATGCAGTATACGTTTTTATATGATATAATAAACAACAACTGGAGTTTTAGAAGCATATTTTGACAAGGAGAGGAATCAAACCAGAACCGAACTGCCCCGTGTTAAACAATTCAATAAGTCATCTGATGTCAAATCTGTCGGCTTGTGACCTGAAATTCGACTCAGTGGTTTCTCAGTTCTCAGTCCAATCAATATGATGGTTTGTGTCCACTGATGAATGCGTCTTTAGTAACAGGAAATTGTGGGTCAGCTGTTTGCTTCAAGCTAGCATTTCTTTGCGTTCTTTTTAACACCCACGGAACATCCGGAGGTCTTTTATTTACCCACTCACCGATTAACCTGCTTGCTTTTTCTGTAGGTGGGAATGGATCGAGCCAATCATCTGCGCCCTGGAGGTGATGAGGAGCCGTTTGTGCTTTTTGGAGCATTCCTGATGAAGTTCAAGGATGCGGTCGACGCTCAGATTTCCCGCATGGCTCAGAGAGTCAGGCGGGGTGTTGTTGTGTTCTCTATGGTGATGCTGCTCCTCTGGATTTCCGCCTTTTTGTACGGCAGCTTCTACTACTCCTACATGCCCTTGGCGGCTTATTCTAGCCCTGTGCACTATTACTACAGGTGAGGATGTGGCGTTCGAAGGCATCAGGGAAAAGACACATTGGGCCTCATTTCCCAGTAAATTGGTATGTCATTTCTTATCTTGTTTTATTCCAGTTACTAAGAACTTTGACTTGGAAGTGAAGAAAAAACTGTTTGGCAAATGAGGCCCTATGTCCACACCTACGACGGCATATTAGAGCCATATTGAAAAAAAACAACCTGAGAATAAAGCCATAAATTTACGAGAAAAAAAGTCTTAATATTTTGTGTCAGAGGGAAAATCGAGCATAAGTCTTCAGGAAGGAAATAAACTTTCCCCTTGCCTCAGGCAAGCTTTTATTTATACAATGCGGCAGTATTGTTGTATTGCGTAGTGACACCCGCTACACGCCCAAGGTATAAGTCCCTCCCTTTTCATAACTGTCGCAGTCAATGCATGTTACGACGCAGTATTAAAAGTAATCAGAGAGTTCGAGAATAAATCGTAAATTTACGAGAATAAAGTGTGAAATTTACCAGAAAAAAATATTAATAACATTACGACAATAAAGAGAAAAAACTTCCTGTTTCAGGCATTGCCTGAGACAGCTATGAAAAGGGGGGCCTTACGTGACCTTCGGTCTTGGTCAAATTTAATATTATGGCTTATTTTCTCGTGGATTTAGGACTTGAGTCTCGTAATTTGATTTACTGTGGCCCTAATTAAATCTTGTTTAAGTTAGTTTAGTTTTGTTTTGTTTTGTAGGACAGACTGTGAATCACCAACCTCATTTTTGTGCTCCTATCCCGTGGCCAATGTCTCCCTGTTGGCAAACAACAAACCTGTATGTATAAATACTACACAGTACTGCATGTGTGCATGTGCATGCATGAATGACATCAGCATGAACCTCTACTGTAGATGTAGTAAACTAGATCAACAGAAATGCTCTCCACTCTTATCACGTTTGCGCAGATGCGCACAAACACCCACCACGCCCACCGGGCCAGAGGTGTCCAAACTGCAGCCCGGGGGCCGTTTGCGGCACTCGGCTGTTTTTCCATCGGCCCGCGGCACATTCTATCTAAAAATATCATTTCACGAGAAAACTGGGGGGAAAAAACAGGAAAAATGGAAACATCAGCAGTAGTTTCACAAGAATAACGTCAAAATATTAGGAGACAGAAGTTGTAATCTAGCAAGAAAAAGTTGATGATCTGTCAATAAATGTTGGAAAAATAACATTTTAGTAGCATCAACTTGAAATATTCAAGAAAAAATATATTTTTTCCTGTAATATTACGGGGGGGCAACAACAGAAATGGAAATTTTACAAGAATAAAGTCAAAATATTGAGAGGAAAATGTAAATCCCGTAATATTGTGAGGAAGAATAATGCCACTGTAGGAGCATAAAGTTACAATATTAAAGAAAAAATACATTATTTTTTACAAATCTTATTATTATGAGAAGGGCCGCATGGTGGCCGAGTGGTTAGTATGTTGGCCACGCAGTCAGGAGGGTTCAAATCTCCGCTTAGCCATGTTCTCCCGTGTGTGCGTGGGTTTTCTCCGGGTACTCCCGTTTCCTCCCACTGTCACGCCTTGGAAAGGCGATGTGGGTGAATCCCAGGATGCAGACACAGGAGCGTTCCGGCAGTGAGAATGGTTTTAATAATTAGTCCAAATAAGTGAGACAAAACAGCAACTGCATGGGAATCCCCTCCTCGGCGATCTCCGACGGAACCTCCCGAGGGAGTGAAGCAGGAAGCGGCAGGGGAAGGAACTCTTGGCCGTGGGATGACAGCCTAGTTGCGCTGGGAGGAGGCCTCTCTCGTTGTTGGGTGCGTTCTTGCAAGCGACCGTCCAGCCGGATGGAGAGAGCTATGAGCTCCTCGAGCGTGCGGGTCTCGTCGCGGGACGCCATCTTGTCCTGCATGCGGGAGTTGAGGCCGGCGTAGAACACGCAGCGGAGGGCCTTATTGTTCCAGCTGCTCTCCACTGCCAAGATGCGGAATGTTATTGAATAGTCGGCCACTGAGCCGGAGCCCTGGCGCAATGCCCGCTTCTCGCTCCCTCATAGGATGTTCAAAAACATTCTTTATCTCCTCCATGAACATGGGCAAGTCGGTGAGGAGTTTGCACTCGCAAACCACCATTGCCCATTTTGCGGCACGGCCTGATAACAGGCCAATGATGTAGGCCACCTTGGCAGAGTCTGAAGCGAAGGTTTGAGGTTGTTGATTGAAGATGAGGAGGCAGTGATGTAGGAATAGCCGGCATCCCCCAAAGTCCCCTTCATACCTGGTAGGGTGTGGCAGCTTGGGTTCCCGGACCTGTTGGCTGGCGGTGGGGAGTGCCACGGGGAGCGGGACCAACGGGGAGAAATCCTCCGGCGCCGCCGGGCCTGTTATGCGGGCGTGCATGTCTCGGACCAGGGTAGTTAGGTCCACCAACATCTGCTTATGGCGAGAAAGCATCTGGCCCAGGGCTTGGAGGGCAAACTGCACATGTTCCTGCTCTGCGGGATCCATTAAATGGCTGGATTATTCTGTCACGCCTTGGAAAGGCGATGTGGGTGAATCCCAGGATGCAGACACAGGAGCGTTCCAGCAGTGAGAATTGTTTTAATAATTAGTCCAAATAAGTGAGACAAAACAGCAACTGAAGGCGACGGCGCACAAAAACAGGAAAAGCACCATGGGTACTCAGAGGGACAAATAATCTTCGGCTACTTCTACCGTAGAAGCTGGACGGGCTACTGGGCTGCAGGACGGCAGCTGGAGGACCTGAACGGAGGTGAGTCCAGAACCTGAAATACACATGTGGTAGCAGTAGCTAACAGAGGCAATAATCCAGCGCTGGCCAGGAGCAGCTGAGAGGAAAATAAAGGGTGCTTAATGATGAACAGTTGCAGGAAACCAGTAGCTCCGCCCAGCTCAGGTGTCTGCTTCTGCACACAAGCACACAAGGAATGAGGAGACAAGACAATATCGTGAATAAACATAAAGCAGACAAACTTAAAAGGTAACAAACCTGCGTCATTGTAGAGTGTGACACCCACATTCCAAAAACATGCATGTTAGCTTCATTGGAGACTCTAAATTGTCCATAGGTATGAATGTGAGTGTTTGTCTATATGTGCCCTGCCGGTGTACCCCGCCGGTGTACCCCGCCTCTCGTCCAAAGCCAGCTGGGGTAGGGTCCAGCATACCCCTGCAACCCTAGTGAGGATAAGCAGCATAAAAACTGGATGGATGGAATACTGGGAGAAACAAACAAAACAACGGGGAAAAAGTTATAATCAGAGAATAAAATAAAAAGATTATGGGAATAAAGTCATAATTACCAGAAGAAAATTTCCACAAAGATAGATGAAATAGCTGGGGGGAAAAAACAACAGCAGAAATGGAAAAAACAACTGTAATTTTACAAGAATAAAGGCAAAATATTAAGAGAAAAAAGTCGTATTCTCACAAGAAAATTTTACGAGAACAAACCCGTAATATTATAGAGAAAAAAAAGTCATTTTAGGAGCGAAAAAATACTTGTATATATTACGAAAAAAAATAAACAAAACAATGAATAAAGTTGTAATTTTTGGAAAATTAGGTTGGCAAAAAAGTTATGATGTTATGAGAATAAAGTCAAAATATTATGAAACAAAGTTACAATTTGACATGAACAACCCTTAATATTATGAAGAAAAGGGAAGTCATTTTAGCAGCAAAAATACGTTATTTAAAAAAACGTTATCATGAGAAACAAAGCAATTTTGGGAAATTAGTTTGGGGGAAAGTTATAATATTATGAGAAACAAAGCATACATTTGTCAATTTTGGGAAATAAAGTCATAATTACCAGAAGAAAGTTTACCAGATGAAAGTGGAAATATTTGGAAAATGCCAAAAAAAACAACCAAAAAACAACATTAAAAATGGGGGGGAAAGGAGCAAAGTTGACACTAATAATACTCTTTTTCATCAATATCACAAAGCTGAGATGCAGGCTATTTAAAAAAAAAAAAAAAAGGCCAACGCGTCCTTTCATTTTTCAGTATGTGGAAAAAGTTTGGACACCCCTGCACTAGGCCGTTTGTATGATGACAGGAACAGGAAGTCAGTCAGACACATGCTTTTATTACAAAAATACCGAATGCTTATTAGACACATTCATTCATCAATACGTATTCAAATTACAAGTGAATCATTGCTCTGTATTAACTATAAAACACACATTGGAAAATACAGCCAAACTGATTAATAGAAACACAAGTGAGCCTGCACAGGAAAATGAATGAATGAATGACTGTTATGTGTAGGTGCTGACGTTTGGCCAGGCCTATCACATCGTCCTCCAGCTGGAGATGCCCGACTCCCACGCCAACCGGGACCTTGGGATGTTCATGATCAGGACGACCTGCTTCTCTCGAGACGGAGACCAAGTGGCGTTGTCCGCTCGCTCAGTGAGTGGCCGCCGACGTGTTGAAGCTCCTGGCGAGCAGCATGCAATCAATGACTTAGTAGCCCTGCTTGTGTGTAGATGCCACTGATTCACTGCTGCCTTGCCGTGTGTGTGTGTGTGTGTGTGTGTGTGTGTGTGTGTGTGTGTGTGTGTTTCTCAGGCAAGACAGCTGTTGCTCGCCTCCAGCTCTCGCTTTGTGAGTACAGCACTGACAACACGCTCAGGCAGCCTTCTCGCGACTGCTTTTTGTGGCCTTTTTTTCTCATATTTGTATTTTCTGATTGCATGTGGTGTTCTGTACAAACCTTTAACAGACTTAGCAGCATTACATAAAAAACAGGGGGACACATGACATTTTGGTGAGGATCTGGATAGAAGTGCGGATATAGGAATTTACTTGAGTCACTACGGCATTGATAGAACTGCCCACACCCCTCCCAGAATCTCCATGGCATTGTCCGTCTGGTTGTCATCTGTACCCTGGTAGCTAACAAACACACACACACGTTTTACCATGGCCTTGATGGAGATCCAAGCTCTACTCATGGACCTTCTAGTTGCATACAGTCAGAAAACCTGTTTGTGACTTTCTAAATACGTGTTTTAACATTATTAGAGCCCGGTGGACATGAAACAACACCCCTATAGTCACCTTCACACTCCTGTTATTCATTGTTTACATCGCATTGTGCAACTCTTATACTGCTAAGCCTCGAATGTATTTCTTCGAAAGTTAAAGGAAAAGTGCGCTTTTTCGAGGGAATTTTGCCCATCATCCACAATCCTTATGTGAGACATGAACACACATGTCTTTCTCTTGCCTGTGCGTTCCAAAGATGTAATAACAGATACCAAAAGGCAGCTAAGAATGCACGTAACGCACCTATGCACCTATGACGCCTTCTGAAAAAAAACTCCAAAAAGCGGCAACAATTTTCCATTTCCATAACGTGACCTGCATATTAACCAAGCTACAGCGACATTGTTATTGTTATTGTCATTACCATTGTTACGCCCAAGTACTACGCTGCTGGCGTAGAGACGCCTCGCCACACCACATCGGCCAGCTACGAGCCAGCTAGCGACTAGCTTCACCACCACTGTTGCCAACTTTTCAGTAAGAAAAGTAGCTATCGGCTGTCCTGGAAGTCGCCAGATGACGCTGCCATCTAATTTGCACATGATGTTGTCAAATGCTGCAGGAAAAAAGCATAACCTCATAGGACAGACAGATCTCGGTCAGCACCTCTCAAAGTTGAGTCAAAATGACGATATCTTGCAATCTACTCATTTGATTTCTACTGCGTTACGTTCTTGTGCACTCTGTCTGTATGCTAGCGGCCCCGCCTCCACCCACCGAGGCAAAGAGACTGTATGACTGACAAAAGGGCTCATTTCGTTCATGCCGTTGTTCTATGGAACAAACACGCCAAGGTGCTGAATCCAGTGCACAGACTGAACTCTCTTCCTGCCTGCTTGGAGGCGGGAGATGAGGAAAACAGACAGGCATGCACACGGCGATATATCGAAGCGGGCAAAATGATCAAGTTCATTTTCATGTACCGTGTGATTGATTTATTCATTTATTATTGTCTCAGGCCTAGTGCTCACAAACGATAAATCATTCATTACTTGCTGAAAAAACGCGACATAGCGAGGGACGACTGTATACTGTAGGTCATTATAGCCTTGCTAAAACAACAAATGGAATCGTGACCTGTTTGTACGGTCCTGCCATCACAATAAAATACAGATAGAAAACACCTGGGATGCCTCCCGGTCAAAATGAGGTCAAAAAGATCCTCAAAAACTAACATTTTGTATGGAATTGCCTGCCATTATTGCAGCAAACTAAAACAACACATTTGCTCTTATCTTACCTCTCCAGTCCAGTCACACTTTCACAGCCACTTGTTGCTAGGCAGAAATCATATGGACACGCTCACTCGGCAGCTGTGACACGAAACAAAAGAGCACAGTAAGGATTACGGTATAAGACATGCTCATGAACACAAAACATAGTCATTGCACACATTCATTTGAATTGAATTTAAAAATACTGTAACTCCTTCTAACATGATGGCTTGGCTGGAGTTTTTTCCGTGGTGATGTGTCAGTCGTGTCCCCCCACCACGTCAGAGCATGCTGCGCTACCAGTCCAGCCTCCTGAGGACCGTATCGACGCTGCTGTTCCTGCCAGCGTTCCTGAGCGGAGTCGCTGAGCAGAAGCAGGTGTTGAAGGTGGAACTCTTCTCGGAATACACGGACAACCCGGTGAGTCACGTGTGCAGTATGCGTGTGAGAGAATGAAGCAATCCGGGTAATTAATCCCTGACGCAATCGATCAGCTTTGCTTAAATATGTGAGATATTGTTTGGAATTATGTTCCACATCTTTGATTTTTTTAAAGCAAACAGTAAATTTGCAAAAATGACATGTATAGTTGATGGCGCCACCCATGACGAGCTAGCCCTCGCTACTCAGTCTCATTTCCGGAAATGACATCATCGTGGTGACACCTCTCAGCTAAAGCAGAGTAAACAAATGCTTCTCAAGGTAGATGGTGGACTTAGTTCAGTGTATTTTTCATCCAAATAGTAGTCATGCCAAAATGTTGTGTTGCTGCTGGATGTTTACAGTATCTCAGCGATACTGTACGTTTGTTTTCTTTTCCAAAAGAGGAAGGTTTAAGACAAAAATGGACAAAGCGAGTGCAGAGAGACAGATGGACGCCCACTTCGAGTTCTGTTCTTTGCGGCGATCATTTCACTTGTGACTGCTATGATGGAACGTCTTTACAAGAAGCATTTGGCTTGAAAGTATGATATGAACGTATTTTGAAAAAGGTACGCTATTCCACTGCTACACAGGAAAAAATAGACAAGAAGAACAAGGTCCAAGCTGCCACAGCGTGTCTTCTACAGTAAACACTATTCCATGATAGCGACAAGGCTGTAAAGCATTGTATTGTACATGTTATATAAACATCTTTTCACAGCGACATGGGGGGTGCGGGGGCGGGGGCGGCGGCTGCGACGGCGACAAAATATAAGATAAATGAGGCTATAAAGACTCCTTTACACTCATTAAGAAGCCGATTTAAAACAACAGTTGAAGGATAAGCAACTCCAGAGTCATTTACACTGACCATTCTGTCTGTCTTCATCTCTGTGTCTTAAGGCTTAAGTCCATGTTCTGCAAGTTTACCATTTCATCTCCAACTTTTTCTTCCTCCTCCAAAACTATGGCCCAAACCTTGGCTACAATGACTGTAAACATCCTCTGTCTCGTACACCGCTATCTTTGTTTACCTGAGCGATAGCACTCCGATCGCGTCACTTCCAGAAATGACAATGAAGAGTGTTCACTTTCAAAAATGGAACAATGTAGAACATAATTACAAACAATATACAACATATTCAAGCAAAGTTGATGAATCATGTCAGGGACCCTTTAAGCAGTCATGTGACTCACATTCTTTGATGAATTATTTGATTTTTTAAAATATGAATCTTTCTGAAAGTTCTGAACTCCTGTTTCCACGTTGAATGTACAGTAGAGCAGTGCAACTTCCCGTAGATGACAGAGAAAGCAAACGAGTAGAGCCTGAATCAACAGCACCTCTACTGGTTGCAGCCAAGTACTGCACTCTGTTTGGCCTGAATCGCTCCATGTCGCTATTAATCAACAGTCAACGCCACGCCTATCCATAAACCTATCCATGTTTTTTCTCTTTGATAGTATTCCCCCTCAGTCACGGCCGTCATTGAGATTCTGTCCAACAAGGTGCACATCTACTCCTCGCAGCTCTACATTCATGCTTATTTCACTGGTTTAAGGTGAGAGTGCAAACAAAAGCACACATCCACAACACTCATTATTCACACTCCTACCGTCAGGCAGACGCTACAGGAGTTTGAAGTCCAGGACCACAAGGCTGGCAAACAGCTTTTACCCACAGGCCATCAGGCTTCTCAACGAAGCACTCACACACGCCGCACGCAACACACACTCATAGCACTTTATCTATTTATTTATTTATTTGTATTATTTACTTGTATTAATGTCTCTTCTGTTGTTGTTGCTTAATTTACTGGTATTTATGTTTATGTGTTTATGTTTCTTATGTTCTTATTCTTTCTTGTGTTTTCTTTCTTTTCGTGGGAGAATGAACAGAATAAGATTTTCATTGCATGGTATAACTGCTGTTTTACCATGCACATGACAATAAAACTCTCTTGAATCTTGAATCTCTTGAACATACTGTGACAAGGAATAACTGAGAGTGTCAGTCAAACTAAGCCGCGATAAGTGAATTTCCTTCTTTACAAATAGAATATTTTTGTAGTTATGGCACAGAAAACCTGCTTACGATTGTCTACGTGTGTTTTTCTTAACATTATTAGAGCCATCGAGACATGAAATAACACCCATACATTCGTATTAGCCAAAAAAGTACCGTCATCCCTCCTTTATGGCAGTTAATTGGTTCCAGACCCGACTGCGATGAGTGAATTTCTACAAAGTAGGATTCAATATTAATTAATGCTAATTAATTAATTTTGTATGTTAGAGCATAGAAAAGCCTGTTTAATGTTTGTAAATACAATCTTTACCATTATCAGAGCCCTGTAGACATGAAATAACAGCCCTATAGTCACCTTTACACTCCTATTATTCTTTGTTTACACCTCATTGCTCAACTGTAATGCGCAGGCTACGGAATCACTGCAGGGGCACAAGAGACGACCGTGGCTTTAAACATTAGCGAGCTTTTTGACTAATGATACGCCATACCATGAGCCATGAAACAGTGTTAATGACCATCCCCACAAATAAACATCTCATGTGCGATGTTTTTCCACCTCAAAGAAAAAGTCCAGGACACTCAGATAAACAAATAAACATTGTAGGTGCACAACAACAGTACCTTCATTTATTTAGTGACATGAAAAACAGAAAGCAGTTTGCATCGATGCACAGTGCTCTGTGTGTGACGATCTGCTCGTTCAATAGCATTGTCCGGTACTCTGCTGTTTCGTCATGTCTCCGTTGAAATGATGACGCTGCAGTCCTAAAGCCTCTTACTGTGGGTGATGTGGAATCGTAAGTCGTCCATTTTATTCCCTAAAGACCGTACATTAGCAAGAGAAATGCTCGGAAAGGAGAGTCTGTGCCATACTAGCTTGGTGTTAGCTCGTATTCCTCCTTTGTTGACCTTCTCGACGCCGCTTGCAAGCACTTGCACAAATGTGTGTAGACTCTGGTACTCTGGAGCTCTCTGAGACGAGTCGAAAATTGGTGATAAAAACAAAATCCAATAGCCAAAACCTTCTTACGTGTCGCGGGCTTCACTGTGTGTTTGCGCCGCCATCTTGCCATCAGTATACGTGTTCTATTTAAGACACACGTCCTTTTCAATTCTTAACACAAATGAGGCTGAACTTTTGATCAAAATAGGCTATTAATTAACACAAACGATGCTCAATTTTTTTTTTATCAAAATAGGCTATTAACACAAATGAGGCTGAATTTTTTTTTTTTTTTTTTTTATCAAAATAGGCTATTTATGACAAAAACAAAGACATTCTATGTAAAAGAGTATGCTCAGCCGCAACCATGGGCACCCCCATGTAGTCAGAATGGTACAATCTTCATCACGCAACATTTTTATATGATTCCACTGCAAGATTGATAGTTGAATCACTCCTCCGAATCGACTCGTCAACTATTCTAAGACTCTCCAATTTTCTGCTTGTCTTTTCCTGGCCCTCTGCATATTGTACAAATACAATGACCTCATTATTAATGGTACATGTTACACTTATGAGCTTTGCCACCTGTGTAGCTTAGCTTAGGTATTTTAACCAACATTGGATTGGTTTTAGCATCCTTCATGGACAACATTCGTGATGTTGTGTGGCCAGTAGTAAACCTCTTTGTGCTTCCATTTTACACAAACAAAGGGGAAGGATCTTTTTAGTTGTAAACAGTTATCAGTGTTCCTTCCTTCCAGGTACTTGCTGTTCCACTTTCCCGTCCTCTCAGCCCTGGTGGGTGTGTCCAGTAACTTCATCTTCCTGAGTGTCCTCTTAGTGTTGAGCTACATGAGGCTGCTTTTAGGCGTGGAATCGAGACCAGCGCAGGTGAGTCCTGTTTTGAAGCCATCAGCCGTACACGACTCCTCATTACAGGTGTGACAGCTTCAAGCCAAGCACGCGCTCTTGATGTTCAACAGGTCCAAATCATCCGAGCAGACAGTGTGGCGGGAAATAGCGACAGCCGCAACGTGAATGACAATAATCATTCTGCAGGTACGAGAACCATCGACTGCAGCGTTCACGTTGCACAGAGTGGTACAAGAACCATCGACTGCAACGTTCACGTTGCACAAAGTGGTACGAGAACCATCGACTGCAGTGTTCACGTTGCACAAAGTGTTGTTGTGACCGTGTGAGCTCATTTCCTGGCAGACGCGGCACCACCACCGGGCTCACAAAGGTTGACAGCCACCAGAAGACGGCAGAAGGATCAGTTAGAAGATGGCCAGAAGCTCAATGATCCCAGCACAACAAATGAGTTGGAGGCAGTCTGAGGCCTTTTGGTATTGGAGGATGATTTTATTTTTATTTCTTTAGAGGAATATAAGAGCCACCTATCACATATCCAAGCAGCCACACGTCATATTTACAATTTCCGCACTATAGGATTCAATGTTAATAAATGGGATATTTTTGTAGTTAAAGCATAGGAAACCTGTTTATGACTTTCTAAATGTGGTTTTTAACATTATTAGAGCCCTGTAGACATGAAATAACACCCCTATAGTCACCTTTACACTCCTCTTATTCTTTGTTTACAACTCATTGCAACTCTTATGCTGCAGGGCATCGAGATGACCACTAGCTAGCATGCTAGCGAGCTAACTAGGTAGCTTTGAATTTATTTCTTCTAAACTTAAGAAGCCAAAAACTTACCACTTCCACATGGAATGGGAGGAGAACTTTTTTCCACTCCTCATATCATGTGGGACATGCCATTGCTGACTTCATGACTTCATGCAGTGTTAAGGTAATGTCATGTAAGCTAATGTCTCAGTGTTTTGTGTCATGGCTGCCGCCTAGCGACCACAATACTACATATCACTTGTATTTACATGTTTTGACCAACAGACAATTCATCTACCACGAAACAGCCATCATTTATTAATTCATTTCTGAAAAACCGCAATATTGCAAGGGATGATTGTATTCCATTCTTAAATTCCGCTATTTTTACCATCTTATATTTCACAAAAAAAATATACTTTTAAAGAGCGTCATTGTCACACATAGAAAGGGAGAGAGAATAGAGACAGAACTTTCACCGCATTTTCTCTTCCATATTTGTCATTTCTGCTTTGTTTTTGCTGTCATTTCAACACTGGTGCATGTCTTTGGTCATTTGAATTGTTCATTTTTTTGTTCACGTTACGTAAAACGACACGATGTGGCTTACCAATATCGAAACTACGAGTGAGAAGATTAAAAGTAGGAGTGTACGATAATTATGACATCATACCGATAAATCCAATAGCATTAAAAATAGCTCTGATAACCACTAACTTAAAAACAAAACGCTCCGATGAGGCGAGATTAGCCGTACTGCACAGGTGAGCAAATCAAATGCTCCTTTTTCTCCTGCCTGTGACGTTAACGGCCTGTCGTAACTTACCCAGAGACATTTTGCATGCTCGTTGTGGCTCCATCGAGCACACAAAAAACCTAACCAGCCATCTGAAACGCCACATCACGCTTGCGCTGTTTGAAAAGTGCAAAAAGTTTGCCAGTTTGCCAGAGACGTCCGTGGCGTCACACGGGCTGCTCGGAGCGTGTGCCCGTATACATTGCACCTTGCTGGGCCACGCCAGGTGGCTGCTCCTGCCCTTTACTCTGGTTCTCCTGACTTCCGTAGAGGCACGCCGGCTGCTCAGAGCGTGTGTCCGAATATAGTGCACTTTGCTGGGCCACAGCAGATGGCTCCCTCCGCTCTACACTCTGGTTCTCCTGATAGTAGTGATGTGGTAGTAGTGTCATCATATTTGATTAGGACAAATCAACAGGTACACTTGGTCAAATTCTAATTTGTTCCACTCCTTCTTCCTTCCAGGTGTGCATGAACTACACTTAAATCTAAATGTAAAAACAGTAAAGATAAAAAAAAGTTATAAATATCGTATCAGAAGCAGAAAGTTATTGGTATCGGTTTCATGTTTGCAATGTAATGTAAAAAAAAGACAAATAAATCTCACTGTGTCATGTGTTTTCTTCACAATAAATACGCTGGTGCATAATACCTGACTGCTGGTGTACCTAATAAATTGGCAACGGTGAGCAACGTGAACTCAACGAAGACGTCACAAGGTGGCGCCATACTGAACTACCCTGCCACAGGAAAGCGGCATCCGTGACAGACGTGAACGAGAGCTGTAAAAAGTGCTTTGTCGTCGTTTTATTGTGTCGCCGCGTCATAAGCGTCAGAAGAAATTAAAAATACTCGGTGGATGTTGTGTCAGATGTTCTCGGTGAGTACAAATATGACGTATCGATAGCATAACGAGCCAGTGGCTCAGCTAGCGTAAGCTATCTAAGCTAACTAAATGAAGCCATGCGTTGTCAGTAGCACGTCATTGTGCACGGACGCTAGCCCTATTTTGTGCTCTTATTTTGACAATGTAGGACATCCAAACAGGTGTATATGTGCCTTACGGCATGGACACTCTTTGGAAAAGTGTCCCCAACCTGCAGGTGACGAGAGCACTAAATCAGAGTAAGTTGGGCCTCCATGATTAGAATAAGTTTTGACGTATTCTCTCTTAATTTTGTAATTTATATTTCTGTCAAATGCGTGTTTTGGTACCAAAGTCGTAATTTTAATATATTTATATGTATATTGTGTTTATTTTCAATTATCAGGCGATGTAGTTCAGTACAGCGCGTGCGCAACATTGGTGCTATTTAGTTCACTGATGTAAATTGTTTTGCCACTTTTATTAATCGCATTTTGTTTGTACCATGAGCAAGTTGTGCAAGATTTGAAATTTAAATACGATTTTAAACTATATATGTGTGTAAATACCCGATGCATTGTTATGTGTTTTGAACAAACAACTGTCGACAAGACATTACGACTACAATACTGACTAGGAATTCGCCATTGCGGGACCCGGAAATGCAATGTCTTCACTTCCGCCATCTTCAACTCGCACTGACGGAGAAGCTAGCTAAGCTACGTTAAGCTAAGCTAAGCTAAGCGGCTAGCAAGGCAACGGCCCTATATGCCATTGTTTTCTTACATGACGCAGGATTTTGAGTGTATTTCAATTTCATATCCAGCATAGCCACCTAATCATACCGTGTAACCGTGTGCCCTTCGACGGTTTTGTCTTGTTTTAATCTGACTCTCGCAGAAATATGGCGGAAGGTAGTCATTACTTTGGTAAGTAGCTTTGTTCCTTGCAGCGTTAACCTTACACAATTTTCCCCTCTCTGGTACCTTGTTTGTTCAGGCTCTATGCTGACAAGAGAGGTTAGATGCACTGGTTTCATGACTTCAGGAGGTAACAATGTTTTTTTCGACTCGATGTTCCACAAGTTATTTGAACGCTGACGTGACACCGTGGTTTTATAATCACGCGTCTCACCAGCGTGCATTTCATACAAATTCAAATGTCATACAAATTTGGATTTCTACATATTGGATTACATAGCCACTCTCTGAAGCTAGTAACCAATTGAGCTTTTTCAGACGTGTAGCTTCACCTAAATTGCATGAAATAAACCTATGTGATGGCGAAATGAAATTACTAATCTCATGGTATTCCACTACTTCCTATACAGTGGTGTTTTGTATAAATATAATTAATACAACATATTGTTGGGAATACACAGGGGAGAGTGATATTTGAGGCTATAAGTTAACTTTATTGATGTTACCTTTCAGAACACGATGATCGAACTGCGCCAACATTTCGCAACCGTAAAGGCAAAGGCTCCAATAAGGGCCGGTATGACCGCGCCCGCAGGGACCGCCAGCGTGGGGGCCACGGTGGAGGCTTCGGTGGTCCTGGACCACGGTCTAGACTCGAAGATCCGGATGGAGACGTAACGATGAACGACGGCTCTCAGGACAACAGCAGCCAGAACAGATTGTGAGTGGGGCTTAACGTTGGGCTTGAATGTTTGCCAGCACGCCCGTCGTTACATTGTTGCAAAATCTCAAACTGAAGTGTGCGCGTAGTCTTTTGTAAAGCAAAAATGCAACCAAGAGGCCATCATGGAGCAAATCCTTACAGTCACACTTCGCTATAACCCGGTTTGAACATCGCGCCCTCACTCATTTCATGTCTGCAGGGCTTATTTCATGTCTACAGAGCTTTAATATGGATCAAACGCGTAATTAGAAGACTGTAGACAGGTGGTCTCTGCCATAACTACCAGGGATGTCCCGGTCCACATTTTTTGGCTTCCGATCTGATCCGATTTTTTTTTTTTTTTTTTTTGTCTTGCCGATCCGATCCGGTACAAATCTTTAAAAAAAAAAAAATATATATATATATATTTTTTTTTAATAAGAAGCTTTTGATACAAACATGAATTTGTGTAATTGAATATGGTTGTAAATAGCTCTTCAAAGCATTAAAAATAATGCAACCAAAGTATTGCTGAATTTACTTTTTTATTACACAGCACCACCAACAATATTGTTTGGCTTTTGTAACAAACCTCTGTGAGTCAGGTCCCTAATCCAATAAAAGTCCATCTAATTAAAGATCAATTAGACAGTTATTTTGAACAAACTCTCAACCCAATAGTAATTTATTGACGGTCCTTTGTACAAACAACCAGCGGTTAGAGCGGCACATCACCTACGAGCTCCCCACAGCATGACACAGCACTCCGGACACGGTGAGGGGGAAGTACCGCTGTAGCTACACAGCCGAATATCCAACGTTCAACCTGAAACTGACTTCAGCACGGGACACCGTGGTAGATTGGATCCGGACATCCCTAATAACTACGAAAACATTTCATTTCCTGATTTTGAATCTTACTTCACATAAATTCACTTATCCCGGTAGAGTCTGGAACCAATTAACCGTGATAAACGAGGGACAACTTTTTTTTTTTTTTTTTAGGTTTACATGATGTGTCTCTTGGCTGTCCGTTTACTTCACATTAGGGTTTTCTAGGTTGTCATTTAAAGTACCAACTGTGACTAAACGTTATACTAATGCTTTTCTTTTCTAATTTTCTTGTCAGCAACCCATATGGAAGGGCTTTTCGAAAAGGAGATGGGCGCTTTGACAGAGACAGGCGTCAGGGCAAAGGTGGAGGTGGTAGAGGAGGCTTTAGAGGAAACAGGGGTGGAGGAGGCGGTGGTGGGAGTGCAAACCGTTCCGGCTGGTACAAAGTAACCGTGCGTATTGCTTGACTTAGTGTGGAACGATCTCAACCTTTTTTTTTTCCTCCCCAGTCTGTCTTCATGTATGTGCTACTTATCTGTTTAATAGATCCCTCATGGGAAAAATTACGACAAGAAATGGTTATTGACGGCTCTTCAGAACATCTGCGCAGTACGCTACACACCCGTTCAGGTGAGGAACAGAAACTTTATATTAAATACACTTTGTGAAATTAATTACAGTCGTCCCTCTACGTTGTGGTTTGAACATCACTCCCTCACTTTTATCTCGTTTTTTTTTTTTTTTTTTTTTTTATCGACCGCTATTTTGTGGACTATAATTACTATAAAAAAATTAATTGAAAAACCACTGTTCCTTGTTTTTGTCATTTGTGGATAATGACTCTCACTGTTGTTGGCTGGAGTCCCAAAGCTGTAAAAAGGGCTTTATAACAGGGGTTGGGAACCTTTTTGGCTAAGAGAGCCATAAAAGCTACATATTTTAAAATGTATTTCCTTGAGAGCCAAAGAGCTAAAGTCTCTAAAGTTATCATTGTTACACTGAAGCTGTCCAATAATAAATAAAATACTTCTTACCATTAATGCGACTTCTGGTGCTGCGTGGTTTTGCACTGTACTCCGTGTCTTTTTTCTTTTCGCCATCTTCTTTGCTAATTCTGTAGAGCCGACTACAGAATTAGCGAGCTAACTATTTGATTAAAGGAAGGCAAGTTCACTTCTTGACATCTCAGTGATGCGAGTAGGCTACCGCATTATTCAGTGATAATCAAATTTTGGTGTCCGACCCAGAAAATATCAGGACAGTTGGCACTGGCCACCCGCACTGTGGTAGAAAATGGATGGATGGACTAAAATGCATAACAAAGTTTTATACTTTGAGCGTCATTTTTAACACTGGGATTTCTGGGATTGTAATGGACTTTAAAGGTCAGATAACAAAAAAGTAAAATCAATTTTTATGGTGTTAAGACACGTTTGAGAGCCAGATGCAATCATCAAAAGAGCCACAACTGGCTCCTGAGACATAGGTTCCCTACCCCTTTACCCCTTCTTTATAATCTTTTCCACGCTGATGGAGCTCAATTCATCTCAGTTATGTTTTAACGGGGCGGGGGCAAATCACTTTTTCCACACAGGGCCATGTAGGTTTGATTTTTTTTTTTCCTCACTTAATAAAAAAGGTTTTTGTTTCCAAACTGCATTTTGTGTTCAGTTTTGTTGTCATTGACTAATATTTAAATTTGTTTGAGTTGGCACATTTAAGTGTGACAAACAAGGAAAATAAGACATCAGGAAGGGGGCAAACACTTTTTCACACCCGCTGTATGTTTTGCTCTCCAGTACCACGTGGACCATAGCCGAGCCCATTTCTATTTAGACGATTCCACTGCAGCCAGTGCTCTGCATAAATGCTCCCACAAGATCACAGACACAAACGGGTATAAGGTACGTTGGTAGACCCATGCAACTGTAACTGCTGCAGAAAAGTAGAATGATTACCTCAGTTTTTTTCTTCTTGAACATGTAAACATGGTCTCCATTCACTGATGTGTTCATTTCCTAAAGGTGGAAGTGCATGTCAATCCCAGCAACCCACCTAATTTCCTTCTGTCTGACCTGAAGCCTCAAGATATGGAACATTTGAAGGTGTGTTGAGTCATTTCTAATCCTGTGTAATCTTTAAAATGAGATTATAAATCATGATTAGCATGTGAATCTTAGAGGTGTTGTCTGCATTGGTTAGATACTCCCTGGGACGGCCTCGCTATTTTGAATGTGCTTCTAGCATTATAACCACGCCCTCTTCCTACCCAGCCACTGACAAGCCACGCCCCACGTAACATGCACACACATTAGTGTTTGCTGTCAGCTAATAATAGCCATTTGGAAAAGTTTAGCTACTAACATTGGGTACCATGAGATATAGTTTGAATGTAAAGCCTATCATAACCACACAATAACTCCATCTTGAGGCTGCTGTTGTGAATGTGCACGTGCTACGTACGTGCATGGCTGGGTTTAAAGTGACGTCTCATCCCTGCCTCAAAAAGATGGTTGCAAACAATCGTAGTCATGATAAGAAGTCATGTAAAATGAGCAAAAATACTGCATAGAAGCACCGTTCTCGCATGTGGAAATCGTTCAGATATATATTTTGGGAAATACTATTACAAAGGCTACATTCACACTGCAGCTCATTGGTGATCTGTATCTGATTTTTTTCGCCATGCAGTGTGGACATAGCCTATAATAGTCCATCCCAACGGGAAAAAAGTTAAGGAAACAACCAAAGAAAATGCAGAGAAGCCACCTTTTCCTCTTGTGGAGTGGAGCCCAGTAAACACGCTCCAGTTTATAGTTAGCAACAGGAAGCACAGTTTATACTAAACTCAATCAAAAGCATTGTTACATCTGGATAATGTGAAATGGAGCCACCTGGAAGATGTCCTGCGATGTGCCATGGGCTGCTTGGAAGTGAGGCTTGTTAGCTAGCTAGCTAGCAAGCTAACAAGCTTGATACTAGCAGCCTGGAAATGAAGTGTAAAATCCAGGTGAGAATTGGTTATACAGCTCAGACAGCACAGCGAAGAATGTATTCATGCACACCGATTGGGCGCAAGAACGCAAACTGACATGTTACAAGCATTATTTTCATAGTGTCTGATGCCGAGATGAGCTTTCACTGCTTTTCCATCGTCTTGTTTTCAACTATTTTACATTCTCATGCACACTCGCGCAATCAGAGCAAATAATTTCAACAACGTGCCAAAATATTGCAAATGTTGGAAGTCAAGAGGAGGACAGCACCTTTTTAATACTGATGTTTTGTTTTGGTGTCGTGATTTTATTATCTTCCTTTACTGTCCGTGTTCACAGCAATGTATGGCCAAACGTTTTGATGGCTCACAACAAGCTCTGGACTTGAACAACATCCGCACAGACCCTGGTAAGTACACGTTCTCACCGCCACTGTACAGTGCAATGTAATCAACACAAATTCAGTGGGCTGCTGTCATTCATTGTCACAACAGGGCAGCAGTTTTAAATAAATGTTTGACACACATAATCATTGCTTTGTTCACTTTCTTTTTTGGCGGGGATAGACCTGGTGTCCCAAAATGTTGATGTCATCCTCAACAGAAGGACAAATATGAAAGCTGTCCTTAAGATTATTGAAGAGAACATTCCAGAGGTAAATGACGAACCAGACGCTACTCACAAAAAAGTTAGGGATATTCGGCAATTGGGTGAAATTTCAGTATAAAACTGCAGCTTCACTCTATCGCAGTTTTTCAGAAATATATTAATATACTGTTTTTTGTGGTTGAATATGGCCTATTTGTCAAAAATATGGCAAACTTTTGGCCTAAACTAAGTATTTTTAAGCATAAAAATGGCTAAATGAATTAAAATACAAATCCAGTCGTCTTTGCTCCCTTGCGGTTCAAATGTCACTCCCTCACTCTAACCACGGCTTTTCAAAACAATAATAAATGATGGATGTTTGGAGGTGGACTACGTTCTATTAGTCAAAAAAATGCATATTTAAGCAAATGTTACGTTTTGTTGGCCTAAATGAAGCATTTTAAAGCATGAAATGTTGTAATAAACTAAAAATACAAATAGTCTAAGGCAGGGGTGCTCACACTCTTATAGCCTGCGAGCTACTTTTAAAATGATCCATCTACTACTATACATATAGAAAGTATATGTATTTACTATATTTATTAAAATATGAGTATGTATTTATGTACGTTTATACATGTATATCCGAGTGCACGCACTTTCTCAGCATGCAAGGACAGGTCAAAATGATCTACCTCTTTCTATAAAACATATACAAAATGTAAGCAGTAAACTCTGAAATTCATTTGTAAATATTCATGATTAGTATTTCACTTTTCACATTGTCAAAGTTTCCAGGTCATCCAAGTAGTTGCTATCATAATTCACTTCAATATGGAAATAAAGATCATTCCACATAAGTCCTAAATAGTTGTGTGCTTGTGAGTGAGTACTGGTAATATGTCAGTCACATTAGCTACGTAACGTTCATTAGGGCACACAGTTCATGTAGTACATCCAGTTCGCATTTGCTATCAAACATTAGCCATATACAAGAATTTAAAATGATGATGCAAAAGACAATGCAGTTGAAAAGGTTTCACCAATGGGCACATTTTTGCCCATTAAATGGGTCCATTTTTCTCATGCATTTGCTGAATGTTGTTCTCTGCTTGAGTAGTATCACTTGATCAAGCTTTTTTCTAACATTCCACACAACAAAATAAGTAATACAAGTATGTACGACTCATGCTGATATTGGCTTGATATCGGTATTGGCCAATATTCAAGGCTGCAATATCAGTAAGTGAAAAAGTTGTATCGGGACACCCTACCTGAAAAGGTTATAGTGCATTTTAGGCTTATTCTGAAATTTCACCCGAAAGCTGAATATGCCTAACGTTTTGTGAGTAGAGTATAAGAATGTGCACGCTTGTGAACTGGTTACTACTTGTCAGTGACATTGTCTCCTCTTGCTAGCTGGCCAGCTTGAACCTGAGCAACAACCGCATCCATAAACTGGATGAACTTAGTGAATTGGTTACCAAAGTGCCCAATCTGAAGAGCCTCAACCTTTCCCACAATGAGGTGAGAGTGAAGCTCGGTAACCTTTTTGGTGGTATTTTGGAGCAACAAGCGCTTGAGTTTTAACATCCTCTTGTCCCACTGATTGTAGCTGAAGTCAGACCGGGAGCTGGACAAAGTGAAAAGCCTGAAGCTGGTGGAGCTGTGGCTGAACAGAAACCCCTTGTGCGACCTCTTCAAAGACCAGGCCTCATACATCAGGTTAGTGCACATTTCCGGGGGGTGAGAGATTTTATGACGGGAACTTTTTTTTTCAACCTTCACATATGAGGCTGTTTGGTAACCCAGCAGTGAAGGTTGATTTGAATGATTTGGATTATGCAGAGCCAGCTGATTGTTAATTCCATGTTTTGTGTGTAAGGACCTGAACATCTTTGCAGGGGCTCAGTTAATTCCAGGAGTCCTATTTAACAGAGTCTTTTATCTTTTTATATACAGAGTGTTTCCTGCAACCCGGCAGCTAACATTTCTTTCCCCGGTTGAAAACATTTGTTGCCGTTGCTTAAACTTCCTCCACGCTTTTTCAGCCTCTTTCAGCTCAATTTAGGCAGCCATCTTTCTTGGCCGGCAGTGTATCTTACGCTGAGACATGTGTTTTCTAAGCTCTGCTCTGAGGTTCTCAGTGACGCTGTACCCAGAATTCCCCCCCGCTGAAATCCTCTGCAGGCACCCCATAAACAGCAGAGCAACGCCAACATGCTATTAACTTATTTGTTGCTCCTAGAAAAGACAGAAGGTTATATTACGTAACAGTATGACCTGCTTTTGAGGGAAAACAAGTATGGAAAAAGGGCTTGGCCAGCGCAACGCGACTGTGTTTTTGGTTCTGTATACAAGAGATGGTCCTGACTTAAGTATGGATGAAGTAACAAAAATACACAGCCAGTGTCTTCCCCTCGACTCCAAACACCCTTGCCCACTGGGCTTCCTGTGTCAGGCGAGTATGGAAGGCTGGATAGCCAATGACGGGTAAGATCCCACCTCCAAAACTTGGGACGACCTAAGGCAGGCACAGTCACGATTACTCGGCCGCAGTCCCCGTGAAGGTAGCCCCACGGCTCGAGTCGAAATGGGAGATGGTGGGACTTGACACTGACAGGAGAAGCCGTTGGGTGGAGGGGGACGTGCTTCATCAGCGAGCAGCAATGCGCCAAAGAAAGAAGATATTAGCCTCTCTTCCAGCTCGCTCTCGTCATCTAAACAAAGACGGATGGACGAATAAGCTGGAAAGAGCCACAGAGGGAAACATTTCTGAACTGGACGTGGAAGTTCAGTTTTACCTGAAATAGGTCACATGACAAACCAAACACTTCCTCTTCCATGCACCTGATGGCTCTGACAGAACAGAGCCGATTCTCAGAAGGCATTGTAGCAGTTGGACAAAGATGAAACATGCTGCTTTGCAGCAGGGGGCCAGGCCATTGGACGAGCAGTGGGAGCTGGGTCCAGCTTGCACTGAAACCATCCTTCCGTCTTCTCAGGTGCTTTTGCGGATAATCCTGGACAATCTTACACTCATGCTGAGTTGTGCTCCGTTTCTTCTTGTAGCCCTCTTCGTCTACTCGCAGGTCTTTGTCAAGTCAGCGTCTTTTTTAAATTTATTTAATCTTTTCAATGTCTTGTCATTACCCTGAGTCACAAGCTTTATTTTACAAATACAGAAGACCCGCTGCAGCCTTGTAGTGGACTGGTTCTCTGTGTGTTTTGTGTGTGTGTGTGTGTGTGTGTGTGTGCTTCTAGAAAAGTGTGGTTGTGTCGCTTCCCCATGTCCATATTGGGGGAGAGGGTGAGTATACTGCGGGTAAGTGCACTTTGGGTTGGGAGAAAGTCATAAATCTTAAGTGCACTAATCTTTACAAGTTCAATTATTGATTGGCTTGCATTTAGAATATTTGATGCCAATTGCATTTCCAGCTTTAAACTTGAGTAGCTGAAGGCACATAACGATAGGGAAGGTGTCAACGGGGGTGATTGATTATCTACAGGATTCTTGACATGTCGCTGACTCTGTGATGATGGTCTAACACCTTTTGGATGTTTTGTTTTCATGCCAGCGCTGTGAGAGAGAGGTTTCCCCGGCTGCTTAAACTCGTGAGTATATTTGTCTATCTTTTTATATTAGGGTTTTCTCCTTGTTGCTAGGTTTGCTTCAATGATTACTATACTGTAGTTATACCTGTTGTAGCACCTGAGTTTTTCGAATTTAGAGACCTTGTTTATTATTTTTTTGTAATAGGATGGCAATGACCTGCCTCCACCCATTGGATTTGATGTGGAAGCCCCCACCACTATGCCCCCTTGCAAGGTTATTGGTTTGTCTTTCTATGATGCATGTGTATGTGTCTGACATTCAGTATAAATTCCCTGGCTTGGTGATTTATACATACAGTCGTCCCTCACTACATCACGGTTGTGCCCTCACTATTGTGGTTTTTCAAAAATTAACTAATTGATGGCCTAAATTGGGCATTTTCATGCATAAAAATGTCTGAAAGAAAAATGACTGAAAGTACAAATATAAGGCATATAATATACGTAATATCTTGTTTAATATGTCGCGTGTGCACCTTAAGTAGCAGGGCAAAATTTGGCACGCATAATTTCCGTGAGCTAGTCGTGAATGCAACCTGAAATTTTATTTATTTTATTGCCTCCTCCTTGCTCTTTGCATATTCTCTATCTGCAGCAGACAGTACAGACTTGCCTTTATTTACTGCATGAGCTTCTCTGGAGTTCAACACTTGTTGGTCCTTTGCAAATAAAAAGATAGGGGTGATGCCTGCTGTTGCGTGGACCCAGCGGGACCAAATAATGTCAGGACTGCTTCACAGGTGCGGGACGTGGTGGTGACCATGCATACCCATGCGGGTGCAATGCGCGTCACACATACCATTGTTGTGCACGAGATGTAAGCGGTACTTGACAAAGAGTAAAGTCGTGCAGGAGCGTCATTTTGTTTCAGTGCCAAATGCAAAATTAATGCGTAAACGGAACACAAATAGTTTGCAAACTAGTCTTCATGCTTGCGTATGTGTTCTCTACCTGTTAATAAAGCCGTTGATGTGCATTATGAATCTCCTTAGCCACCAACAGTGGTCACACTGGTCACTGGGTGTTAGTAACAATACATTGATGAGACAATAGCCACTGCAGGAAGGACGCAGTCAGTGCTAACCTGTGAGCCTGCTATGTCTTATTTATGTTGAAGATGTTTTCTATTATTATGTCTTACTATATTCGGTATAAGGAGTGTAAAAGTGATTATAGGGGTTTTATTTCATGTCTATTAATAATGCTGCAAACAGTATTTAGAAGGTCGTAAGGTTTTCTATGCTTTAACTGCACAAATACTCCATTTATTAATAAGGAGCCCTACCTCACGGAAATTCACTTACCACTGTAGGGTCTGTAACCAATTAACTGTGATAAACAAATAACTATGTTGACGGTCTCATGATGTTTAATTTGTTTGCCAATCCAGGGAAGTTATTTTGGCTCAGATGAAATCAAGGGCCTCATCCTTCGATTCTTGCAACAGTGAGTTCACTTTCACTTTGTTCTTTCTATATCATGATGTGATCAGTGCGTCCGAGAGAAGAGGGAGAAACACAAAAGCCACAAACGTGTGTGTGTGTGTGTGTGTGTGTGTGTGTGTATGTTTCAGGTACTACAGTATATATGACTCTGGGGATAGACAGCCTCTTCTGGATGCTTACCATGATGAAGCATCATTGTCCCTCACGACACCTTTCTCCAGTCAGAACCCCTCCAGGTAAGAACAATTGATGTACTGGACTGATCATATGTAAGCCACCTTACTGTCTCAATCTGCCGTACTCAAAGGTGTCTTGGCCCCTTTAGGTCCAGTCTGGGAGAGTACCACAAAGACACTCGAAACCTGAAGCGGATCAAAGACTCTAGTGAGTTATCTTCTTTGATTTGACGTGGATCGGTCATACCTCTGCAGTTTATTGTCATGAAATACCTTGAATGCTCTCAATCGCTGTAACTTGTTTCTCTTAGTGATCCGCTTCAGGCTACTCAAGCACACACGTTTGAATGTGGTGGCTTTCCTGAATGAGCTGCCAAAAACTCAGCATGACATCGCTTCTTTCACCATTGACGTGAACACCTACACAGTGAGTTCTTCATTATTAATATCTGGATTTGGGGGGGGGGGGGGGTATTGTGCATTTCTGATGTTGATAATGACTGCTGCATCTTTTTAACTGCAGAACACACTACTGTCATTCACTGTAAGCGGAGTCTTCAAAGAGGGTGAGTTGTGATTTTTGTATTGTCAAACATTTCCTACGTGTTGTTGACAGTGTTGCTTACTTTTTTTTTGTTGTTAGTTGCTGTGAATGGGAAATCCAGAGACTCCACCATGGCCTTCTCTCGAGTTTTCATCACAGTCCCTGCGGGGAATTCTGGGTCAGTGTAATGAGCTCACAGATGCATTCATCACCCTGCTCTTTATTTTCCTCTCTTTTTCTTTGGTAATATGTTGAATTTTTGTTAAACAAAAATATTCCACAGTTTGTGCATCGTCAACGACCAGCTGTTCATCAGAGTGGCCACGACAGAAGAGATCCGCAAAGCCTTTGTGGCGCCCGCTCCGACTCCATCTTCCAGCCCGGTCCCCACTCTGACTGCACCACAACAGGAGATGCTCGCCGCCTTCTCGCAGAAGTCGGGCATGAACCTGGAATGGTCCCAAAAGTGAGTCGTCTTTTTTGGTTCGCCACCAATGTTCCCTCTAAGCTGAGTGTAGGTGCAATCCCGGACGTTCAAGTGTGCTAGTTGTACCAAAGGCTCCGTGATGAGGGGGAAAACAACATAGAGCACACAAAAACATTATCAGCTATCTGAAACAAAACATCGCCACGACACGTTTGAAATGTGCAAAAGGTGTGCCAGGGACTTCCATGGTGTCACACTGACTGCCCGGAGTGTGTGCCCGAATACGGTGCACCTTGCTGGGCCGCAGCAGGTGGCTCCTCCCCCTCTATACTCTGGTTCTCCTGGTAGTAATGCCATGATATTTGATTAGGACTAATCAACAGGTATCCTAATTTGCTCCAGTCCTTCTTAACCTCCAGGTGTGCACAGACTACCCTTTAAATCTAAATTTCAAGAAGTTATCGGTCTTGAGAAGCAGAAAGTTGTTACTTTGGAAATGTAGTGTGAACTGAATGTGTGGCATAGGTGTGTATGTTTTACTGGCATCCTTTTATTTTGAAGGGCGAACTTTACACGGTATAGGGAGCGCTGGGGAGGGAGCGTTGCGTTTGCCCGAGTGTTGCCAAAGGGATCGGAAGGCCACTTGTGTTGTCTGATGTTGAGATTTTTGGAGGATTTTTTTTTAAAGTAGTAAAGTAAAGTAAACATACAAAAAATACAAACAAAAAAAATACAAACAAAAAAAAAATATGGCATTAATTTCAATACATTTCCAGTCATACCAGAACAGGCTGCTGCAAAACAGAAGACATACACCAGGCATTTTCTACAAGATTTGAATTGTTAATTGCATGAGACAATTCCACAGCTTGTTTTGTCTGAGGTTGAGAAGAAAGAAACCTATGTTGTGGAATACTCTGCGGCGTTTGGGTGTGATACTGGTATGGCCAGTGTGCACGTCTGATGGCACTCACAAGAGTGAGTGTGTATGCTCTGATCCATGGAAAATTAGGGGGAACATTGCTGGCCACCGTGTCTGGTTTCAGTCTAAGTTCAACCTCCTCACCGTTTCTTCATCTCAGATGTCTGCAAGACAACGAGTGGGACTTCAACAAAGCTGCACAGATCTTCACACAGTTGCAGGTAACACAAAGTCAACTTTAATCGTCTGCACGTGCGAGCGTTATTACAGGATGACACTAAATACTTTTTGTTCATTTCTTTGTCCAGACGGAAGGGAAGATCCCCGACGTGGCGTTCAAGTAAAACATTGCATCATACCTCCTGTAAAAATAAAACTTTAAATGTTTGGTTTTGTAATTCTGTGTCCTTTTTATCTTTTTGCCTCTTGTTGCATAAGTGGCAGAAATGTGGATGAGTATAAGTTACATTTGCGTGGTTTTGTTTTAGCAGCCAAATGTGAGGAACTGTTTGAAATTCAGACTTGTGTTGTACGGTTGTGTTATTTTAAATTCATTAATCTGTATAGAAATTGTTTTCATTGCAATAAAGACATCTGGCCAGTTTTTTATCTTTTGTTCTGGAATTATTGTAAAATTATACCGTTGACACATTTCCTCTGTCATAATATGATATTGAATGTTTATGTTCATTTTTGAAAACTGTGTTTTGCTCTTTTTTTTGTCATTTGATTGTACTTGATCACAGCCAGCGAGGCTTATTTTTTATAGCAGCTTCCTTTCTAGCTGGTAATCCTGGAGTAAGAACTTCAGGTAGGTTTGTGGGTCAGCGTTACAGCACTAGTCCTGCTGATCTATACCGCTTTGTACTGTTTATCGATGGCTCGTGGACAAAAAAGTTCCTGTTTTGCATTTTGAGTATGAAACGGTTGTACTTAGGATAAAACTGCATGGTTCAGGATAATGCTTACATACAGTTCTAGTCTAGACCAGTTTGGTATTTAAAGAAAACTCAAACTAATTTCGCCTGTAAGAGGATATCAGCAGAGACGGTCCAATCCTGCCAGCACCTGTTGTGACAGACATGGCAGTCACGCAATTCTAACACATTTGGCCGCTAGAGGTCATACGAGATTCAATGAACCACAAGGACCGCCCCCAGAATACTCGACTTCTACGTCATCACTAAGCCACGCCCCGCCTCGTGTCACAACCCCTCTTGCCCGCTTGTCAGCTGCACGCGACGCGCGGCATTGATGTGTGCTCTCTGTGTGGAAGACGATGACAACACAACACGGACATTATTCATCGTTTCCTAACGTAACTGGACCTGAATTAGCGTTTGTCTTGACCAGAGTGACTGGTACATGAGGCAGCCTTTCGTTTGGCGCCCTTTTGTCAACTCTTCGAAAGTGAATGGTGAGTAGCTTCACTGGTTTAGCTTGTAGCATATCAAAGCTAGCGCTTTATTGTCAGTTGGTTGACGGGTGACTGTTGGTGGCTCCAACATAAACACGGTCTTCAACGTACTCGTCAAGATGTCACTTCCTAACTAGACCTCGTGATCCGATGCTGACTTAATAAAGACAAAGCACAAGCGAATGTCCAGCTGCTCATCCATGACTCCTCCCTTCTCTAAACAGAGACGCACAAACACAATAAATGCAGGAGGCGCACAAAGCTACCATTCGTTGATTACGTGAACTTGATAATTGTGCCTCCATCAAAAAATGCTGATTTTGTTGTTACGAGACAATACCAGGGCTATTGAACTGAATTGTTCTAAATAAAGTAAAAAAGTCCAAGCAAAACTGATATTTTTATGATAGTTGGATGTTTTGAAGGACCTTTTTGAAAAAAAAAAACAACCAACGGTCAAAGGTCGTCTATAAAACAGGAGTGCACAGGACCTACTTTGAAAAAACTAGTCAAAGATCCTCCGTGTGACACAATATTCTGCTGTTTTTAAGGACCCACTGCAAAAGCACTGGTCAAAGATCCTTTATATCAGGGGTGTCAAACTCGTGCCATGGAGGGCTGAGACACTGCAGGTTTTCTTTCCAGCCAGTCACTAAAGCAGGTGATTTTAATGATCAACACCTTCAATTTGAGGGAAGGGGCTCATCAATTAAATCACCTGCTGAAGAAACTGGTTGGAGAGAAAACCTGCAGCGTCTCGGCCCTCCATAGCACGAGTTTGACACATGTGCTCTATATCATAGGTCTCCAACCACCGGGCCGCAGGAAATATGGGCCCTTATTTGATTGAATATAAAAGCACCCATCCAGCACCCCTGAATAGACCTTACCAGGAAGGCTGAGGATTGTGATCCCATCGTAGTTGGAGCACCCCCCCCCAAGACACCCCCACGGCATCCAGGGCCTTAAAGACACGTTTTGAGCTGAACTCCGCCAGTTGACTCGCCTTGCTGTACATGTTGCAATGTTCTACAGTCTCAATCTACCCAAGGTTTAGTGTTGCCTGCCTGGCATGCCTTTCTTACTGATACAGAAGTATTGACAGAATAGCCTTGAAGCTAACTTGCATTTCAAAACTATGTTGGCAATTATTCTCTTACAGGTTTGGTCAGGGTGTCGACTTTTTTTTTATTTTTAGATCAGGCATTTCTTCATTCCCGCTTTCGCTTTAGCAAATGCGTTGTCAAAATGCCAGCAAGGCTGACTTCACTGTGAACATGGAGCTGTTTTAGTCAAGAAAAGATGTTCTTGTTGAGGGTGCTGTCAAACATTGAGTCACAGCTGTGACATCCTCATGCCTTCCCTAGAGACCAATCCATAGCAACATAACATACATACAGATGGTAGGATGGTAGCTGACTCCCATGGCAGCCATGGGAACTGTCTAATACCTGATGCATGTGAGGGAGGTGCTACACCAGGCAGACTGCCCCGTATACACACACCAGCCCAAACATCTACCAAAGGCTGAGCAGAATTAACACACACCGGTCTTTTGTGGCTCCTGCCAGGCCTAAGCAGAGCGAGATGAGTTGGGCCGAGGACGACTGGACCGTGGGCTTGTCGGGTCGGGCTCTGCAAAAGGTGAAGGAGCTGCAGATCCATCAGGAGCGTCTGTCCAGAGAGAGCAAGCAGAAGCAGCTGCAGCTGGACAACATCCAGATTAGCCACGATAAACAAACTGTGAAGGTACAAGCAGACATTGGTACTTCAGTTTGTGTTTCCTCTTATCACTGCTGTCAGTGTTTATACCAGAGATGCATGATGTCTTTTTTTTTTTAACCAATGCCGATAACTTCCTGCTTTTAAAGGCTGATAAGATACCGATAACAGATAATTTTTTTTATATGTACTTTTTGAAATTTAGATTTAACTAATTTGTGCACACATTGAGGTAAGAAGGACTCGAACGCCACAGAGGTCTCTGGGAAACCGCACTTTTCAAGTGCCATGGCCAAGCATGCCCCCGGCATGGTAGCGGTGTGGCGTTTCAGGTGGCTCGTGAGGATTTTTGTTTGCTCGATGGAATTGCGGACCATTTGGTAGAACGAGCATGCAAAATGTCTCTGTGATCGTTTGTTTACAAGTGAGCTCGGGGGAAGTTCCGACAGGCAGGAGGAAAAAAGGAGCGCTTGATTTGTTCACCCTGTAATCTCGTTCCATTGGAGTGTTTTTTAAATGATCGGTTATCTGAGCTATTTTTAATGTTCGGATTTATTGGTATGATGTCATAATTCCCTCCTATCGTCCCAATAATGATCATGCACCCCTAGTTTATATACTACATACTATATACCGTGTGTGTGTGTGTGTGTGTGTGTGTGTGTGTATATATATATATATATATATATATATACAGTACATCTTGCTTACTGCTGACAAAAGGATTCCTGTTTTTGGAAACTCTGCATGAAAATGTTGCATTTTCAAGGTTTGGGAAGTGCTTTGGCTTAATAAATACATAGATACTGTAGATGCTATAACATAGGTTATGTACTGTATATGCAATCATACAAACTTGTCATTTACCATGGCTACGTGCTACAAAATCCTAAAGGAAAAACGCACTCTTTTTTTCCTCCTTTTTTGTTTTTACCCATCATCCACAATCCTTATGTGAGACATGAACACACACAGATATTAAAACAGCTAAAAAGAGGCAGGTAATTAATGCACGTAATGGGACGCACCTATTCCACCTAGGAAGCCTGCAATCAAAACACCTCCAACAAGGCTGTATGGTTTTATGTTCATGCTGTGTAGTAACAGGTACATTCATGATAACATGTAATACTCAAAGTATTTTGGTCATTTTAAGCATTAGTGGAACCTCCTTCCTGGGTACATTAATTTTACTTAGCAACATAGAAAGGAACGCTACACCTAGCATCAAAAACACAACAGCAGTGGCTGCAGCTCCAATATGTAGCGTTACCTTTGGCTAGTGGCCTGAGGCGTCGTGAGCGAGTGTGTGGTGAAGCTAGTCGATAGCGGGTTAGTAGCTAGCCGGTGTGGTGTGGTGATGTGTCACTACGGCACGAATGTAGTTCTTGGGCGTAATAATATTAATAACAATAATAATAACAATGTCGCTGTAGCTTGGTTAAAATGCAGGTCACATTATGGAAATGGAACGTTGTTGGCGCTTTTTGGAGGAAGGCTTTCAGAAGGCTTTCTAAGCGGAATACAGTGTGTCCCATTACATAGCTACCTCTTTTTAACACTTTTTTTATAGCTTTAGAACCCACAGAAAAGTGAGAGACGTGCGTGTTCATGTCTCGCGTAGGGATTGTTAATGATGGCCAAAATGGGAAAAAAAAGTGCACTTTTCTTTTAAAAATGCATCTTAAATTGTGTTAATTTGACTGCAAAAAGGTGTATGAACCCTGTTATTAGCAAATATTGACTCGTTAGAATTTAAGTAGACTACTATGACTATTTCATAAGAAAAGCTCAAATTAACCGAGTTAGGCACGGCAGCTTGAGAAAAATATTTATACTGCATCTTGAAACCTGTCCTGCTAACTTCAGGCAAAATGGATAGGTTCTTCTTTCACAGGGGCCGATATTAGAAGGATTTACATGGGATTTTGGGCGAGTAGGACAGGCCCATGCTGTTGTCTGAAGGGAGGCTTACTGTCCCTCACCCATAGTCTTTGTTTAACTGCTCCTTTCACAATAACCTTGCATTCCTTCTAGTATGAGGAGGTGCGTGGGGAGCTCCAGGCGGTGCAAAGGGAGCTTCAAAGTGTTCGGGAGGAGGCCAAGTTGGCCGTGACCACTGGTCAGCGCCTGAGCCAGGAGCTTCAGACCAAGCAGGCCCAAGTGTGCTCTTTGGAAGGCCAGTTAGATGCTGCCCGGACCCTCAGCAACAAACTCACACAGGAAGTTAAAAGGTCAACACAACAGTAACGCAAAACATCTACCCTTGCGGCCTTTTATCCCCAAGCAATCTGGTTAATGAGCTCACAATGTAATATGTACATCTGGTTGGTCTGTTGTTGCAGACTGGAAGCAGAACTTGAGAAGTTGTACAACAGCAGCAGGTCGACGGACACCACACCCTTCTCGACACCCTGCTGGAGCACTGGCTCACCCTGGGAGCACCATGGTACACTCCTGAAACTGACTTACCTGTATTATCCCCTCCCGTAATGCAATCTTAGAGTCAAGTTGGAAAATGAGCAGAGGTTATGTGTTTATTCCCACAGCGACCATTCGTTCCCACCCCCTCCCCCACAGCAATGAGACATTTCCAGTCTTCACTTCAGTGCTGTCGTTGCTCATCTGCTTGGGTGACTTGATAAAGAGTCCAAATGTTGTGTTTTTGTCCTTTAGGGAGCCGAAAGGGTGACAGGATGAGCCAGAGAGAGGAAGCTGAGAGCCGGTCCGTCCACATCCGAGTGAGTACACACACGATGGAATGATGCATGCATGCTATTCTGTTGAATTGCAACAAATTATACTTATGGGTGAACAGTACAGTCATTCCTCATTTATCGCGGTTAATTGGTTCCAGACCCGACCACACAAAGTGAATTAATGCAAAGTAGGATTCAATATTAATAAAGGGAGTATCTTTGTAGTTAGTGCATAGAAAACCTGTTTAGGACTTTCAAAATAGGGGTTTTAACATTACTGTATTAGAGCCCTCTAGACATGAAATAACACCCCGATAGTCACATTTGCACTCCTATTATTCTTTTTCACTCCTATTATTTCTTGTTTACATCACATCATAGCAAGTTACCAAGCTTACTGGTTAGCCTCTCTAATTTACTTATTCTGAACTTTATAAAGTGTATTAAACGGAGTGGGGAAGAGGGACAAAGAAGCCAAAAATGTACCACTTCCACACGGAATGAGAGGAGAACATGTTTTTCCACTCTATCTCGGCCATGGCATGTTCGTCTCGGCCATGGCGTGTCGGCTGGGCTCTGTTTTGCTCAGTCTCCAGTCTCCATGCAGTGTGAAAGGTAATGTAATTTAACGTCATGTCTCATAACATTACTGATGCCTAGTGACCACATTACTACATAGAACTTGTCTTTTAATAATTTTTTGACTAATAAAAGGCCATAGTCAACCACAAAACATTGATTATTTATTAATTATTTTTTGAAAAAACGCAAGACAGCAAGGGAGCAATATATCGTGATATCGGGGGGACCACTGTATATATTCTTAAAAAATAAATAAATAAAAAGCCATGACTTTGTTTTTCTTTCTCCCTTCAGCAGCGGCTCCAGTTCTCAGAAGCTCCTTCTACACTGTTGCCCCAACAACTCAAGACCACGCCCCGCAGCCACCCATCTGACCAATCAGACTCTTTTGCCTCTCCCTTGGCTGCGTTTCCGTGGGAGCGGGACGACCCGAGGCCCGTAGCCAAGAGACCATCTCCATCTTCTCCCCAGACGCCATGTGCTGACATCATCCGCCACGGCCAATCACAGCAGAAGGCTTTAGAGGACGAGCAAGAGCTCAGGGCACAAACAGAAAGTGAGTCAAATGGTTTCCCCAACTGTACTCCCATGTTTTTGTTGTGTTCATCTAATGTCATGAAGCATAAACACCATCTGCACTTCAGCTATGACAACACTTCCATTCAAGCTTGTGTAAGAGTCAGACTTTTCCATCGACTCCTGCGTGCTAACTTCCCAACCTGGAGCGCCTCTCGCGCACAAGGGCTGGTGGAGTGTTGACGTAATAGGGTGTGCGTTTGTTTTTGTGACATTCCCAGCAAGATACTGGTAAGGTAAATACGAGGTTCTTCTCAAGTCATGCTAGAAGGAGGTGTCAGTAACAGCCCGTTAGGACGTCACATCAGTGTTGATCTACTGTTGCACCTGAATTGTTTATCGAGTGGCTACAGAGCTTGCAACAAAGACCTATTGATGTCTGGTGGATGGGTAGCTCATTTACTGTACACGGCATACATATTCATTCACAAGCTGCTTGTGAGGGTCGCAGCACATCAATCTAACGACTCCAAGAGCACCTCTCTGACAGCGTATGTCGTGATATGTTGTGTTATGGTCAGTAGGCAGCAGTAATGACACAAAACATTGAGGCATTAGCTTAGATGACATTACCTTAACACTGCATGAAGTCAGCCATGGCATGGCCCACATGATAGAGTGGAAAAAAAGTTCTCCTTCCATTCCATGTGGAAGTGGTAAATTTTTGGCTTAAGTTGAGAAGAAATAAGTACCAGACTAACTGGCTAACTCGCTAACTCGCTGGCTAGCGGCCATCTCAAGTCCCTGCAGCATAAGAGTTGAGCAATGTGTTGTAAACAATGAATAATAGGAGCGTAAAGGTGACTGTAGGGGTGTTATTTCATGTCTACGGGGCTCTAATGTTAAAATACGTATTTACAAAGTCAGTGGTTTTCTATGCTCTTACGTAACTTAAAAATATTCCATATATTAACATTGAATTCTATAGCGTGGAAATTAATTTATTAGGGTCAGGTCTGGAACCAATTAACCGCTATAAACGAGGGATTCCGGGATTTACACAGTCGGCACTGTTTAACATCAGCTAATGGTGACTTGGTGTTAGTGGGCATCTTTAATGAAATAACACCCTTATAGGCACCTTTAAACTGGTATTATCCAACATACAGTCGACCCTCTCAATATCACAGTTCGATTATTGCTCCCTTATGGCTCTATCACGGCTTTTCAAAAATTCATTAATTAATAAATGGTTGCTGTTTCATGGTTGTCTATGGCGTATCATTAGTCAAAAATTTTTTTAAGACGACGGTATATGTAGTATTGTAGCCACCAGGCGTCAGTAATGTTCCATGATTGAGACATGACATTAGATCAGCGTCGTACCGCATAAAGCCAGCCATGGCATAGCCAACGTGATGGAGTGAAAAGGAGTTCTCCTCCTATTCATTGTGAGAGTTTTTGGCTTCTTTGTCCTTCTTCTCACTCAGTTTCAAACCCTATATATATATATATATATAAATATACTGTATACAGTATATACATACATACAGTCAAACTTGTCTATAGCGGCCACTAGAGGGAGTGTGCAAAAGTGGCTGCTATAGACAGGTGGCCTCTATAGACAGGTTGCCGTCCAGTTTGAATGTTGACCAGTAGAGGGGAAAAAAAAGGTGGGGGGGCGGGGGGGGAATAATAATAATAATAATGTTGACCAGTAGAGGGCACTGCGGACTCCGGATAAAAGTTGTACAGCACTACTAGGCTTGTTATTATCATGGTTCATTGTTTTAATCCTGAACATGCATATGAGTCAAACAGTAGCACATCACATAGTACAATTCACAATTTTGCATGTCCAAAAAGGAGTAGGAAGAAGCAAACCTTATTTAATCCTACCCCTCATCAGTTTCACATCAGTTGCAATACATTTATTCACCTCTTGTTCTTCCAAGTGTACTTTGTAGGTCTACATGACAATGTAGTGCAATCATAGCCAAGGGTTTTACTTACTAAAAGGAAGCTAGAGGCTTAATAATAACTGATAGAATATATCCACGACCCACAGAACAAAGCTGTGCTAGTAATGTCTTACGCTTGTTTTTAATATTTTACTTTTTATACGGCAGAGTGTCATTACAGCTTTAGTTCATCAGGAAGTGACGGTGGGCGTCCCGAGCAGGAGAGCTAGGCTCAGTGCTAGCTGTGAGTTTGGAGAGAGTTGGAAAGTGTGTTTATGTTGGCGTGGATGTAAAGTCCTGCAGTGTTCTCCGCTGTTAATAAAGCCATTAAAGTGCATCGGCGACGTGAGTCTCTCCTTCCCCACAACAAGCGGCATTACAGTATTGACCAGTGCACACCAGGAAATAAACGGTGTCATTTCTTACAGGCATTGGCTGGACAGCTATGTAGTGGGGCTTGTTTAACCTTTGCCTTGTGGGCAAGCAGGAAGGAGAGACGATGCTGAGAGATGTGTGTGTGTTCTGAGCTGCTGTCTGGTGGCCGCGTTCAATAAATAAAGTTGGCAGAAGCAACAGGAGAAGTTTCCTTCTTTGCTTCAGAGCTGAATAACACTGACAAGTTAACAGACTAGTAGCGAACGGGAAAAAAGACGGCTTTGTTTGTGTCGAATACAGAAGATGAGGACTTTGATGGATTTGTGGATGAGGATTGATGAAAAATAACGTGAGTACATTCTAAAATACTTCAATTAAGTACAACCGAATTCATTTTTGCTCCCGCTGCCGCATGCATGCTAGCGTATGTTTTTTTTTTATTATTGTAGCGTCGCTGGGAGCACGTCCTGTTCCCATCCTAATTTGCGGTAATGTTTTGGTGCAAATACTCTTGAAGTTACATGTTTGACCAGGAAATAGCAAGCTCAAAAGAAGACGGCTTTTTTGTGTGGAACAACTGACAGTTTGTGTGGATCTTGTGAATGATTGTGACTGAGCTAGGACTCAGTAATTAAAGTCTACACACGACGGCTTCATTGATTGAAAAACAAAACTTTTTCGTGCATGAAGCTTCTACTTGAGTTGGTAATTTGGCCGCTATATGCAGGCAGATATTGACCAAGGGAGCCAAAATGGGTGGCCGCTGGCCGCGTTGGACAGGTGACTGCTATACACAGGGTCTATAACATGTAAATTTGCTGGGGGGGATTTTTCAGTGGCTGCTATAGGGAGGTGGCTGTTCTATAAAGGTGGCCGCTAAGACAGGTTTGACTGTATATACATATACACACATATATACATATACATATATATATACATATACACACATTATTATTATTATTTAGAATGTACTCACGTTGTACTCACGTTATTTTTCATCAATCCTCATCCACAAATCCATCAAAGTCCTCATCTTCTGTATTCAACACAAACAAAGCCGTCTTCTTTTTCGTTCGCTACTAGTCTGTTAACTTGTCAGTGTTATTCAGCTCCGAAGCAAAGAAGCAAACTTCTCCTGTTGCTTCTGCCTTCTTGAACGCGGCCACCAGACAGCAGCTCAGAACACACACACATCTCTCAGCATCGTCTCTCCTTCCTGCTTGCCCACAAGGCAAAGGTTAAACAAGCCCCACTACATAGCTGTCCAGCCAATGCCTGTAAGAAATGACACCGTTTATTTCCTGGTGTGCACTGGTCAATACTGTAATGCCGCTTGTTGTGGGAAAGGAGAGACTCACGTCGCCGATGCACTTTAATGGCTTTATTAACAGCGGAGAACACTGCAGGACTTTACATCCACGCCAACATAAACACACTTCCCAACTCTCTCCAAACTCACAGCTAGCACTGAGCCTAGCTCACCTGCTCGGGACGCCCACCGTCACTTCCCGTCACTTCCTGATGAACTAAAGCTGTAATGACACTCTGCCGTATAAAAAGTAAAATATTAAAAACAAGCGTAAGACATTACTAGCACAGCTTTGTTCTGTGGGTGGTGGATATATTCTATCAGTTATTATTAAGCCTCTAGCTTCCTTTTAGTAAGTAAAAACCTTGGCTATGATTGCACTACATTGTCATGTAGTGCATTGTCATGTAGGATTAAATAAGCTTTGCTTCTTCCTACTCCTTTTTGGACATGCACAATTGTGAATTGTACTATGTGATGTGCTACTGTTTGATTAATGCATGTTCAGGATTAAAACCATGAACCATGATAATAACAAGCCTAGTAGTGCTGTACAACTTTTATCCGCAGTCCGCAGTGCCCTCTACTGGTTAACGTTATTATTAATTTTACTTTTACTTTTACAGACCACTTTTACAGACTCCCTTTAGTGGCCGCTATAGACAAGTTTGACTGTATTTTATATGATTTTGTCCTGTTTTTTTCTGTTGTTGTATATTAGCATGGTTATATTGTAAATCACCCCGCTATCTCAACATACTTCAGGGTTTAAAATAAATAAATTGCTGAATTATTGATTCATTTAAATTAATAATCTATTTAAATGAATAATTAAACTGATAAAGGAATGAACTTACAACACCAGCAGGTTGTTACAGTGACATTACTGACACCTAGTGACCAGTGTGGAATACTAAATAGCAAAGTGTTTGTCAATGCGTTATGTCTTTCAATGTCTTATATTTGTATTTCAGTTCATTTATAGTTATTGTTATGCTTGAAAATGCCAAAAATATGTACAATTTGCTTAAACATATTTTTGGATTAATGACAAAACAACATGATTTATGAATATATTTTAACAGTGAGCGTGAACCGTGACATGGCGAGGTGCAGCGTGAGAGTTAGCACACGCACACAACTATGCTGCGTTCAGGGACCGGTGGACAAAGTGGGCCGGGTCGTCAGTCGCTAAAACAAAATAACACAAACATGCAAAAACTGGCCCGTATTTCCCAAATTGATGTTCATTTACATCAAATTCAATGTAGTTATTTACAAATGTATTTGTAAGTGTTTGTTTTGTGTCATTGCGTCTAAAAGTTTCCCCGGGTGGTTGGGGGCCACTGCACTAATGTGTTTGTTCCATCCACCAGAGACTTTGTCGCAAATGCAGCGTCAAATATCTTCCTTGGAGGAAGAGCTGAGTGGAAAGACCGAGTCACTCAAGTCACTTCAGTGTGAGATGGAACAGAGCAAGACGAAGATGGCCGCCACCAAGCTCAGCCTGCAGAGGGCGCACAACGAGCTCAGCGCAGCGCACACGCGGATAAGTCAGGAGAGCGAACGGGTAACGACACAATACTATTAATACGTCTGTGTAGGCTCTCAGTCGTACAGGAGTTGTCCATCGAGGAAAAGGCTTCTTGAGACGTCATCTGTACTTCTGTGTAGAAGGTGTCGGACGTTTCGCTCCTCATCCGAAGAGCTTCGTCAGCAAACTAATAAGTGCTGGTAGCTTAGGCCTTAAATACAGTAAGAGTGGGCGGAATTGGTGTGCCAACACCCTCCTCCTATTGGTTCGTTACACTAAGCCTGGGCGGAGCAGTGGTATAATCCTATCCTGTTATTCACACCTACGATAAAAGGGAAGTGTCGCTCCCTGAATTGGGTATGAACGACTCTGATACTGGCTTGTTAGCATCTATTGTTCTGGCTCGGCCCTGCCTTCACCTCATTTGCAAGACTAAGAGCTGTGGGTTTTGGTCTCAGTAACCTGCTGAACACAGGGTCCAAATTAAACCTCAAACCACCATTCCGATTCAATGATGGGTTCTGTTGTTTGACAAAAATAGCTTCCTTTACTCCTCTTTCAAACCATCTGTTTTCTTTGGCCAAAATCTTTACCTCGCTGTCCTGAAAAGAGTGATTGGTAGCTTTCAGGTGTAGATGTACTGCTGATTGAGGACCACTAGCATTGTTCCTGCGATGTTGATAAAGCCTTTTTTGGAGCATTTGCTTAGTTTCCCCAATGTAGTGCTCTTTGCATTCCTCATCTTTACAGTGGATGGAATAGACCACATTGCTCTGTTTCTGGTTTGGAGCCTTGTCTTTAGGATGCACTAATTTTTGTCTCAGGGTATTTACTGGTTTGAAATAGGTAGGAATTTTGTGTTGCCATAAGATCCTCTGGAGTTTTTCGGAGACCCCCGCTACATAAGGGACTACCACTCCTCTCCTTTTTGCTTCTGTGGGCTTTTGGGTTTCTTTCCCTACTCTCTTCTTTTGACATTTGTTAAAAGCCCACCGTGGGTACCCACAGGTTGAGAGCGCTCTCTGGACATGTTGTGTCTCCTTTTTCTTTCCCTCAGCACTAGTTGGTATTTGTTCCGCTCTATGTTGGAGGGTCCTAATAACCCCTAGTTTATGTTGTAGTGGATGAGAGGAAAGCATTAGCGGCTCTGCAGAAAGATGAGAGCATCACCATCTTACCAGCTGATAAGGGCAGATGCACAGTGGTTCTCAACACATTGGACTACGAAGAAAAAATAACAAGTCTAATTAGTGATGCCAACACATATGAGCAACTTAAAAGGGACCCATCCAGTAGGTATAAGAAAGAAATCATACACTGTCTTCAAAAGTTAGAGAAGGAAGAACTAATTGACAGACAGATGTATCATAGGTTATACCCTGGGGAGGCTACACCATGTATCTATGGCCTTCCAAAAATCCACAAGGAAGGGTTTCCCCTCAGACCCATTGTCTGTAGCATTGACTCTACCACGTACAATGTAGCGAAATATGTAAAAACAGTCTTATCCCCTTTGGTAGGCAACACTGATCATCATATAGAGAACACAAAAGGGTTTGTGGCGAGCATCAAAGACCTCAGATTGGAGCCAGAGGAAACTTTGGTGTCTTATGATGTGACTTCACTTTTCACATCTGTCCCCACCTCAGCAGCAGTCTCGGTGGTGAGGAAGAGACTGCTCGAGGACTCAACTCTGCATCGGAGAACAAAACTTAGTGCTGACCACATCTGCCAATTACTGGAAATTTGCCTTAACACCACATATTTTCAGTTTAGAGGGAAATTCTACAGACAAATTCATGGTTGTGCTATGGGCTCACCAGTCTCACCCATAGTGGCGAATCTGTACATGGAAGAGATGGAGAAACAGGCTCTCACATCCTTCTCAGGGACAAAACCAAGGCACTGGTTTAGATACGTGGATGACACCTTTGTCATAATCAAAAAACAAGAAATTCAGTCTTTCACAGATCACATCAATGCGGTGGACACCAATATCAAATTTACTCGCGAGGACACTAAAGAAAACCAACTAGCCTTCTTAGACTGCAAGGTAATTATAGGAAAGGACAGACAGCTACTTACAGAGGTCTTTAGAAAGGCCACACACACTGACCAATACCTGCTTTTTGAATCAAACCATCCACTACAACATAAACTAGGGGTTATTAGGACCCTCCAACATAGAGCGGAACAAATACCAACTAGTGCTGAGGGAAAGAAAAAGGAGACACAACATGTCCAGAGAGCGCTCTCAACCTGTGGGTACCCACGGTGGGCTTTTAACAAATGTCAAAAGAAGAGAGTAGGGAAAGAAACCCAAAAGCCCACAGAAGCAAAAAGGAGAGGAGTGGTAGTCCCTTATGTAGCGGGGGTCTCCGAAAAACTCCAGAGGATCTTATGGCAACACAAAATTCCTACCTATTTCTAACCAGTAAATACCCTGAGACAAAAATTAGTGCATCCTAAAGACAAGGCTCCAAACCAGAAACAGAGCAATGTGGTCTATTCCATCCACTGTAAAGATGAGGAATGCAAAGAGCACTACATTGGGGAAACTAAGCAAATGCTCCAAAAAAGGCTTTATCAACATCGCAGGGACAATGCTAGTGGTCCTCAATCAGCAGTACATCTACACCTGAAAGCTACCAATCACTCTTTTCAGGACAGCGAGGTAAAGATTTTGGCCAAAGAAAACAGATGGTTTGAAAGAGGAGTAAAGGAAGCTATTTTTGTCAAACAACAGAACCCATCATTGAATCGGAATGGTGGTTTGAGGTTTAATTTGGACCCTGTGTTCAGCAGGTTACTGAGACCAAAACCCACAGCTCTTAGTCTTGCAAATGAGGTGAAGGCAGGGCCGAGCCAGAACAATAGATGCTAACAAGCCAGTATCAGAGTCGTTCATACCCAATTCAGGGAGCGACACTTCCCTTTTATCGTAGGTGTGAATAACAGGATAGGATTATACCACTGCTCCGCCCAGGCTTAGTGTAACGAACCAATAGGAGGAGGGTGTTGGCACACCAATTCCGCCCACTCTTACTGTATTTAAGGCCTAAGCTACCAGCACTTATTAGTTTGCTGACGAAGCTCTTCGGATGAGGAGCGAAACGTCCGACACCTTCTACACAGAAGTACAGATGACGTCTCAAGAAGCCTTTTCCTCAATACTATTAATAGTACTACCACTCCGGTGGTGGTAACCTTTTGTCATTCAGTTGTTCTTTTTATGTTGCCTTTTTAAAAGAGAAAACATCTGGAACGTCTCACTGTGGTATTGTCTCAAGCTTTACAGTCTTTACAGCCCTTTTGTTGGCTGTGAAACAATCCAGAGTGTATGTGTCTGTGGTAAACACAACACTCATGTTTTTAGTCTGTTATTTGCTAAATGTTTGCTCATTTTAATAGTACAACATATGGGTCAACCACACATAATGAAGAACAGCGAGGGGACCCAAAATGGCTTTTCCCCAGTGACTGTAAGGTCATATTTATTGGACATGGTGTCCCTTGCAGGCCTCAGGAGCTGAGCAGAGGCTGAAGCAGCTTCAAGAGGAGCTCAAGTGTCAGAGGCAGAATGCCGAGAGTAGTCGACTGCAGCACCAACAGCGCGCTAAGGAGCTGGAGAAGCAACATCAGAGGGTGAGGATGGACAGGAGACACAAATCATGTCGTCTCATTACGCTATATCTCGAGATGTTGGCTCACATTTTGCGTATTTGCTTGTGGCGTGCGTGCAGGACTTGCTGGAGCTCCAGAAGGAGAAGCAGGGCATGGAGAAGCAGCATCAACAGGAGGTGAATAAACTCAACCAGGAGCTCCAGCAGGCCAGGACGCTTCACAATGCCCTGCAGGCCCAGGTTGACAAGGTCAATACACACGCATATAGTGTTATAAACAGTGCATCATGTCTGTCCAAACTGCAGCCATTTTCGTCCCGCAGCTCATTTGCATATTCAAAAAATAAAATGAATTCATTATTAATGACATACCAGGGTGTACCCCGTCTGTCGCCCGAAGTCAGCTGGGATAGGCTCCAGCATGCCCCTGCAACCCTAAAGAGGAGAAGCGGTATAGAAAATGGATGGATGGATGGATGGACGTTACACTAATTTGCTTTGTCACCTATAACAATGCTCTTTTTTTTTTTTAACCTTTTTTAATCCACGGACCGGTTTACGTAAGGTGTAATGTAATATAATGTAATATAATGCTGTTTATTTGTGTGTTGTGTATAAAACACTCCATATAACCCAGGGTCTTATTAAAATGGCCGCTGAGGCTGTGAAAGCCTAACATGAAGGAAGAACGAATACCAACAACACAATGCCGGCCTTCACATTAAAGGGATACTTGGGATTTTTTGACACAAAATCAGACCTCACAAATCGCTCAGCATTATATTTGTCTCCCGCGTGTCCCTGTGCACTGTCACCTCTCCATTCGTGTGTATGTGATGAAGACGCTCTCATCTTCATCTGCAACAGAGCGCCGCGGCCATCAAACTATCCCTTTTAAAAGTGCTGCGCGTAACATCTTGTCTCACTGCACTGAGCAATACTTGCTTCCAACCAACAACATCAAATTAAAAGCACAAAATGAATACAGACTCGCCGTTGGTACCAGCCTGGAGTTTGTTTTCTCCAGAGAAAGATTATCACATGAAACAAAATGACACAGACGTGCAAAAACTATGGGCTTTTTAACAGTATACAATTTTTCAATAAAATAATAGATTAGCTTTTGTTTACAAAACTAAACTAACTAACGTGTTGGTGGTGGTTGGGGACCTCTGACTGACAACAGAAACCCGAGATGTGGATGTTTTGTTCATATTGCTTAGCATATATACAGTAGAGATGCACAATATCTTTTTTTTTTTTTCAAACAGATACCGATAACTTTCTGCTTCTCAAGACCGATAACTGTTAACTTTGTTTTATCTGCTTTTTAAAATTTAGATTCAAGTGTAGTTTATGCACACCTGGAGGTAAGAAGGACTGGAAGAAATTAGGATTTTATTGATTTGTCCTAATCAAATATTACTGCTACCACATCTACTATCAGGAGAACCAGAGTATAAAGGGGGAGGAGGCGCCTGGCGTGGCCCAGCAAGGTGCACTGTATTCGGGCACACCCTCCAAGCATCCAGTGTGACGCCACGGAGGTCTCTGGCAAACCTTTTGCACTTTTCAAACGCTGCGGCGTTGGCGTTTCAGGTGGCTGATAAGGTTTTTCATATACTCAATGGGCTCCCCCCCATCGCGGAGCATTTGGGACAACAAGCACCCAAAATGTCAGAAAGTGAAAATTTGTTTACAAGTGAGCTCAGGGGAAGTTACAGCAGGCCGTGAACATCACAGCCAGGAGAAAAAGGAGTGCTTCATTTGCTCATCTGCACAGTACGGGTAATCTCGCCTCATTGGAGCTTTTATTATTTATCGGATTTATCAGTATAATGTCATAATTCCCTCATATGGGATTGATAATTATACAGTGGAGTACAGTACTGACCAGTACTGGATCCGTTTTAGTATCTTAATGTACAAAATGTATCAAAGTGGCTCCCTGTATCCTTCAAATTTTCTGTATGCGGAAAAAGTTTGGACACCCCTGCAGTACATGAACACTTTCACAAACATCCGGCACCAACGGCTTATCTTCCTTCTCCTCCGTGCTTTCTCTCCCTTTTACGTCTCCTCACTTATCTGTGCCAAAAGTCAATAAAGTTATCTCATTTCTTCACCCATGCTTGCGTCTTTCCTTTGTACTTGCCTTCTTTTTCCCTTTTGCTCACTCGGTCTCTCTCTCTCTCTCTCTCTCTGTTTTCCTTCCACCTCCTCTAATCTCTGCTTCATCCTTTTCCTCTTCTCACGGTTGTCCCCCTCCCCAGTGGAAAGGTTGAGCAGCAAAGGTAAAGACGGTGATGCAGAATGTATTTATTAGTATGGAAGTGTGACGTCGACCCATAACCGCCATTGTCGTTCTCTGTAAGACCAGTGTGAAGGCATGTCGCTACATTTGCATGACAACAAGACGTGATGTTGTGATTTTTTTTGTTTGTTTGTTTTCCTTTTCGTTCTTTTTACTCACACATTTCAAGGAATGCTGAGTGATGTCGTCATGATAGCCTCAGAGCAGAATAACTAACTTTATTCTCAGGTGGAAGGTGAGCCTCAGACTGCACTATTTTTCAGTGAGCGACATTTTTAGCAGACGGCTGGAAGGACGCTGATTGGTTTTCTTTGATCGCTGATTGCCCTGCCCCCCCTTTCCTCCTCATTGTTTTGTCTTACCACATTACTGTTCTCCTTCCTGTCATTGTTTTCAACCCATCTACTTTCTTCTATTGAGTCGTTGTTTGCCATCTCAGCTGTCTCTGCAGAAGCAAGGACTGGATAAAGAGTTGGGGTCACTGAAGGAGAAAGTCAAGTTCACAGAGAGACAGCTCCAGGACAGTCAGAAGAAAGAGATGCAAATACAAGCCAAACTGAAGGTAAAACAATAATGCACCCCCAAACCGGTCGAGCTGCATCTATTATGCATTAACTGAACAGAAGGAACATTGTAAATTTTTAAACGATGTCTTAATGTACCATATATGTCTGCCTGTCTAAAGTGCATTTTAAATAAATAATAATTGATCATGTTCAATAATGCTTTCTCTACAGCGAACAGATTTAGCTAAACTAATCAAGTCCTTTTAGGGGAAAGCAGAGCTCACTTCAACCTCTTTAATTCGCTTAGGAGGTGATGCGCGATGCAGAGGGCGTGGCGGAAAGTCTAGGGCAGAGCAAGAAGAGAGAGCGAGTCTTGGAGGAAGAAGCGATCAGGCTGGAAGAGGAGCGAGCAGATGCTCTTCGCCTTCTCAAAGACCTGCAAGGTGCACTGAGTAATTTATTGTCCATGGAGGAGTAAAATGGCTGTTACTGCCACCTGCTGGTCTGTAATATATCCCTATACTGTACATTTAAGCAGGAGCGTCAAACTCATTTTCACCGTTATGGTTACCCTCAGAGTGCCGTTATTACCATTTTCACTCTGTAGAAGTTCTATTTTATTATTATTATTATTATTATATTATATACTATTTTGTAATTCATTTTAAATTTGGATTTGACAAATTTTCTGTCAAAGTTAACAGAAGAAATACATTACAGATTACGTGTCTTTTTGAGTTTACAAAAATGTATTTTCTTATTTTTTACTTAGTACAATATAAAAAAAATTTAAGTAAAAAAAAATTAAATATACATAGAAATATTTTTGTAATGATTTTTTACTTAATATAATATTTAAAAAATTTAAAGTAAAAAAATGTAAATTAAAATATACGTCAAAATATTTTTAAATAATATAAAAAGTAATAAATCTAACTTAAAGTAAAAATATTTGATTAATAATCATAACATACTCTATGAAATGATATTGAGGACCAAATCCGGCCCCTGGCCCTTGAGTTTGACACCTATGATTTAAAGTGAAACAAAAAAAGTATTATTGCCATTATCATTAATTTGTAAAGAAAGCCACTCCATATGAATACAGTTAATATTTTTACAGAAATGACAAAATAAACATAACATATAGTAGTACAATATACATAAATATACAATATTATTGTGAAATTTTGTTTAACCAATATTTAATATTTTTTGCAATCATTTGTATTACAGTCGTCTCTCGCTCCATCGCGGTTCGAACATCGCTTCCCTCACCCTATTGTGGTTTTTCAAAAATTCATGAATGAATTGTCGCTTTTCGTGGTGGACTACAGACTATTATTTAGTCCAAAAATGCATATTTAAGCGAAAGTTACATACTCTTGGCCTAAATTAAGCATTTTCAAGCATAGAAATGTTCCAAAGAAACTAAAATAGAAATACCTGTACAGTTTAAGGCAATACAAGATGTTGATGAAAGGTCTAGACTGGCCACTAGGTGTCGCTAGTAACACACGCCAGACTTTTATCGCCAACGGCAGGCTTTTCTTATTTTATAATAATGTATCTCAAAACAGGCACAATAATAACATAATAATAGTCATCATTGTGCTAGTATTGCTAGACTAATACTCAACTCTGAATCCTCAATATCACTTCCTGTCTGCACGTCCAGAAGACATTTACTGAAACACACACGAGCAAGAGTGTTATATATGTCTTAAATGGCTTATTTTCCCTGATTATATCTACTATATTGGGTAATATGTGTGTAAAGGATGCTCTGGGGGTGTTATTGCATGTCTAGAGGGCTCTAATAATGGTAAAAATCATGTTTCTGAACAGGTTTTCTATGCTCTAACTATGAAGATATTCCATCTGGTCTGTAACCAGTTAACCGTGACAAACGAGGGATTACTGTATTCCAACATGGATGTATTCAGTGTAAAAAGCAATGCAGATCCTCTCGTGCTATTGCATGTATGTTCTACTTTAGAGCAAAAAGCTACACCTCTTCCAGGCTATACGCAGACTGCCCACGTGCCTCCTGTTGGACAGAGCTTCTCGTCACAACCTTTTTCTCTCCCTACTCGATCATCAGCATACACCAAGGGGCCCGTCACCCCCAGAGTAGAGCAGCGAAGGGGGAAAAGAGAGGAGGAGATCCAGCAAATGACATCGTACCCCCATGACAGAGAGCCAGGAGAAGGCATAGATTCTGAACACATCATAACAGACTCTGAGTGTTCACACGGAGAAAGAAACTACGAAGAGAAGGATTCTAATGCGCTCAACAAGGCCCCCACTCAGGAGGAAAGTGACAGATTGATTCTTGAGTCTCTCAAGTCTGAACAGTCGATAGCCACTGACGACCTCCAGAGGGAGAATGCCGTGTTGCGTTCAGAGCTGCATGACGTGCGTGAAGAGCTCCAGAAACGACTGGAGGACCTGGAAGCCCAGCGACGAGCTGAAGTGGAGGCCAGGACCCGTCTGAAACAGCTGAGCCACAAACACACCAGCCAGGGTGCGGAGAGAGATGAGCAAGACAAGCAGTGGAAGGCTCAGTTAGAGAAGGAGAAGGCTGAGATTGAGATGTTGAGGAAGGCCTTGATCACTTTGGAGACAGACATGGAGAGAGAGAAGGATGGGACAAAGCATGCTCAGGAGGACCGGGAGGCGGTAATGATGCAGCTTAACCTCCAGCTGAAGGAGCAGCTTGGTGAAGTGAAAGTCCAGCTGGCTTTAGAGCGAGAAGGTAGGGAGCAAGAAAAAGAAGAGCTGACTCAAATCATTGCAACAGAGAGAGAAGGGAAGAGAGAACAGAGCATGAAACTGGAAGAACTTGCAGCCGAGCTTGCTCAACTGAAGTGCAGCAGAGATGAGGAGAAACTGTCAGCCAGCAAACCTGTGACATGTCTGACGCTGCACTATGACCAACTCAACTCCAACTTCATTGCCTCGGATAACAAACTCTCGTCGCCAGAGCAACATGTCCTCTTCTGCCAGTCCACAAACCAGCACAACACTCTGGTCTCCCAGGCAATGGCAGATCTCATCCAAGAGGAGCAGACTACAATGAGACCACAACACGCAGTGATGTCAGATGAGGGGCAGACAGTGGTCTCTGGAGTGAGAGACTCCGCTTCATTGACTCATTCTGACCTCCAGAAGGATGAGTCTGTCATCTCTGACCTCAACCAAGAGATTGAACGACTGAGGAAAGAAAATGCTCAGGAGGCAGAGCGTGCTGAGCAGTTCCAAATCAAACTGGCAGCTCTTCAAAACCAGGTAAACAAACTGTAAATGAACAAAAACTGTACCAAATAATAACATGCTTTTTTAGGGCTGTCAAAGTCAATGCGTTAATAACGCGTTAACGGAAGTTTCCTTTACGGCACTATTTTATTTTATTTTTTCTGACGAGTGATTAATGTGCGGGCTTGACCCTCAGCCCACACCGTAGTTTGAGGAAACGCAGCAGTGTCTGTGGAGCTACAAATGCTGGCAAATATTGAGCAGAAATGGACAAAGAAAAGGGTATTTTAATTGGTCAATTTAGCTTCAAAGCCAGCATGTATGCAGCCGTACTTTGGCATACCAGCGGGTGTTTTTTAAATGCGAGCCGTCTCTCTGCTGATTTCTTACTTTGAACTTCAAGCTAAAATTTGGGTTACGAGCTGCTATTTCCTGGCAGGCATAGCCGAGGACAGCTATTTGGGGGCTTGTGTCAATGTGACCATAGCTGAAGACGAGATTGGATGTAAATAGCATTAGCAGCGCGCTGGCTAGTCACCGGGCTAGATAAGCAAAACATTGTACATTCTAACCATCTAATTTATCTTATTTATTATGTATTGTGTAAAACTATGACAGGAACGACATCAAATTAAATGCATGAAATGAATACAGAGCCACCATCCACCAGTAGTAGGCTGGAGGCTGGACTGTGTTTTTCAGAAAGTGAACCACGCAAATATACATATTAGCACTCAATAAGGTCATCACATTTTACCTGTATGCATTCCCACATACAGCATCGGCATCGGAGAGCAAAGATGAGGTGAAAGAAAAAGTGGAAGGGACAAAACGCCGCTTGCATTAAACATGCAAAAAGCATGGGATTTCTAACTATATTATTTTTTGGAATAAAATAATGCCGCACGTTTCCAAAATTGATATCCCTTTACATAAAATGTGATGTAGTTAATGTAGTTGTGTATCGAATCGTTTACCACAAAGAGATTTACTGTGCATCCCTAATTATAGATGAAAACATACTCCTGTCTGCAATTTTGTGCGATTAATTATGAGTTAACTATGGATAAAATATTTTAATCGATTGACAGCCCTACTATTCTGATGTTGCGCAGTCTGTCAGAAGCTCCATCTGTGTTTAGAATGAAACTAAGCCGTGTTCATGACTTTCTTCTGCCAGTTGACCCGTCAAACCCGGCAGCTAACTCTCGGCTTTGAGAAGCAGAGCCAGTACATCTCGGCACTTCTAGCTGAACTGCAGGAGAAGGACCGCGCCCTCCTCAGCCAGGGCGAGGAACTGCAGTGCTGCGCACGAGCGCTGGATGCACTTAAGGATGAAATAACAGGGGAGGATATGACGAGAAGAAAGGAAGGAAAAGTCGGTAAGATGGATGATGAAGGCCAAACAGAAGATGCACTTGACTCTCTGGATTCTTTAGAGCTGCAAACAGTCAGTGTGATCACTTCCCGCTATCTCACAGACTCTGATCTACAAAAGCATGCGGTAGTGGCGCAACTGCATGGCTTTGTATGCTCTGGTAAGACTGAAGGTATCCAGGCCTCTGCTACTGAAGCTGCGTGTGGTCAAGATGAAGGACAAGCACCATCGATTGCACCACTACTCAGTGCTGAGACGTATATCCTCTCAGACGCAACCAAACTGGAACAAGAGCAAGCCCAGCAAGACTCAGGAAGTATCACATCACATGAGACGAGAAGAACGGACATTAAGGGGCAAGATTTGGAGAGGGAAAAAGAGCAAGATGCCGCCTCTCCACGCCTCATCAGCCACCTGCAGCAACAGGTATCTATATTTTGGAATGTCATTTTGTTAACTTTTCAACAGGTTTGTCCGTAGTTGAAGTTTAATTCAGTGTTCTTCTTTTTCTGACCAGGTGGTGGCGCTGCAAAAGAAGCTCCAGGAACTCTCTGAGATGTCCAAACAGCAGGCGGAGGAGTTGGCCATCTGGAGATTAGCTTCTCAGTCCAGCTCAACTTCGAAGCAGGATCAGATCTTTCCCAGCCCAGGAGACCCATCTGAAATGCACCCCAATCACATGACCCACACGGATAACAGCCTGGCACTGGTCATCAGAGAGGATGAGGTGTTCCTCTCCTGTATCTCTGACAGACTACAAGGCCGCATGCTCTCCACCAGGTACACTCACACCGCATGTGTTGACAGTAGGGGTGTCACAAGATCCCGCGAGATTAAAACGTGACAAGATTTCTCGTACAGAAAAAAATTGTCTCGTGGGCACTAGGCCTGGGACAGTAAATAATACATTAATCACACAATAAATGAAAATGAACTGGATAGTTAATATAATGCCATGTGCATGTGTGTCTGTTTTCCTCGTCCCTCGCCTCCAAACAGGCAGGAGGAGGGTTCCCTCTTTGCACTGGTTTCAGCGCTTTGGCGCATTTGTTCCATAGATCAACGGCATGAACGGAGTGAGCCCTTTTGGTCCGTCATACAGTCTTTGTCTCGGTGGGTGGAGGCGGGACAGCTGCATAAACACGCAGTGCAGATGAGTGTAACATATTAGTAGATTGCAATATATTGTCATTTTTAATACTTTGCCATTGTAATTTTAAAATCTCGTCTCGTTCTCGTAGACCCTGTCGTGTATGCCATCTCGTCTTGTGAACTCTCGTGACACCCCATTTTTGACACGTCTTATAATGGATCGCATTCGATTTTGTGAATGTGTGAAACTCATGTCATGAATTGGAACTAACACTAATTTGCGTTGACACCTCAAGCGTGCGACAGAACAGCTCGACAGAGCTGAGCATCCATCTTCCCCCTGCAGCCATCAGCAAGGTAAACGTCTTGAGTGATCATAAAGTAATACATAACCACCTAACTAAAGGACATTATGTTACAAAAGCAGTGCTTGGTAAAGTGCCAGCCTGAGCGCCAGTTTTCTTATTTGGCCTGAACGGCAATTTTTACATACCGTAGTTTAACTTCTAAGTGTGACACATTATTATTGCAGTATTTTGTGACATTTATTTGTTAAGTCTCTTCTCTTAAACCACTATTGGTAACATATGCTAGCTCTTGGTGGTGTTTTCATATGGTTTGTAAAAAATGTCATTTTGAGCGAGTGACATACAGCAGCTTTAACACAGCATGATGAAATATTTGAAACTTATTTTACAGACTATCTCTACTCAAATGCTCCTTTTCACAATTGTAAAGTCCTAACAATTTTTAAGAAAATATAATAGAAATAATGTATTTGTATGGGCCACATACAAAAAAATGAAAGGATGCCGGAGCCACTTTGATATTTTTATTTTTGCAAAAAATAAATGTAAAAAAAAGTTTTATATATATATATATATATATATATAACATAATTTTTTTGCCTTCTTTTTACATAAAATCTCTCTTTTTTTGTGTGTGCTGTGGGCCAATAAAAAATGAGCTTTGGATACCACTGGCTTATACAGGCTTTTCATTTTAGTTAATTTATCAATTTCTATGCTTGTAAATGCAAAAAAAATATGTGCTGTTTTCTTAAATATGCATGTTTTTGGCCATAGTAAGCCACAAATTGGCGATCATTTATTATTTATTTACCGTAATTTTGGAAACCCGCAATAGAGTGAGGGAGCAATGTTCAAACTGCGATGTAGCTAGTGACTCTTGCACATTATTTTAAGGGAAATAAATTTTATTATTTTGTATTTTATATTATTATTTATATGAAATATAAAATAATATTTGGGATATATGAATTACATTGTTTAATCATGTTAATTACAATTAAGATTTGTATTATTTATTGATATTAATATAACATGGTTTTTATGTAAAAGTAGTGTGCCGTTAAAGGAGCCATTTTCTTGTGATTTAGGGTTCAGAACAGGAAACCAAGCTGTCAGGTACGTGTTTTTCCCAGCACAAAGTGGAGCGAGAGTCTGAACTTCTCCACACGCCACCTGTACAAGGGGGTCAGCAAGATGTCACCACAGATTCATCACAATGTTCTGACGCCGCGTCAGGCAGCTGGAGATCGACCAAAGACTTAAAGATGAACAGTCACTCCTCGGCGACAAGTGTCAGCACTCAAACAGAGGAGAGTGGCAGTGCAGCAGCACCCGAGCGCCATTGTGTGCATACACAGACAGAGGATGAGGAGGATGAAGAATTGGACAACTCTTCTCCGACCGTGTCCAAAGTTGAGACATCTGAGGCGAGAGGGACAAGAGACAAAATGCTCTTTTCCACTTCCTTCCCCATCCCGGCAGACCCCGTGCGTCTGGTGGAGAGAATACGACGAAACAGGACACAGCTGTCTGCCGCTTTTGACGATACTGAATATGAACCGTATGGCCTCCCGGAAGTTGTCATGAAAGGTACTTTTGTTTTGTTATGAATCAGTGCCGAGAAAAAAAAAATCCTTTTTTAGACCATTCTTTATTTATTGCTAGTTTCCATCCTGCAGGCTTTGCAGACATCCCCACTGGGCCCTCGTGCCCCTACATTGTGAGGAGGGGGTTGTTGGGGACCGCCGTTGTCCCCGTCACTCGGAAGGAGGTGAGCCAAGAGGACGAGACAGACTGATACGCGAGCACACAGGTATGCACGTGTTGCGCTACAACTTGCAATTACAAATGACACATGAGAAAATATATCCCACATTTCCATGAACATAAAAGACGAATGAAGAACACACCAGACATCAACAAACATAAATTAAAAAAATACTTGCCTGGTACATGATAGACAGCATTTTACTTGAACTATCAGCAACTAAATAAAAATTAACCCCAGACCTCTTTTAGCAAAGGCTGCCATAAATTAGTGCTGTGAAATGCCGTTGGCGAGCCAAAATGCCATTAAAAACTAAATCACTGTGCACCGTCGTCTTTGTGATATATGCTGCCTCTTATTTTAGAACAATCTGATTGCTTGGTTTTTTGAGCAGGAAATTGGGAAAAAAAAAGGGTCGAAAATAAACAATACAGTCGCGATATTAAAACGGACAAGTTTTTAAAGTTGTAACATTATGAAAAACAAAACTAGGCAGCGGTAATGACACAAAACATGGAGACATTAGCTTAAATGACATTACCTTAACACTGCATGAAGTCAGCCATAGCATGTCCCACATGATAGAGTGGAAAAAACGTTCTCCTCCAATTTTGTGTGAAAGTGATAAGTTTTTGGCTTCCTAGGTTTTGAAGAAATAAATTTGAGGCTAACTGATTAGCTCGCCAACTTGTTGGTCTTGAGTTTCTGCAGTTATAAGAGTTGTGCAATGCAATGTAAATGAATAATAGGAGTGTAAAGGTGACTTTGGGGGTGTTATTTCATGTCTAGCGGGCTCTAATAATGTTAAAAACTATATTTAGAAAGTCATAAACAGGGTTTCTATGCTCTAACTACAAAAATATTCAATTTATAACATTGACTGAAATTCGCTGAAATTCATTTATCACAGTCAGGCCTGGAACCAATGAACCGCTATGAATGAGGGACGACTGAACACAAAACATGAAGAATTCTGTAAATAATGTCATTCACATGTAAGGTATACTCTCAGTTAACGTACCTGAAAAGGTATAATGCTACAAAAGTTGGTGCTATTTTTTAAATTTCCCTCACAGGATTAATAAAGTCTAATTGCTTAGAAATATAGGAATGGTACTATTTTTCAGGGAAAAAAACATGTATTTCAGACCCGGAGCTCATGTATTTTTTTGAGTGTTTCATTTATTTCTAAGAAGGCCTACACATGCAAACTGCACTTACTGTATGTTTGTTGTATTCTGTCGTTGTAAAAGTAGAATTAAAAAAAATGAGCAAAACTTTTATCACTTTTAAAGTTTATAAGATATGTTGTGTTTTGCGGCTTCTTTAGTGGAAGAGGGGGCAAAGTGGCTCTTTTAATAGCAAAGGTTGCCGACCCCTGGGACAGGCCCAAGACAATGACGATGAAGCAAACACAGTTAGTGGTTTGGTTCACATCGTATCAGAAAAGAGACAAAAATCCCTGTTTTCCAAATCAAAGCTGATGTGTGTGACTATCAAGCATACCAAGATACTAGCTCTGCTTTCATGGATGATGAAGGAAATTACAGAATATTCACATTTGAGAGGATGAAATCAGAGGATATTTACATTAAAAAAAAGATTAATCGACTACAAAAATGCAAAAACAGTTGTTGATGAATTGGGTTAATTGTTAAGCTATTTACCGAGTCTTGAGTCCAGATCCCCACATGTATCCATATCAAATATTGTTTTGCAAACAAACAGTGACCATAGCTTGATGTGATTTCCAGACGCCTTCCATGGTCACATTTGCTTGTTCTGGTTGCAACGTGATGGACGACATGGGCTTTAAAGGGACACACACCACCTCCACCGTGCACCTGGGATGTTTTGATCATCACTACGTTACTCGCAAATAGCTTCAACGTGTAGGGGTAATTTAGTGATGTTTGTTGCTGTTTCCACACCACACCTCCCTTTTCCACAGACACTATTTATCCTTCACTAACTTTATATGAACTCATGGCCGACTGAGTGAGTGGATCAGTGCCTGGGTTTTTTTTGTTGTTGTTGTTTTAAGATGGCGATAACTCCATAAAGGCCAAAGTGAGGCTGTTGTAAAATGTGACATTTCTCTTTATTTCCTCGTGTATCTTATTTATAGACGCTTGATTGTGTTTTAGTGAAGGGCAGGTGTTTCCCTAAACACACCGTATGTGAAAGTATAGCGTGTATGAGTGTGTGCTGGAGGTTAGCTATGTTTTTAAACACATCTTCATCTGAATGTTACTGTGTGTGTGCGTGCGTGTGTGAGGGAGTAGCAGAGGGCTGGTGTGTGACTAACCTGCGTTGCTTTCCGCTCCATGTATGGTGATACACGCTGCTCGGCTCTCCAAACGCTGCTTTGCTTTTCTGTCGTGCAATGATGGCGTACTTGTCGGTTCGACCTGTTCTTCCTGAAAGTGAACACACTGTTTTATTAGCCGGCTACACACGCACACACACACAAGCTGCTCAATATAATCAGATATGGCTTGCTTGTGTTTGGGATGGATGTGTCTGTTGAACACACTTGACCCCTTAGGTAAAGGAAAAGTGCACTTTTTTATTTATTTATTTTGCCCATCATCCACCCATCCTTATGTGAAAGATGGCCACACGTCTTTCCCTTTTTTGCACGTTCTAAAGATAGAAAAGTGCGAGCTAGCAATGCACGTAACAGGACACACTTATTTTGACTACAAAGCCCTTAAACAAAAAATGCCAAAAAACTCCAGCAATGCTGTAATTACATAACTGACCTGTATATAAACCAAGCTGCAGCGACAATGTTGTAGCAGCTAACATGAAGAACTATTTTCCTGGTGTAGTGACGCAGCGCCTCACGCCACTACCGAGAGGTAACGGGCCCACTCCAGAACAATGCCATAGGACACCAACCTGTGCTGACTAGGAAACAAGAACAAGCAAATGAATAACCAAATGATGTGTAAAGTGTTAGCTCACATTCCATGTTTTGTTTATACACAGCTAGATGGACTGTGTTGTGATATTATGTTCTTTGTGCTCAATGGATCACAATCAGTATCATGGTGACTTACTCCATGGGCAGTTGTCCATCCGGTCCAGCTGGTCTGGGGTGTCTTTTCCAGTTTATTTTGGGTAAGTGGAAAAAAGTCTGTGCCGCTGCAGGGTTTGTTAGCGCTAACAATTCTTTGTGATGCAGTCTCTTGGAGCAGTGTCCTCCTCGCCATACACACCAAGCCTTTCCATCCATGGTAACACTGTATGCCACTCAGTGCAGAAACACTCCATTATCTTTCATGCCGGTGTAATGACTTGCCCCCCCACCCACCCCCATCTACTACGACGTTTCACTCTCTCCTCGCCCGATCAGCTTCTAAAACCTGTAGCTCGTCCTCCGTATATTCAGGCTCAAAAAGATACGGATCCTGAGAAATTTGCCATGATTAGTAGTCGCACACAGACACGTGCTTTCTGTGCCGCCATTGTTGACGGAAGTAGCATTAGCGTCAGTGGGCTCTGTGAAAATCAATGCGCCCAGGCAAGAAGTTGTGGTAATGTTTAAGATGATCAAAATACGGCAATATACTGTAAGTATTCCATGTTATCATGAATGTACCTGTTACTGCAGGGTCACAGCATGGCTAGAAAACCTTGTTGGAGGTTTTCTAGAATACTTCATAGTCAAAATAGGTGTGTCCCGTTACGTGCATTGTTAGCTCCCTCTTGCTGTTTTTCTCTGAAAAGGGAAAGACGTACTGTATGTGTGTTCATGTTTCACATAAGGTTTGTGGATGATGGGCAAAATTGCCCAAAAAGTGCAGTTTTCCTTTAAAACCTTCCCAGCTGTGACTTTTTAAAAATATATTTTGAAAAGTGTGAAGGGATTTTTTTGTTTTTTTGTTTTTTACATTTTGAGTGGTTCTTTCCCTCCTCAGTGGTAGATTTTTGTTGCCATCACTACTCATTGACCATGTTGACACACACACACACACACATCTCTTCTTTAGCTGCCTCATTTCTCCGGGATGTGTAGTAATTTGGCAGTGAGACAGGATTGCGAGCAGGTCATCTCTTTGTGCATCTTGTGACCTTGTGTGAATGTAAAAGTCTGTGGCTCCAAATTAAAGGTTTCCTTCTTAATTCCTCATTTGATGTTTGAATTCATTTCATCCATCCATCTTCTCTCGCTTATGCAACGTTGGGTCGTGGAGGCAGCAGCCTAAGCAGGGAAGCCCTCTTCCCTCTCCCCAGCTACTTCATTCCCAGGCCAGTTGAGAGACATAGTCTCTACAACATGTCCTGGGTCTTCCCCGAGGCCTTCAACCTGAACAGCAAAATGTTCGGGAGGCATCCTGACCAGATGCCCGAGCCACCTCATCTGGCTCCTCTCAATGCGGAGGAGCAGCGCTTCTACTCAGAGTTTCTCCCGGATGACAGTACTTCTCACCTTTTCTCTAAGGGAGCCCAGCCAGCTTATGGGGAAAACTCACTTGGCCGCTTGTACCCGTGATCTTGTCCTTTGGGTCACTACCCAAAGCTCATGACCATAGTTGAGGGTAGGAACGTAGATGGACTGGTAAATTGAGAGTGTTGCCTTTTGGCTCAGCTCTCTCTTCATCACCACAGACCGATGCAGAGTCTGCATCAATCCCAGAGGTGGTTAAACTCCTCCACTTGGGGCAAGATCTCATCCACGACCCTGAGATGGCACTGGCACTCCACACTTTTCCGAGCGAGAACCATAGACTCGGACTTGGAGGTTTTGATTCTCAACCCATTGGATTCATGTATTGTACGTATTACTTGGCGTTGTCCGTGGCGATACGTTGTAAATGTATTGTTAATCGTGCACAGCATTTTCCGTATTTGCAACATCACGTATTGTGGTTTAAACAACATGGGCCAAAAATGGTATCCTCATATTTTCACAAAACTTTGCGTCTATTTCTGATAAATAGTAGTATCATCAAAATAAATAGCATAAAGTGGATTTAAAACAATAAATAATATCATTTAAACTCAGCCAAGCAACATGTCCTTTTAAATGAACAATTTAATAATTGATTTTTTGACGTCTGCATGTAAGCTGGCGTCATGTTGTTTAGACAAACTAGTTCAGACCGAATCAATAGCGCCTCTACTGGTTGCAGCCAAGTAGTGCACTCCATTAGGCCTGTCACGATAATCAATAAATCAGTTCACCGCACAAAAAATAAAAAGATTTATTAATTTTCTATGCCACTTAATCCTCATTAGGGTCACAGACGTATGCTGGAGCCTATCCCGGCTGACTTCGGGCGAGAGGCGGGGCACATCGGACTGGTGGCCAGCCAATGGCAGGGCACATATAGACAAGCATTCACACTCACATTCATACTTATGGACAATTTAGAGTCGCCAGTTAACCTAACATGCATGTTTTTGGAAGGTGGGAGGAAACCGTAGTACTCGAAGTAAACCCACACATGCACGGGGAGAACATGCAACAACATGCTAACCACTAGGCCAATACATAAAAACGAACTCGACCATTTTGCTGGCCTGGATATATTGACATGTGCATGCGTGTTTGTTTTCCTCCTCCCTCTCTACCAAACAGGCGGGATGACAAGAGGGTTCACTCTGTGCATCTGCCTGAACACCTCGCAATATTTTTGCCAGATCTTGCAAAACTGTTTACATTAAGAGCATTGTACTTCTGTGTTAAGAGCGGAAACAAAACAGACGCGACAATGGAATGGGAGAAGTTTACTGAGTTTCATTTTGAGCTGGCCCTAAAATACAGACATATTCAAACAGCGCTTAGCAGTAAACACCAGCTAATAAGCACACAATAAGAAGGTGACCTTTCATACAACGGTTACTACTCATTTCTAGCCTCGTTGTTCTCCACGTCACAAGCAACAGGAAATATGTCCGTCACAGACCGACCCCACCAGAAAACAAGTGCTTGCCAAATGTTAGCTCATATTTGTATCAGTAGGCGTTAAGGGGTTAAAGTATCTCATCTAATTCCTGATCAAAGTGTCACCGTTGAGGTTTATCATCTGATAATGGCCAATCTGAGAAATGGAGTCGTTAGTGTAACAACTTAGGAGCATGACTTCCTGTTTGCAATGTATGCTGGAAGTAGCGTCACATTGTTTAGGAAGTTGAACGCATGAACTTATTTTCTTTATCTCACAAAAGTTATTGTGAGATCTCGGACACATTAGTTTTTATTTTTGACCTATCAGTGTTTTGTTTTTTTTCTCTCCATGTCCCTCCTATGGGGGCTCGGTAATAATGAAAGTGACCCTGATTGAAAACCAGAAATGTTGTAATTGATGGTGATTTTTATTTAAGTGCAGTTTTTGCGAAAAGAGTACATTTTATTCTCATGTGGATTTTCTTGTTTAATGTATTTTATTTAAAAGCTCTTGACATTCCAATTTTAATGTTAAATACTCTTGAGAAATGAAAGTTTATTGCTTTTGATACGGTGTACTTGCATTATTATGCCATAAATTATCATTACATTCATGAAAAAATGTCCTCAAAATAATGTGGACAACTGGATGATTGCAATGTCTGAAGACACTGCGTGTGAATGCCCAAGCCTAATGAGGTGGGGGGAAAACAAAAACGTGCAAAAATATATACATACATATAAGAGTATTCAAGACTATGACATCATGAAAGACAAAATATGTATGATGTATTTTAAATGTTATAGGTTAAATGTGTGTTAGCCTTAATGTCTGGATTGTGCTGAACCATTTGATGTTGGAATTGTTAGAATGGGTTGAGAAATGTAATTGAGTAATTAAGATCAAAGGAATATCCTTAAGTTAATTAGTTTTCTGGAAAAATGGGAATTTGGGGAAAAATGTGACATTTTTAAATGTGAAAAATACATACCGTAAATCACGGTGTATAAACCGCGCTTTTTTTCCACCTCTAAGAAGCAAAAAATCGGGGTGCGGTTTATACACGATGACAGGTCTGTGACCAGACTCGGACTGAAAAATAATATCAGACAACGCTTCTACAACGCTTCAGCGGAAGATCACTCGTACTACAAGCCCGGTCACAGCGCCTGAACTTTGCTGTAGCGTTCCTGGAGCGGTAAAAAAAAATTAATCACCACTCGTTCAACACCGTTTAACAGAAGTTGGACCCTGTTAAGGCAACGCCGTATCCGGTCGGCCACCGCTGATGGTCCCTCCTCCCGCTCCGAAAGTTTTGAGCTGCACAAAATATTACAAGTGGCCAATTTTCCGCCACGGCAAAGTTCATCACAGCTCCAACAACGCCCATTGATATTTTGGAATGTTAGTTTGGCGCCCTGGATGTGTGGAATGCTTTCATGGTGGAATGGTTTGAATCGGTTGAGAAATGTGCGAATGCTGGAAGTTTGAAAAACGGCCCATTCATTTTCAATGGGGAAAATTCTGTGGGATTTTTTTAAAATCTGGGAATTTTTTGAAAAAAATGAACTGGTCGCATAGGATTCCCGAACGAGCAACGATTTGATGCTTGAATGGTGCGAATCGGTTGCAAAATGAAGGCCCTGAGGGCATTCACACAATAATACCGTTTTTTGGCAATCGCTTGGAGGACAATGATCGTCCAGCAACATTTGTTACACACTTGCTGTTCCACACAATCGACAGAATTCTTCATCGGAATGAATTCATTGTTACGCCCAGCCCTAAACCTAACTTTAATAATCCATAACTTTTAGTTTTATTAGGTTTTTTTCACCTGCTCCCTTTTAAATGTCTCCCACTAAATTGCATGTGGGTGTATTTAAGTCGTATGTCTTAATGACACGACTACTATTGGCACCATTACCAAGTGTCCTCTACCTTTGCCTCTCATCAAGGATAAATATTCAAATTAAAACTCTTGAGAAGAGTTTGGAATTGTAACTTTGTTTCAATTTATCATCCTCATAAGAGGCAAGTGTCACCTTTTTTTGTTTCCCCAAAAAAGACAGTGGGTGGAAAAGCTAAGATTTACAACCACACACACATCTCAGGAAACTGCGGACCCCTCTCTCTTCCTCCTTCCTCCTCTGCGACAACGTGCAGTCACGGTGCTGTAATGTCCCCCTCCTCTTTCTCCTCCTCTAGTCTTGTCCCCCCCCCCACACACCCCTTGTCAGAGTGATGTAGGAGCCCAAGAATGGGGAAACACCTTCCAAGGAGAAAACACACACGCACTTTCATAACACACACGCACACACAGCTCCTGACTGAGTGCTGCGGGTGTCAGGAAACGGCACATGTTGCGTTGGACCGAGATGCAATGAAGTTTCTCCTAAGTCAAGGTAAGAAAACGATGTTAATTTGGCTTTTATTGTCATCTTTATGGTGAGAAATGTCACTTTTGCGTGTCTTTTGGCGCAAAAAGATTTACCGAAAAGTAAGGAAGTGCAAGGGTGTAAAGGTTTATTGCAAATGAATGACTTTCTGTACATTTCAACTATTTCTACATTGTTATTATCATGTTGTGATTGTTATCATTATAAAGGCGTATACTCTATGTACAGCGTACAGTATACAGCCGGTCCATTAGCGCAGCTGCCTGCAAGACTCTGGCAAATGTCAGAAGGTCCACGTGAAGACGCTGTGGAGAAGCAGGAGTTCCATTGGTGTGTTTCTTTAAAAGGTAAGCACGCTTCAAAGGGAGCCGAGTGGAGATAAGCGGCAAACATGTTTTCTGTTAACGTCCTGTTTTCTGTTTTGGTTTTTTTTGTTTTGTTTTTTTAGGTCTCCCTCCTTGTTTATTGTCGCTGTTCCGTTCCTGTCACAAACCTTCTGTGTTGAAGGAGGCCCATCAAGCGTCCCTCATCACCTGACCTAACATGGGATGAACCCCTGACCACAGTGCCTCAAGGTAACGCCTCGTGAATAACATCTTTGTCCCTTTTGAGTGGAAAAAAACCCCAGCACAATAGCTGCCTCTCACTGCACTGCACGCACCCAGAAAACATCAAAGCCATAACAGTAAATGTAACGTTTACCAGTCTGTGCATGCGTGAACTATAAAACACTAGCAACAGTTGTGTTCTGCATAAAGGGTCTGGAGAAATACGTCACAGGTCCGAAGCCTGAATTATTGCTACGGCCGACTTCTGATAGCGTCTTGATTCTGTTACAGCGTTTTGGTGGGGGGGGTGGGGGGGTGGGGCTGACGCATGACTTGCAATTCTCCACTAAAACAACTCTCTTTGACAAGCGATTTAGCTTGCGGTGTAGTTGTAAACAGGAGCCACTGTGATGTCCATATCGTCGTCGGAGCTGAAACTAATCCATGTGTCTTTCATTGTCCATGTTGCTGCGATACCGATGATTATTTGTATCATACTCACATAACTTCTCAGACAAGAAAACAGAAATGATGTACAGTGGAACCTCGCCTAGCGTGTTTTTCGGGTAACCTTGAATATTTACGCCCCAGTTTGCATGTATTCTCCGTGTAGCGTAAAATATGGTGTGCATCTTGTCGCTTTATTAATACACTTTGTATTTTTTATAGGGGTGTCACAAGACGAGGCGAAATTTTAACATTACTTTTGAGAAAAGTACAATGAAAAAAAAAGACAATATATTGTAGTCTACTAATTTAGTTTGTACTATGTTACCTTGCACTGCTCCTCACGAGGCTACGTTATTCTACACTATGTGTATGCTAGCAGCCCCGCCTCCACTCACTGAGACAAAGGGACAGTGTGACTGACAAAAGGGCTCACTCCATTCATGCAGCCGTTCTATGTAACAAACGCACCAAGGTGCTGAAACCAATGCACAGAGTGAACTCTCTTCGTACCTGTTTGGAGGCGACAGACGAGGAAAACAGACACGCATGCACATGGCGATATACAGTATACAGTATATTTGTCGCCAAATTGCCCTGCACCCTTTTTCTGACTTACTGTCCGTACATTTCTTGAAGTGTGACTGCTAAATACCCAAACGGCCAAAAAAAAAAAGATGTGAGTGCCAGCAATAATTGATAAAGAAGGTGAGAATTCAATCTGGCCAGGATGCAGGAGCATATTTTGTCATTTGGGGGCCCAAGGCAAACCCAGCCAGTGGGGCCTCCACATCCTTGGCACTGACAAAAGTTTTTTACTTTATTTTAATTTCCATTTATACAAAAGGTGAGTATGTAATTTAGGCCACTTTTTTCCCTGCTTGTGAAATCTGTCAATCATCTGTCATCTTAAGGTGCTGGTTCCAGTGTCATGTTTATTTACCACTCCCTGAAACGATTTGAAGTATCAGTGTTTATCATCTAATAAGTCTTGAAAGTCCTCCTGGCGGATTATTATTACCAAATAAGTGAGTCACCTTGACACTTTTTCTGTAATTAATAAGAACATTAAGCAACGTTTACCGTAATATAGTTTAGCAATTCAATCCTCACATCTTTGTGATGAAAAGCTTCATCCCTAAAACTACTGCATTCTTCTGTGCTGCTGTCATGAGCGACCGGCTGTCCGCCTTTGGTAAACCGTTTTACCAACCGTTTTAAACCGTTTTCCTCTGGCCTTTTCCTCCTCTCCCCTTCACTGGGGTAACACGGCGTCATATCTCCAAACCGCGAAAAGTTTGTTTCGCTCCCGTCTTCTGTAATCAACGTGCATGTGCACAGTAATATGGAATAGTCCATTGCATGAGAAGGAAGTTGGGAGCGGTCGAAGCACTCATGATAGATTATGCATAGTGATGTGGTTTTAAGCACGTGAATAAAGACCGTAATTTTTTTATGAGATGTTTGGAGGCCCCTGGAAATCTTGGGGCCACAAGCAATTGCCGGTGTTCACCTGCCAGGATGTACGGGATCCGCATCACGTTCCATCCCTTTGTCATTCATTCACATTGGTTGTAGCAGGTCTATAACTATAATTATTCTCTATAAATGTATGGTATGTTCATAGTTCTGGGTGTCTGGAACTACAGTCATGAATTGGATTTACATTCATGGGAAAATGACCTGGGGTTTTGTATGTTTTGCTTTTTGTCAAACCTTTTGGAATGAATGAACAAAAACCAACATTTCACTGTAGTTGTTAGATTAGAAAAGTAGTTTAGATTTGCAAAAATGAGGACCAGCAGATGGAGCAAAAAGCTGTTTTATTTTCCAGGCAAATGTGACCAGAAAGCTCTTTACTTATATTCTTAGAGCACTTGGAGCAGATGGTGTGATTTGCCAATGCTGTACTACAAAAGAGGTCATCAAGCAAAATGTAGTATTTTTGTTGTTTGGGCTGCTATTTAGGCATGTCATCAAAACCAAGAAGACAGAAAGACAAACAGGAGGAACATTCCCAAGTCAACTGGAGCAACGCTGATCTTGATTATGAACATACGATTGGGACTATTATTTTAGTTCCAAGCAGCAATGCAGTGGTTCAATCATTCTGACCTAATGTTAGTGAAAATTCACTTTGTAGCTCCTCATGCTCAAACTATTTTATTTCAGATTACTGTATGTACGTAGTAGTGAAAAAAAGCCTGATCAATGTTACATTTCTTTTCTGTGAATATTAAGATAAAATTCTTTGAGTTTTAACAGGAACAGACTGATGACAAAAAGAAACTAAGCAACAGCGTTTTTATGTTATGCTGATTAAAACGGGGGCTATTCATCATAGCATTTGCTGGCTACCTATTTTTTAATATCCCTTTTTCCCAAAGAAATTGACACCGAAGGTTCTCGGACGTTCACACGCTTCCTCCACTTTCTAAACAAGATTCGTAGGTCCTGACCTGTGTCAGGACACCATGGAAGCAACATTAGTGGAAAGTTCATTCGAATCTTGTGCCACAGTGGACACGTAAAATCAACTATGTCGTATTCTGATGCGGCTTCAGCCCCGCTTAGACTTTCAACAATACCCAACCAATACTACTACCTAAACCACAAACCACTCCTCATTGAAAGACATGACTACTTTTACTACGACTTTTACTACTGTGCATTTTTAAAGCTACTCTTAATCATTCATTATTTGCTGATAAAACTAGAGTAGAGCTCAATAAACATGTTAGACCATGCTGCTCCTCGGCTTTAGTCCTGAAGCTTGTGGTTTTAAGAACTACAAAGCTGTTTAAAACAGTCAATCTAAAACTGTTGCACAGCTGATAATCGAATCGGCACGTGGGGTTTGCTGCGGTGTCTAAAACGGTGACAGTAAAGCATAACTCTGTTTTTCGTGTACTCCAAAACCTGCATAAACCGCTTCTTCAAATGGCCTATTGAAGGTGTAGTAGTGTTTCATTTTGTTCCCAGAGACACCATAGAAGGAAAGAGAAGTACCTGGGCAGTCGAGAAACACTCCCAACTTTTGTACGCCAGCAAGCTCCTCTAGCCACAGCATGATAGGGAAACCCATGCTTTGTGCCCACACTTCAAAGTTGTTCTTTACTCGACTTGTCCAGGAATGAAATCCATCTCCGAACTTTGCACTTTTCGGCCAGGTCGCTGTACCTTTCCTTGGGGCAGAACCATATGCAGCCCCCACATAAGCGTCACCCCTCCACTCAACCTCCCAATAATGACGACCGGTCATCCCTTCCTTGCAGAGAACTTGAGGTTGATCAGTAAACCTCTCTGAGTTAGAAGGATATGATCTGGTACTGCCATTTGTCACCTTCTTGTTCTCCTCAGACACGGTGAGGTCTTTGTTGGCGGTATTTTCATCCAGTGTGAGATCAATGGCATCTGGAAGAAGCACAAAAACAACATGTTTGCATAGATTGGCTCCAAAGTGGAAAGTGCAGTGCAAAAATGAAACTTACGCCAGATGACATCACTTCTGTCTGTGATGTCCCTCGGTGATGGGAGGGGTGGCACTGTGAACTTGTCACTGAACAGAAGGCCATTCTTATAATGGTAGATGGTCGATGCCTTGTAGTTCTTATTTGGTAGGGCAGTTATGAGGAACTTTACACTGCTGCTACGCCTCAGAGGTTTGGCATATTTGAGGAACGTTTGGGCGTCTTCTCTCATTTGGATGATATCGGCATTCGTGAAGAACGATTCTTCGTTGGTTTGTTGGATTTGGAATGTGTCCAAGTATTTGGCCATGGCATCAAGGCAATGGTCAACAGGGTCCAAGTTGGTGAACACATAGACGAGAACATTGGTGACACCTGGAGCAAGAACCGCTCGATCCAATTCGGTCTTTGTGCGAACAACGCGGGCATTTGATTCACGCATTATCATCTCGACACAGGACCGAATGACATTGATGTCTCGTTCTTTGGTGTCCAACCACTTGGAAAGGTGTTCTTGATTGAATGGAGACTTGTCATGGTCGCTTAGGACTTTTGCCAACGTGCTCTCATCTTGTTTGCCGTCACGGATAACGGGAAGATTCTTAGCCAACATCTGTTTGATTGAAGATGTGTAAAAAGAACACAACTTTTTAAAGCAGCTTAAATTTTTGTGAATGACAGTGAATTCCCGTGCCACGCTGCTAAACAAGCTGTCATTGCATCTCATTTGCACTTCATTTCCATCTTCCATGACAGTTTGAATTTTCCTTGCCAGTGCAATGCTGAGGTCTCTGATCAGCTTAGGAGCCTCAGCGTACAACGAATTCAGAGGATGCAGCCAGACAACCAGAGGAGCACTGTTGTCCTTGTGTGCCAGCAGCGCTGGAAGCTCACAGTAGGCTTTCACTGCATCGATAAATGTGGCAGGGTTTGTTTCAAGGATGAGGTCCCCAAAAAATTTACAGTTGAACTTGTTTGTCAGCGCTTGTTCTTCTTCAGACAGATGTACGCGAGCGCTGCCTTCAATGCTAAATGAAGGAATCTTTCTGATCACAACTTCCATGTTGCCCTGGATATCTTGAACACTGCTGGATTCCAACTTCTCACTGTCGAACACAAAGACTGAATTTGCCCCATAAAGGATGCCGGTGACGATGTGTGTTGCCTTGCCTTTCTCGATGATTTGTTTTTGTTGGCTATTCAGTGGCCCGAGAGCAGGTACAGAAAGCTGCTTGAAGATGGTGGTAGCGTTATACTGAAAGGTTACCCTGCTCTGGTTCTTGAATTTCTTCTGGTCTTTCAGGTACTTGGCAGATCCTCCAACTTCAACCAGCCCACCCAAGAAACTGAGCTTCAGAGAAGCTTCGATATCCATCAGAGAAGACCTTGATTCAATGGTGTCGGAGGCCGAAATCTTAAAAGAACTGCTTTTTTGAGCACTTTCAGAGGTCTGGCTTTCTAGAGTCGCTGTGTCCCACAGAGTGAAACCTGTAAGATGAGTTGCATCACAGAACCTTGAGAGATAAAGGTGTCGCATCAAAATGCAAACAAATTCTGCGTCGAGTTGTACCTGGGATCAGTTCGTCTCTGCAGGCATTATAGAGCATCCCCAAGGTGAAGGGCTGACCTAGAGCAGCCACTTTCATGGTTTCTGAGGCAGACATGCTCGCAGTTCCGAAGATTGCCTGAAATCCAAAGAAGAAGAAAACATTTCTTTTAAAACCATCCACATTTTATCAAATCAAGCAATGCAAGATTTGCAGAAGTATTTGCTATAAATCAGTTGCTGTTATGTAACCACTCACCTGATGTCAAGATCAGCTGAGAAGTGTGCAAGTCTTCCAAATTTTGTGTGATCATCAGTCAGGTAGGATGGCCATTTATAGTTGAGACTGACTGGAATTTTGCATGCCAGCTTTTTCATAATCATCATTTGTGTTCCGTTATGAGTCAAACTCAAATCAAATGGATTCAGCATGCCAGACAGCTATTAAAATACCGGACATGAATGATGATGTCTTCTTCAACGGTAAAATAACATTGGAGGCCCTTAAAATTGTCTCACGCAGCATTTTGGACAGACTTAAGAAAAAGTGAACAAACATGGTGAATTATCTCTGCAAGCTGTCATCACGTTGAAGTGTAGGATGGCAGAAACTGCAACAACAGTTGTGCTCATGAATGTTTTTTATTTTCAAAAGACAACAAAGCACCTTCTCCTTGAAACATGTGGAAGTAGGAACGATGGTGTTGAGCAGCGGATCCCAAACTTTTCACAGTCGCGTACCCCTTCAGACCCGAAGTCATGTAGCCCCCACTTAAAAAAACATAAACCACACAATGAAACATCTTTGATATACCGTAAATCACGGTGTATAAACCGCGCTTTTTTTCCACCTCTAAGAAGCAAAAAATCGGGGTGCGGTTTATACACGATGACAGGTCTGTGACCAGACTCGGACTGAAAAATAATATCAGACAACGCTTCTACAACGCTTCAGCGGAAGATCACTTGTACTACAAGCCCGGTCACAGCGCCTGAACTTTGCTGTAGCGTTCCTGGAGCGGTAAAAAAAATTAATCACCACTCGTTCACCACTGTTTAACAGAAGTTGGACCCCGTTAAGGCAACGCCGTATCCGGTCGGCCACCGCTGATGGTCCCTCCTCCCGCTCTGAAAGTTTTGAGCTGCACAAATTATTACGAGCGGCCAATTTTCCGCCACGGCACAGTTCATCACGGCTCCAACAACGCCCAGTCAAAGTTTGGCGCTGCTAGACGCAAGTTCGTGGACGCTTGGGTCCACTAGGCCAGAATTTGGCTATAAATACTGGGAGACATTGACCAGAAGCGCATTTGGAAAGCCGTCTGTGGGTCAGACAGTTGCTTTGGCTTTAGCGCCCTCTGCTGTACGGTTGCTGAAAATGTTTGTGTACGCTTGAATAAACGTTGGAGTTCATTCAAATTCACACTGAAGCAATGCAGCATTACGTAATTGCATTGCAGATGAATTGATGGACTTTCTTCTTCTTTTTGAAATTGCTTAGTACCTTTACGCATGTTGATTTGAGATGAAAGACTTGGCAAGCATTTATGAACTCAACTTTTTTTTTTCCTCACCGTGAGCCTGAAAATGGGGGTGCGGTTAATACACGGGTGCGGTTTATACACCGTGATTTACGGTATGTGTGTTATATATGTGTCTTATTTTTCAACTGCACACACAGGCTACTAATTTCAAACGGAGAGGCTTTTAGAGGCGGTTTGGTGAATTTATTTGCATTTGTGTGTGTATTGAGCATTGGAGTGGTGACAAGCTGTGGTAAGATACGGTGCAACAACATGGAAATGATCAGTACAATGTAACATACGTTACACGTAAACCTAATAATCACAAATAATAATGAAAACAAAGGCACAGGCGTGAGATTCTGCACCAAGCGAAAATGCACAGCAGCACAGAGCAAACATTATTCACACACACATCGAGGATTTTTTTTTCTGCCTCGAGTAAACGCTTACGTCACCCACGCAGAGGACAAAGAAGGAAGCGGATAACGCGGGAAGATTGGAGAGGTGAGAGAGTGCGACAAGGCAATGAAGGAAAACAAAGAATAAAATTGCAATTTTGCCGCCAAGCAAAATGTAAAAATGTGGCTTGAATGCTGTGACGTGTGTCCGTTGTAACGCGGCACTTACATACCACGACAGCACATCTTATACGTTGCATCATCTCCTCCCGAATGGAGCGTAAGACCCGAGACACCGTTAAACTAACGTAGCACAAATGTACCTTACCAACGTAACGTTAGCCCTGTGGAAGGCTAGCTTTCTCTTCATTATGTTGAATATGTGTCAGTTTATTACCACGGTAACGTGACTTCATACCGGGTTTATTTCATCTGCAAAAACACAGCGATGTGATGGAAAATAAAAAGATTTTAGCTCACTAATTGGTAGCTGCTCATTTCTAGCAGACAATACTGTGGAGTGGAAGCAGGAGTTCCTTGTGAGTTGAGAGTAATGTGTTTCGCTACAGGTGTCTTCATTTGACTTTGAACACAGCAAAAACTTCATACTATCAAGAATATTTGTCTTGTTTCTAGTCAGCCTGTCTACGGTCAGGATTTCTAAATGCGCAGCCATCAACATGATGTAATACGCCATTTAGTCTTTGTCAAGTCATTATTATTTCTCTCCTTTTCCAGAAAATAGTCACAGTCTGGGATGGATAAATCCATCCAACCTCCCTCCCTCTGCCTTAAGAGCTGCGCTGAAAACGAGGTCGACAGTCCGGGCTTTCGGCCGTGTGGTCGGTGCTCTCGCCTCCCATTGCAAAGATCTTGTGTTCGAGCCCCGGTGCGGACGGTGCGAAACAGGGCAGGTTACACTTACTCATCCAATCAGCAATCAGAAGGCAGTCCAGATACATTCACTGACTTGCGGTGATTGGGATATTGCAAACTCTTTTTGAAACTGCACAGTTCCTCCACTTCGGTATTAAAAAGAAAACGCAGAAAAAAAGGGAGCCTGAGCTAGGTGAATAACTAAAGATGCCAGAAATGTCCAGCAGCAATTTGTTTTGATGAGTTAGCGATGAAACACGCTGGCATCGATTGTCTTAGCCTGTGACAAGCTGTCGGCAGTGGACGCGATTGACATTTTACAGACTACAGTAAGTTTTGATTCCCACGGTGATAAGGGGACAAAGTGCGTCCCTTGTCAGCTCAATACGGGACACGTACTTTAATTTGTAGATACAAGTGATGGTTGGCAACCCTAATGGTGTACGACTCTACGTGGTATGCGTCGCTCAGCTAGGATGGCCTCCACTCATCATTCCTTAACGTGCGACTCTTAACGGACATGCAAAACCTTTAATGATTGGGATGGGAATATTGCAAGATAAGAAGAAAATGCATGCAAACTGATTGAGATAGCTTCCCGTCGTGTTGCCTTTTTTCATTGTGCGCGTGGCTCGTACTTATTAAAATCCTTTCAAAATGATCTTCCTGTAGCGGTTGACTTCATTTGCATTTTGCTGTGGGGTGCCGGATGTAAAAATCCAGTCACACTTTTCCAACTGATGTATTTTGAATATTAGGTCTGGTTAAATTTAAGGCTTTTTATGACTTTTTTTGAAAAGGCCGTAAAGAATACAAAAAATTACGAAAGACACGAAGGAACATCAGAGGCCACAACATAACTTGTTGTGCTCGGTAATTCTGAGCGGGCTGCACAGGTACTTTAGTTCTGCTTTGTACATACATCATACAGTAGTGTCCTCAAAAACCCAAACATTTTAAAGGCAGTCTGTTTATGCAAAGTTTCTGTATTTTATTTTCAATACAAGTAATTTCAATACATGGCAATTTTCCAGCTCTAGGGTAATATCAGCTGTTGCAATGCCGGGTTAGGGTGGGAAGTTTTAACCCCCAGAACTCACCTCTACAGTCCTGTTGCGTTGTTGTTGTCTGAAGTATACACACACACACACACACGTTGGCACTGACTAATTATGTTCATGTTGCTGTGTGTGTGCGCGTGTGTGTGTGTGCATATCGTAACAATATATCCCTCGCTGGGTTCTGCATAAGAGGCCCAGGCAAATAAATGCCTTGTATTGTTACGTGTCTACAATATATGGCGCTATGTTAAGTAGGCTACAGGCAGCATCCCGCCTCTGTTACGGCTCACGTACTTGCGTCTAAAGCGATAAAGCCAAAAAGACATGGGTAAAACGTGCTTAAAAAGCCACCTTTTACTGGCAGGTTCCAAGGGTTTTGTGGGCTTCTTTTTGTAGTGTTCTTTATTGTGAGAAAGGGCACTCCAGCTTAAACTTCTCACCTGCAAAATGAATCAACAGCGACGGCCGTTTATCTACCATCTTTAAAGGAAGTTTCATACAAATCCACAATTTCCTCTTGATCCCAGCAAACAAAACCACAACATGAATGGCACTGGACTGAATGTAAGCCTCTGCCAAGGCCGAACTACCCTAACAAGAAATCTAAATACAGTAACCCCTCTTGTTTATGGCAGTTAATTGGCTCCAGACCCGACCGTGATGAGTCAATTTCCACAAAGTAGGACTACTCTACTAGAAATGGAATATTTGTTAAGCATGAACGAACATCCCTATAGTCACCTTCACACTATCACTATCATCCAATATATGCCACATAATAACAGCACATAAGCCATTTAAGACATAAATAAGACTCATGCTTGTGTGTATTGACGGAAATGTGTGTGAGCAGCGGGTGGACAGGAAGTGACATCAGTGGAACCAATGAGGATACTGGCCAAGCAGACTGCAGCCTGAAAAGTGAAAATAAATTCCTAAATCTGCACTTATCATGTAACCATCAGTCATTTTTGACTAAGTAACCTACCTAACTATCAAACCATAATGCGTATGTGAACATATTAAATGAAGCTCAGTGTTACAATTGGATCAGATCTGGATTAAAATCTGCATTTCATCATCTGAACCAAATTTCACCCATAACAAATAAGTTTGTTTTTTATGACATCATCAACGTGTGACTTCTCACCCAAATTCATGGGAACATCCTTGGAAGAAGACCTTCCTGTCACCGCTTTGACGCACACACGCATAAATAAAAGTCAGCCCTGCTGCTTGTTGACACGTTTTCACGCTCGCACGTACAGTAGTCCTCTAAAAAGGAACTTCCTGTTTACAACCAGCTGTGCCCCCGTGTATCCTGCCTGCGAGCGCCACCAGATCCACGACCTATAACCCCAGAGGGGCCGCGGGGGCTGGGGTGGCGGGGGGAAGCCGCGGTGTGACAACATGCGCTGCACCACCCTCCTGGCCCTGCTGTTTGGGGTCGTGCTGTACCTGGGCATGGGAGCGCTGGTCTTCCAGACTTTGGAGGCTGCTGAGGAGAGCGTCAAGTTCCAGGAGCTGCTGGACGCCAAAAACAACTTCCTGAATGATCACTCCTGTGTGAGCGAGCGGGACTTCTACGAGCTGGTGAAGGTATCAGAGGACTTACTACTGTATGTTACATAACACCCATCACACCAAACGCACCAGGGCCACACAAACCTTTTCTTATGCATTTTCAGCTTTTTAGCAACAGTTGAAGCTATTTTCAAATGCAGAAGAATAATATTTTTAAAGGATGTTTGGGAGGGGGGTGCAAATTTACATGAATACATTCTAGCACATTTCAATCAGTTAAAATACTCTGCACAAGTTATTTGATTTCAGGAAAGAGACCAATTAAAGCTACACAAAAATACAGTAGTTGCTGAGGAACTAATGACTAAGGCACATACATTTACACTACTTACTGAGGAACTAATCACTAAGGCACATACATTTAGACTAGTTACTGAGGAACTAATGACAAAGCACATTTAGACTAGTTACTGAAGAACTGATGACCAAGGCACATCAATTTAGACTAGTTACTGAGGAACTGATGACCAAGGCACATCAATTTAGACTAGTTACTGAGGAACTAATGACCAAGGCACATCAATTTAGACTAGTTACTGAGGAACTAATGACCAAGGCACATCAATTTAGACTAGTTACTGGGGAACTAATGACCAAGGCACATCAATTTAGACTACTTACTGAGGAAATAATAACTAAGCAACATAAATTTACACTACTTACTGACGAACTAATGACTACGACATAAATTTAGACTAGTTACTGAGGAATTAATGACCAAGGCACATACATTTAGACTAGTTACTGAGGAACTAATGACCAAGGCACATCAATTTAGACTAGTTAGAGGAACTAATGACTACGACACATAAATTTAGACTAGTTACTGAGGAACTAATTACCAAGGCACATAAATTTAGAATAGTTACTGAGGAACTAATGACCAAGGCACATCAGTTTAGACTAGTTACTGAGGAACTAATGACCAAGGCACATCAATTTAGACTACTTACTGAGGAACTAATGAACAACTAACGAGGAACTAATGACTAAGGCACATAAACGTAGACTACTTACTGAGGAACTAATCAGTACAGCAGTTACTGAGGAACTAAGGCACATACATTTAGGATAGTTACTGAGGAACTAATGAGTAGTGATTAGAGTTAGGGTTAGGTAGGTTCGTTCCTCATTAACTACTGTCATTTTTTGTACCTTATTTCATTAATTAATAAATGATTGGTGTTTGGTGGTAGACTATGGTCTATTATTAGTCCAAGCATATTGAAATACAATTGATATGTAGTATTCTGGTCACTAGGCGGCGGTAATGACACAAAACATTGTGCGATATCACTGATTTTGTTTCCGATCCCGATGCTGCATTAGAGCCAGGCAATGCTAATTCAGTATAGATCCGCACATCACTACAAAACATTGAGACATTAGCTTACATTACATGACTTTAACACTGCATGAAGTCAGCCAGGGCATGTCCCACATGATAGAGTGAAAAAACGTTCTCCTCCGATCCTGTGTGGAGTTGGTAAGTTTTGGTTTCTTAAGTTGAGAAGAAATAAATTTGAGGCGAACTGGTTAGCTCGCTAGCTTGTTAGCTTGTTAGTTAGCGACCGTCTTGAGGCTCTGCAGCATAAAAGTTGCAATGTGGTGTAAACAATGAATAATAGAAGTGTAAAGGTACCATAGCGGTGTTATTAGATGTCTACAGGGCGCTAATGATGTTAAAACATCCATTTATAATGTCAAACAGGATTTCTGTGCTATAATTATGAAAATATTCAGTTTAATAATTTATTTCATTTATTAAAATTCATTTAACAAGGCCTCATCTGGAGCCAATTAACTGCGATAAACGAGGGACGACTTACTGAAATGAAGTAACTTTGAAAAATATTCAGATTTCTTGCTACGCACGATTAAACAGTATATGTTTAACGTAACAAATATTTATCTTTGCCTATATACGTGTGTGTGTGTTTTCCTCTGGCTTGTCACCTGTTTATGATGTCACATTATATATTCAACTGTTTTACATCTGTTTTTCGTACGTGATGACTCTCTGTAGGTCTGTATTAGGAATTTGCCGTGGTAAAACGTGTACAAAATGAAAAAAAAAAAGCTAATGTGGTCCCCATAACAATGTAGTTCAATAGCCCTGTCATACACACGCTATCTGCTGAGGCAAGTCTATTTTATACTCTTGCTTTTTTACATGTAGTGCAGCATTCAAGTCAAATGTTCGGGATAGTATTTCAGATTGTGCCCCAATGTTGCACATTATGTTTTGCTCCTGCAGGGAGTTGCGTCTGCAGTGGAAGCCGGCCTGGAGGTCAGCAACCTCTCTACCAACTTCACCACCCGATGGGATGTAGCCTCGACTTTCTTCTTCTGCGGTGCCATCATTACCACCATAGGTAAACCTGGAAAATCCTACCAATTTTTCCCAGATATGTCAATATCTAACCTCTCTCCCTCAGGCTTTGGTAACCTGTCTCCTCGGACGTGGTACGGCCAGCTGTTCTGCGTGTGCTACGCCCTGGTGGGCATCCCCATGTTTGGCATCCTGCTGGCTGGAGTGGGCGACCACATGGGCACCGTGCTGCGCAAGGCCGTGGCCAAGATTGAGACCCTCTTCCTGGTGAGAATGGTCTGTCCCTGCCCAGGAACCAATCGTCAGTGTAGTGATCCCAGTGGGTGGAGCAGTGCTATGCATACTAGTACAGTAATCCCTCGCGATATCACGGTTCGAATATCGCTCCCTCACTATATCGTGCTTTTCCAAATCATTAATGAATAAATGATGGCTTTTTCATGGTTGACTATGGCCTATTCTTAGTCCAAAAAGATTGAAAGACTTGTAGTACTGTGGTCACTAGGCATCAGTAATGTTATGAGACTTGACGTTAATTCCGTTACCTTTCACACTGCATGGACACTGGCTACTGAGCCAGCAGAGCCCAGCCGACATGCCATGCCATGAGACGGACATGCCATGGCTGAGACGGACATGCCATGGCAGAGATCGAGTGGAAAAAAGGTTCTGCCCTCATTCTGTGTGGAAGTGGTAAGTTTTTGTCTCCTTTGCCCTCCTTCCCCACTCCGTTTGAAACACTTTCATAAGCATAGAATTAAGTACATTGGAGAGACTAAATAGCTATCTCGCTAGCTTGCGATGCTAGTGAACGCCGTCTTTTTTTTGTGTCCCTGCAGCGATCCTGTAGCCTGAGTAATGTGGTGTAGACAAAGAATAATAGGAGTGTAAAAGTGACTATGAGGTGTTATTTCATGTCTACAGGGCTCTAATAATGTTAAAAACCGTATTTAGAAAGTTCTAAACCAGTTTTCTATGCTCTAACTATGAACGAGATAAACGAGGGATTACTGTTTCTTGGAGTCCTGTAGACATGAAGTAACACCACTATAGTCACCTTGGCGCTCCTATTCTTCTTTGTTTACACTACATTGTAAGTGTAGTAGTAGGCTATGGGATCACTGCAGGCGTAACCCGCTTGTTTCAGCCAGCCCGGCGCTGGGCTCCAACAGGACCTTCGGAATGGGAGTTGATAGCACTGACCGCTGGGCCAGGAGTTTTATTTACATCTTACATTTACTTATTTACTCTTGTTCTGTCTGCTATATTGGGCAATAAGAGTGGTAATACGCAAGGAAGTACGTTGTCCACAAAAAAACAAGACACTGCTAACGTGTGAGTCTTTGTTGTCTTATTTATGTCTATTATGTCTATATGTCTCATTTTCTCTTATTATATCTAGTATATTGAGTAATACAAATGAAAAGGTGACCATAGGGGTGTTGTTTCATATCTTCAGGGCTCTAATAATGTTTAAAAAAAAACGTATTTATAAGATTGTAAACAGGTTTTCTCTGCCATAACTATGAAAATATTCTATTTGTTAATATTGAATCCTACCTTGCGGAAATTCACTTATCGCGGTCGGGTGTGCCATACACGAGGGATTACTGTATAGCAGCAAAGCCACTAGTCACTTTGGCAGCAAAGATCCCTCCTGTTCCGTCTTCTTATTCTCTAGAAGACCAGGGGCCTTACTTATAAAGCTTGCGTACGCACAAAACGGGGCTGTTTTCCACGCCAAGTACAGTTCCTATAAAAACACAACTTGACGTGAGAGTATGCGCACCGCTACGCCATTTTTGTAGTTTGTGTACACACTTTCTGACATGGCAAAAAGGCAACGCACATTTGAAGAGGTGAAGTGAAATCATATGTTAGAAATAAACATGCAGTGGAAGCCAATCAAGATTGATCCGTCATTGCATGAAAACATCACGCCGTGATCGACTTAAAACGTTGGTGGCAAGTGTCGTTATTTGGCATGACTCTGGTGGACATCATTCGTCATTGATCATAAACACCAGTGCGCACCGGCGTACAGCATCCCCTCTAAAAGATGCTTGAAAAACAATACTTCATCCTTTTATTTTATAATCATGATAATATGATGTGTGGGAGTAGTATTCATTATAACAAACGTCAGTTAAATAAAATAGACACAGAGCTAATATGTCCTTAGTGCTCCGTTTATCGCCTTATTTTTTTGGACGATGTATCAAAAAAATGAGACACGTCATCAATAGCAACATTTATTTACCATAGCCTTTATTTGTTGGCGTTTTCTTTTGTTGTGCTTTGAAATAACACACAACAGTAGTTACTCATAAAATAATTCTAATATTCGTAATACTTTGATGGTGTTAATGTCATCATTAAGTTCAATATTTTGAAAATACCCGTCTGGAATTACAGCAATGAATTCATTCCCGTTTTGAGTCATTGCGTCCACCTTTAAATGTTTTGCTAAGCTTATGTTCATTTAAAATGTGGTGTCAATTAGAAAAAATATAGAAACAAAAATGTAGCTCACTAAAAATGGAAACGTGTGCCTTGATGTCCGACCACTTTTTTTTTTTTTTTCCTAGTTCTACCACGGTGCTCCCCGTCCCACTGACGCGGTTGACAGCGGACTCGCTCATCTTGATCTTCTTCGTAATGCCACTGCTGTGTGCTGCAAATGTGATGTTGTTACGGGCCTCCGGCTCTCCACCTAAGATATGGACGTCGCATTCATGAGCCGCTTTGCGTTGACCGTTTATGGCGAATTGAAGGCGTGGCGAGGTCGTGACGTGACGTGAGCGTCCGTTTTTTTTTTTTTTTCAGGTCAGAATATTTTTGTCCGTACGCACATTTTGGACTAAGTCAGATTTCCACGCACAGTTTTATAGGTGAGGCCCAGGTGCGTTGTAATGGGCAACGTATGAGTGAGGGCAGACGGGCGAGCCGCCACCAAGTGTTTGTGACGAGTGAGCAAAAACTCACATGACAAAAGTCATGCACTGACTTTTGACCCTGACCCCTTTTATCCCAATGATCTCAAGTTTCAATCCAAATCAACAGCTTGCTAGCTTCCTAGGCTGCACATACACAAACTCATTGTTGGCTTGTGTTTGCTGCTATGTTTGTGTGTGCGTGTGCGTGTGTGTTAGAAACGCAAAGTGCGACCCACCACCGTGCGAGTGATCTCCGCCGTCCTCTCCATCCTCATCGGGTGCCTCATCTTCCTCGCCGTGCCCACTGTTGTCTTCCAGAAATCTGAGGACTGGTCCTTTCTGGAGTCGCTGTACTTTGTGGTCATCACGCTCACCACGGTGGGCTTTGGAGACTACGTACCAGGTGTTTGCACGCTACCTGTGCATGCATTTATCTGAAAGGAATGTGTTGCCTATTTAAAGGTAAAAAGTCATAAAACCCTGCTGTCACATTTGTGTGTGTGTGTGTGTGTGTGTGTGTGTCCAGATGGGAGTCATGCGGGCGGGTTCTTCTTCAAACCTCTGGTGTGGTTATGGATCATGTTTGGTTTGGCCTACTTTGCCTCCATCCTCACCATGATTGGCAACTGGCTGCGTGTGCTGTCCAAGAAGACCCGTGCTGAGGTGAGACACACCCACTCACAGCCTCACTGATATCAGTATGTAGGCTTTAGCTTCTCATCCAAACCATCCACTGCACTACCGGGGAACCTGGTAGGAACCCACTCATACTCTGAACATAAACTCAAATCTTGCAAGATGAAATATTTTAAATCAAGGTCAGAAATACTTCTTTTATATCTAACAAGACTTGTTTTCCTTAAATCTTCCAATCCTAGCCATTTACAAAATGTAACCCCTTTAGTAGCGGCCATTTTAGATGACTTTCAAGGCACACAGAACATTGTGTTGTACGGTTATATAAACATGGAACCTACCAAAAGAAACATTAGACTCCTGTCTTTTCTTTTCTCTGTTCTTTAGTAACCAGCAGTAGAACATAGGTAAGTTTCAGGAAAATATCAGTTCCCCACTAAAAAAGGGAGCTTTTTGTGAAAAAACACATTTCAAGCATAACTTTGACTTTGACACAAAAATGTATTGCTTTTGTGACAGCTCAAAAATCTCAACAACTATACCAACATAAAACAAAAAGGGGTTGTTGTCCATCAAAATAACAATTTTTTTTTTTACAAATATAACACCAACTATTTGCAATTTTCACATTTGGAACTGAACTGTGTGTGCATGTGCATATGCATGTGTTAAAATGTTCCTACAATGCATAACCTTCTGCACGCTACACTCATCCACGCTCTCTCACTTCCTCCTCGCTGTCGAGTGTGTATTTGCATGCAAAAGATCCACGCCGAGCTCTTATCAAATGCACTTCTGCCACCTTGTGGCTGTTTATATGGCTTCAAACTGCATGAAAGGTGGCATATTTACTGTGTAGTTGCATCATCACCTCCTTTTGCCTCTTGCGGAAAAACATAAAAGACGTATAAATAGGTCTTTGGGATCGGGCGTTTGGGTTTATAAAAAACTATAAATACGTCTTTGGTATTGAATGACTTAATTGGCACTTTTTATGTTGGTAGCAAGGCAAATTTTCTTGTTCAATGGGCACATTATTTTGTTCATTTCAGTGTACCGTAAATTCTGGTGTGTAAGCCGCACCCACTCACTGTGTCATCTTACTAAGAACACTTTACTAACACTAATTCATCACACAGCAACTTAACGCTCCTAAGGTATACCTCAGAAATATACAAACATGTACCAGTACGACTTCAAAATACATTTTTAAAAAAACATTTTAAAATTTTCCCATAAGGCACTGTGTCTGAGCAACGCAGAAAAAAGGAGCGCTTGATTTGCTCATCTGCACAGTACGGGTAATCTTGGATGAACTAGGTTGAACCTTTTCTCCTCATGTTACACTTTTTTGCTTGCCACTGTATTCCTTTTTATTTACATAACTACTTCAACAAACCATTTTATTGTATTATTATGTTTTTATTCTGCTAATGTTTTGAATTTCACATGATAAAATTATAACTTTTACCAAGCCTAATTTTCTTTTTTTTTCCTTTGTTTTGTTTGTTTGTCATAATATTCAGCTTTTTTTGAGTCCTACATTTGCATTTTTTTGTCTTTAATATTTCAACTTTATGCTATTTCTCTCTTCCTATTTTGTCAAAATTACTTAAATTTTTTCCATTTTTGCTGGGGTTTTTTTTTAGCTTTCTTGTTTAACGGTATTTTGAATGTGCAGAGGGCCGATAAAAAGACAGTCGTGGGCCGTAAACGGCCTCCGGGCGGCAGTTTGGGCACCCCTGACGTAAGGTAAACATATTGGGCAAACGCAGTGAGAAAATATGTCCTCAGTCACAAAAAATATCTATTTTTTTCTTATATTTCCGTTTTTGCAGCGAAGCAATGAAGGCATAATGAAGCGTGCTGCTTGGCTGCAACCAGCGGAGGCGCTGTTGAGTTATTCTCAACTAGTTTGCTGTTTAAAAGAAGAGCATGGCATCAGTGATGCTGTGTGTGTCATGGCCTTTACTGTTTGAGTGATGATAGTCGCTTCTGCATGCAAACCAATTCATTTTGTCTTAGAAATACTTGTGCACAAACACGTGTTGAAAAAGCGGCGGTGTGGTGGTGTCATACATACTAAAGTGGTGAAATGTACCAAATGAGTAAATACTGGAAGTTTGTGCTGTCCTGGTTGACGGCGTTGATGTTTGTGGTGTCAGATGGAGGAGTTGCGGGCCCACGCCACAGACTGGACCCAGCACATGTCCAAGGACTTCCGCATCCCCAACCCCCTGGAGTTCAACGACCCCTTCCTGCTGCAACGCCGGCGCTGGAAGCGAAGCGAGCGCCGTCGCATCCGCCGCGGTGCACAGGGCACGTTGGGATACTGGGTCAGAGCGGGGTCCGAGAACGGACACCTTCCCAACCACTGGGCCGGCCTCTCCGGCTCCATGAGCCGCCTGGAGGTGCTCGGCTCCTCCCTGGAGAGGAAGATGATGTCCACACCTCGGCTGAGGGTCGTCAATGCTGGAGTCGGAGGCGGCGGGACCATTCCGAGAGCGAAGCCCGCCGAGCCCTCTGCTGCTTTGCGGCAGCAGGTGGGGAGGCGGTCCTTACCTCACCTGCTGATGCGCTCCTTCTCCATGCCTGTCGCTCACTCAGCCTCCGAGCTGGACTCTCCAGAAGCGGCCATGCAGGAAGGCTCCCTCTCAGGATCAGAGTCGCCTTTTGACTCCAGGTCTGACATCTCCTCTGCATCTTCATCTTTCTCGGTTCTCCGGAGGTTCCGGGCCTACCGTGCAGCGTGTGGCGTTGAAGGTGGAGGAGTCTCATCGCAAGACAAACTAAAGGAAGAAAGTAAACGTTCACCCTCCCCACTCGCTCCTCTTCCTCCTTACTCTCCCAACATAGCCGCCGCCGCCGCCGACCCTTCAGCGGCCTGTCAGCTGCTGGACTTCTTCGGGGAGAACTTGGCGTACATTGACGAGTCCTCGGACGCGCTGAGCGAGCACGCCCGGCCAGCGGCCGGCGAGGACAGGAAAAGGCGACCACGTAAGACCAAGAAGAGAAGCGTGAGGAGGCACCTGACGCACAAGTGGAGCCCCCTTCAGGTGAGGAGGCCCAGCAGCGACACGCAGCCTCCCTCCGACCCGCCTACGCCGCCTCCTGACTCGTCTCTGTCAGACCTGACTCGCTCAGAGAACCACACAGACTCGCTTCCCACACTCTGACAGCCTGCAGGGACAATTTATTCTTATTTTTTACAACGTGTGAATGCTTGAAAACGCACCGTTTCATGGTTTGCATGTTTGCCTCACGGTCAGGAGATCCTGGCTCCCATCTCTGTTGGAACATTTCGCACATCTCAATAACACGCACGGTGGCTTCAGGCGGGCCAGGTGGACCCTGCCTCAGCTGGGATAGGCTCCAGCTCACCCGTGACCCTGATGAGGACAAGCGGTTTAGAAAATGAATGTATGGATCATCACGTCATCCAGGGGTGTCCAAAGTGCAGCCCGGGGGCCATTTGTTAAATATGATTTAACAAGGACGTGAAACCAAAAAACTGCAAAAATGGAAAAAAACAATAGTAATTTTACAAGAATAAAGTGAAAATATAAGAGAAAAAAGTTGTAATTTTACAAGAATGTAATATTATGAGGGAAAATAACATCATTTTAGTTACTTCAAGTTGAAATATTAAAGAGAGACATTTTTTTGTTGTAATATTGCGAAAAACAAACAAAACTAAAAGTTGTAATTTTTGGAAAATATGGTTGCGGAAAAAGGTAATAATAAAGTTAGGAGAATAAAGTCATAATTACAAGAAGAAAGTTGAAACATTTGGAAAATTAAAACAGAAAAAATGAAAAAAAAACTAACAGTAATTTTATAAGAATAAAGTTTAAAAGAGTAAAAAGTTGTAATCTAATGAGAAAAAGAGAAAAAGAATGTTGTAATATTATGAGAGAAAATAACATCATTTTATTGCATGAAGAGGAAATATTAAAGAAAGACCAACAAACGAATAAAGCAGGAAAACGTATTCATGTTATGAGAAAAATGGAAAATATTAAGAGAAAATAGTATTTTAATGAGAAAAAAAGAGAGAAAAGAAGGAAAAATGTTGCATAGATTTGAAATATTAAAGAAAAAATGTTATTTTTTAAAAGGTCTTAATATTATAACTTTTGTTTTGTTTGATTTTTTTAAGTCGTAATATGAGAAACAAACAAAACAACGTCAAATTGTAATTTTTGGAAAATTAGGTTGAGGAAAAAGTTCCAATATTGTGGGAATAAAGTCAAAATATTATGAAAAGTCACAAAGATTATCAAGAAGAAAGTCAAAGAAAGAAAGCAAAACGGGGGGAAAAAGAGCAAAGAGTGAAGTTGATGCCATTAATGGGCTTTTTCACCTGCACTTTTTTCTTGAAACATGGTACTTGTTAGCATTTCATAGCATATCATAGCACATGTGTGTTTACCAAATATCCAAGTGGCAAAGTTCCTCCTTTCATTTTTCACTATGTGACCCTCGCCGGAAAAGGTTTGGACATCCCTGATGTTGTCGTCTTTTGGGTTTACTGTTGCCATGGTGATTGAGTTACAGTCTTGCATCCTTTATTTAAAAGTGTCATTTAAACAGTGCCAAAAACTCGTTACATTTTGTGAAAGGCCAAATAACGCATTCAAAAACGATTATGATATGTATCATAAGAATAAATAGTCTTCTCTAGCGCATGACAAACCCCACCGTCGGTGAAAGTATGCCCCCTTGTGGTTATGAGCAGGATAGCAGCTGACCGCAATCGAAATGGGCGATTTATTTATACAAAAAATATATATGACTGTTTACACGACAATGGTATAACAAATACTAACCTCAACGTTTACGTTTTTAAGAAGGTTTTGTGTGTGTGTGTGTGTGTGTGTGTGTGTGTGTGTGTGTGTGTGTGTGTGTGTGTTTGTGCGCGCGCGCTTTGTCAGCTAGTTCCGTGTCCAGTGTGGGCGTGCGCGAGCCTACGACGTCACATCCAAAGCAAAGATGGCGGCCCTCGGTGGCAATTTTAACATTTTTAAAACTTTTTAAGACTTTTTAAACGCACACATTCGATGAAAAGGGTATTCAAATGACGATTTCTCAGGACAAGCGTTTGTCGTGGATGAGAGTAGTGGTTAAAGCAACGTGATATCGCCACCTGCTGGCTTGGCATGCCTATTTCAGCGTTTTGTTGCAAGGGAGCGTTTCATTTCATGAAAAAAATCCACTACTATAAATAATTTAAAAAAAAAATAGTTTTATGTTTTTTATAAGTATGTAATTTATGGATATTATTTTTTATCACGTGGGCTTTAAATGCACTGCACAATAACATGGATGTGCATGATTGAAGGAGTGTAATATGAAATGAAAGCATCTCTCCAGATGACTATTTTAAGCAGGAAAAAGGTCAGTTTAGTCAGACATTTTGTGCTTGCTGCAGACGTGCTGACCTCTGCAAGTCCTCATTGAACCCAACATGTGGGTGCATGCGGTCTCCACCGAAGCCTCTTGCTTACTCAGGAGGCCCGGGAACGCAACAGGAGGACCATTATGGCCGCGCTCCCTCCACCAGGGTCAAAATAAGCCACACTCACGTTCAAGCTGCCGCGTATTTTATCATTTGTTGACAGCGGCCTGGAAAAGGAAGAAAGTCACACGGGCTGAAAAGCTTTTGACAAGTTGATTCATGCGTTTAAAAAAGAAACACGCTACCATATTTTTGTTTTGTTGTAATGTCAGCAGTAAAAATGTGTGAAGGATTGTTCCGCTTGCAGATTACAAGTTTGAAGAAATATATGACTTTTTAGGGCATAAATAGGTCTTATTTTATGAGCTGTAATAAAGTTCTGTCTTGACTTCTGCGCCAGGACGCCCTCAAGTGTTTAAAAAGAGAACTTGCGTGGCTTTGGCATCTTTTCTTTCAGCTTGAAGGCCACACAATAGCCCGTCTCTTTTCCTCCTCCTCCTCGCTGCTGCTTGTATAACTTTTTACTTTGTCTTTATGGATGTCAATGCCTCGCCTTGCGTCCACGTCCAGAGCGCACGTCCCTCCCAAGGCCAACGGCAGCCAGCATGAGACGCTCTGCAGTGGGATAAGTACAGGTTGGATATAGCAAGAGGTAGTTAAGTGGAAAAGACAAACAGATGCTGGGCCCAGTTTACTCAGGGAGGGAGGAGGTGGGGGGACGGGACCTCACCGCACGCTCAATGCAAGCACCCCCCTCCCAACACACACACACACACACACAAAGTGAGGCTGTGGCTTAAAAAAAAGAAAGAAATGTCTTTAAGCTATTTTAATTGCACAAGTAGCTTGGATGAAACCTTAAATCCAACCAAAGTGGTCTCCAAATTGGAGATAAGCGGCCTTTGGTAAACTGAACATGCGTATAAGGCTTTTATTGTCATACTAACATTTTTTAAGTGTTGTATTTTATGTGCGACACAGTAAAATGTGCAAATAAGGATGTCAATCCACATGAAAAAATGAGTATGGCTCTAAATTTTGTCATTGCTGCGGTGGTTTTATTTATTTGTTAAAAAAAAAAAAAACGATGGACCCTGAGTTAGCATCATTAATTGGTTCCAGAAGGTCCGACTCTAAACGCTAATTCAATCAATTTTTCCCGTAAGAAAGAACGTAAATCCATTTTATCCGTTCCACAAAGCCAAAAATGTTAACAAAAAACACGTGTTTATAGTTTTGCATGCATAAAACAATCCCAAAATGCATATAAATGATAAATGAAAGGTAACCAAACGAACATTTAAGGTGACTTACGTCATTGTCGATGCGAGTGTTCCCGAAGACACGATGTGGCAGTTATTTCTTGAATTCAACATTGTTTCTCACCTCAATAAACCACAATGATAAAGTTGAATAAAGTTTCAGGTGCCAGCGTTTTGATAAAGGTGACAAGCAGCATTGAATTCAAGAATTAAGTCATGGCAAAACAGGAAAATGGCGTCCGTGTGGTGTCTCGCTGCCACGTCCTGTCTTTGTGAATACTCTCGCCTTCAGTGAAGTTAAAAAGTAACCTTAAATGTTCATTCACTCCACATTGGTATACATTTAGGATTGTTTTATGAATGTAAAACCATAAAAAGGGTGTTTTGTGTTGACATCATAGACGAGTGACATAGCTGACTTCCGGTTCTGTTTGCCATTGTGTTAGCAAGCTATGCTAACAAGGACGTTTGTGATATTAAAAAAAAAAAAAAAAAACCTTACGAACACAGTTGGACTCATCGTATTGTACGCTAATCAGAAAATGTACACAAACAGAGGCATTATTTTGAGGTACATTTTCATGCTAAATGGGGCAGATGCTAACCGAGGTGCCACTGTACAGTCTTTTTTTTTAAATCCAGTTTTAAGATACTAAATATAGATACATCCAGCTTTTCATTGGACTACAATAATATGTATGTCCAGCCCTCCCTCTTTATATTGCAGTTTTTTAAAAAATGTATTGAAAATGTAAAAAAAATTAGCTCTTTTGTGGTCTATTATTAGTCCAAACATAAGGAAATACAAGTGATATGTAGTATTGTGGTCACTAGGTGGCGGTAATGACACTAAACATTGAGACATTAGCTTACATAACATTACCTTAACACTGCTTAAATTCAGCCATGGCATGTACCACATGATCCATCCATCCATTTTCTATACCGCTTCTCCGGGGGTACACCCTGGACTGGTCGCCAGCCAATCGCAGGGCACATATAGACAAACAACCATTCACACCTATGGACAATTTAGGAGTGAAAAAAAGTTCTCCTCCCAACCTGTGTGGAAGTGGTAGGTTTTTGGCTTCTTAAGTTTAGAAGAAATAAATTAAAGGTTAACTGGTTAGCTCGCTAGCTAGCAGCCGTCTCGAGTACCTGCATCATGATGCAAACAATGAATAATAGGAGTGTAACGGTGACTATAGGGTTGTTATTTCATGTCTACAGGGCTCTAATAATGTTAAAAACTGTATTTATGAAGTCATAAACAGGTTTTCAATATTCCATTTATTAACAGTGAATCCTATATTGACATTCATTTATCACGGTTGGGTGTAGGACTAGTTTGTGCCATAAACGAGGGACGACTGTATTCTAAACTGTATTTTGATCTTAAATGTTATTACAATCCTAATTTGTTAGACTTGGATTTTGTTATTTTAGTTTTATTAAATAAGGAAAGGCAAGTTTGTAGGTTGAATGTGGTCCATAGTTTTATTAATTATTAGTTTATTTTCACTGTAAAAACAATCAAAGATCCTCTCTATGCCAGGAGACCGCTGCTGTTTTTAAGGACCTACTGTGAAAACACTACTCCAAGATCCTTTATTTAACAGTGTGAACTTTGCCTCCAAATAAAACACGAACCAAAGATCCTCTAAATGACAGGAGTGCTCTGCTGTTTCACAATCAGTGATGACTTGAATAATGTCAGTAATAAGTGAACAATGTGATATTTCGGTTGCTTGGAAAAAAAACCCAACCTTGCTCCTTTATGTAATTTTTGTTGAAGGCGTATTTTTAGCGGTGAGGTTGAGCGAAGCGGATATGTCTCTTTAATGGACAGCAGTGTTTCCTGTTGCATAACTTTACTAAACGCTGCTTGACCACCACTTCATACTTCCATGACTGGACGCTGCAGCAAACATCGGGAGTCGCATCACGCATGACCTCACCACACACGCATGCACACGCACACACACACACACACGCGCACACACACACAGAGGGAGAGAAACCACTGGCATACCAGCGTCTATATTTAAAAACGAACCCTGTGGATGTTTTTCTTTTATTTCCAGCATTTAGACTTTTTCTCCAGCGTTTTGCCAGAAGAGAAGAAAACGATGAGTGGACACTTTGACGAGATAATGAATTAAAGAAACCAAAAGAGGACATCATTGGGATGAGACAAATTGAGTCCGATCATGCATCCCCACGCCTCTCCTCCCGCCACAAATGCCAGAAGGAGGAGGAGGAGACACGTTTTTAAATGGAAGCCTTTGGTGAGCGGCCCGGCCCGGCCCGGTGTCTGGAAACCTTTCACATCCTGTTTACGCCGGGCGGGCAGACTTTGGGGACCACAGGGAGCTGGCAGTGTGGAACACAAGCTCCTCTTTCTTCATGTCACCAACAGTCCAAGGCAAACATCACGTAACGCAGCGCACACAATGTGTGAATGATACAAGTCCCGCAGAGGTTCGACTATGTCGACTTATTTACAGCATCCAACGGCAAACAGGAAGTGGAGCGAGAGAGGAAGTCCTCCCCGTCAGCGACACTTGCAGGATTTCACCACCATGTTGGAGAGCTGCTCCACGCGGGGGGAGCGCCCGATGAAGTACATGATGGTGAGGGGCTCCAGGTCCTGGGGGACGCAGCAGGGCGAGGCCGAGGCTTCGGGGTTGAGTTTGTTGTACAGCGGCAGGATCTGACACAAAAAAGAAAAGAGCACTTTGGTGTTTTTATGTCAGCTTGACCGAAATCCTTTTTTTATTCCTCCTCCTGAGGTCTTTCAAGTGTGATTCTTGCTTATTTTAGCACACTGACAGCTGTTGGTCATAGTTTGACCTTCTCTTGGCTTCTTTGGGGACAAAGTTGACTGGGTTACACTGTAGAGTAGTCAGTGTACAGCTTGTATAGCTACCTGAAAGTGACTCAACACACACTGTTGTCTAACGCAGGCGCGTCCAAAGCCTTTTCCAACAAAGGCCACAAAGCGAAAAATGAAAGGATGCAACTTTGCCACTTTGATATTTTGTAAAGCAACACATGTACAGTGTTTACCCCCCGTTCCTGATTTCTTTTTTTCGCATTATTGTCACACTTAAATGTCTCAGATCATCAAACAAACTTAAATATTCGTCAATGACAACACAACTCAACATTGAATGCAGTTTTTAAATGAAACTTTTTATCATTAAGGGAGAAAACAATCCAAAGCTACGTGGCCCTGTGTGAAAACATGATTGCCCCCCCGTTAAAACATAACTTAACTGAGATGAATTGAGATCTATCAGTGTGGAAAAGGTTATAAAGCCATTTCTAAAGCTTTGGGACTCCAGCCAACCACAGTGAGAGCCATTATCCACAAATAGCCAAAACATGGACCAGTGGTGAACCTTCCCAGGAGGGGCCGGCCAAGCATGAATTGTGCTGAAGGAGAATGTTGGTGACCTCAAGCTGAAAGCAACTTAGGTTCTGCAGCAGGACAATGATCCAAACCACACCAGCAAGTCCACCTCTGAATGGCTGAAGACTTTGGAGTGGTCTAGTCCAAGTCCTGACCTGAATCCTATTGAGATGCTGTGGCATGACCTTAAAAAGGAAAAGCCTCCAATGTGGCTGAATGACAACAATTCTGCTAAATTCCTCCCCAGCGCTGGAAGAGACTCATTGCAAGTTATCAGTTGTTGCTGCTAAGGGGGGCCCAACCACATATTAGCTTTAGGGGGCGATCACCTTTTCACACATGGCCATGTAGCTTTGGATTTTTCTCCCTTAATAATAAAAAGATTCATTTAAAAAGTGCATAAAGTGCAAAAAAAAGCAACGTGATCTACACTTGGTGGTGTGTAGAGGGAAGCCCACCATGTTGTAGTGGTTGTTGGCGCTCCAGAGGTAAGGACAGTTGCCGGCACAGAAGTTGGCCTTGTAGCCTTTGGGCTCATGGATCCACTTCCAGTTGAGGTCCCGTCTGAAGTCGATGTAGAGCGAGCGCAGGCAGCAGCCCGATTCTGAGCCGCTGACAAAGGAGAAGGCGAGGGGACATTCGAGTGGTGGGAAGATGACAAGTGAACGTTTAATGACAATGTGAGTCCCCCCCCCCCACTGTGTGAGCGAGACTAAATAAAACACACAGCAGTCTAAACACTGGCACACTATTGTTAGCCTTGCCGCACAATAATAGCCTGAAAACCGCTTCCACCGTGGGACAAGTAGTGAGGATGTGATTACATAAGCGAGTATGTGGCATCCTACCGGGAGCAGGTGGCAGCGTCGGTGGCCGCCGCCCTCTTCTTGCGGTTCCTCTTGGCCGGGTTGTCCACTCTGTCACTGGGCAGCAGGGTGAGGATGAGGTGCGGCGTCTTGGTGCTGAAATCTGCCTGACCTTTGACCTGGCTTTGCATTTTGATGTGGCGAAGCTGCTCGTCGTCCACGCCTGAGGAAGCCGTGACAAACATCCTTGGGTGTGCTGTCTTGGCTCTGCTGTCGGCACACGGCTAGCCTGACACACGCTTCCGTGTATTTCATCTGTTCACATCACGTCTCTTAAACGTGTCAAATATTTCAGGTCATGGCCCCCTGCCAGGCTAACAACACCCCTCATCATCCTGTCATTTCGCTTAGCAGTGTGCTAGCACGCTAACTGGCCCGCGAGAGTGCTTAGCGACACAACGTTCAATCTATTTGAAATGTTTATTCTCACATGGCTTCACCAGTCAGCCAGTGGGGGAGGGCTACAAAAAACAAGCCCCTGGCTTGTCTTACAGCAGAATCAAACATTGGTATTGCTTGTTGACATAAAAGTGGAAAAAAGAAAACATTTTGCTTGAGTGTAAATTTGGACCAAAGAGCCGTAATTTGGGGGCGTTGAGCTCAACAGTCACAGTGTGCTGGGGAACAGCATGGCTGTTATTTAACACCACGGTGCCGCGTGACGGCCGCACTTCTTGCTGTGCAACCGCAGCAAACACGTTTCATAGCCTCAAGTGGATTTACACTTTGCCTTTGCTTTTCCCCCCATTTTTCCTGTTTTTTTATTAATTTTTTTCAATTTTCTCAATTTTATTTTCACTTCATTCCCATAATATTTGGACTGATACAGCTTTTTCGCAAACCTAATTTCCCCAAAATTACAACTTTATTTTGTTTTGTTGGTTTCTCAATGTTGAAAAGTGTATTTTTCATTGTAATATTTCAATATATCTCTGTGCATCCAAAGTGACATTATTTTTCCTCATAATATGACAACTTTATTCTTATAAAATTGCATTTTCTCTTTAGACGACAACTTTTTTTTCTCATAATATTTTTACCTTATTCTCGTAAAATTATAGCTGTTTTTTTTCACATTTCGGTTGTTTTTTTTCCGTAATTTTGACTTTATTCCCATAATCTTTTGACTTAATTATCCAAATATTATACATTTTTCGACAAGCTAATTTTTTTAAACTGTTTTTTTTGTCTCTCAGAATATTACGATTTTTTTTTTAAATAAGGTCTTTTTTCTTTAATATTTCAATGTTATGCTACTAAAATGTTATTTTTTCTCATATTACATTATTTTTATTTTACTTTTTTCTTGTAATTTTTCCATTTTTGCTGCTGTTTTTTTTTTTTTTTTTTGGAGTTTTCTTGTTAAATTATATTTTTAGAAAAGACCAAAAAATACACAGCCGTGGGCTGCAAATGGCCCCCGGGCCACACGTTGGACACCACTGATCTAACGCAATCAATATTAAAATATCTTTAACAATCCATTTAAGAATATCTTCATTGTTGCAGTGGTAATGTGTGTATTTTGCTCCAATTTATGTTGAATAAGGTAACAAAATGTAATATAATAATACTCATATTGTGCCCTCCACTGTAATAATACTCTTTTTCCCTTAGTACATAATAATAATACTATATATAGTACATATATGTGTGTATGTGTGTGTATAAGTACACTGTATAATGAAAATGCTAACATTACCTGTTATAATACATGTACAGTATGCAACAGGTTCCCCTGCTGCCTAGAGGGCGCCAACCTTCAAATGTGCTAAAAGCATTATATCCCGCCCGCTTCCCGCTTTGAACACGCCCTCTTCCTGCTTTGAGTACATAAGGCACGCCCCACGTAACACATGCACGTTTGTTGTCAGCTAATGATGGCAATTTGGCAAAGTTTAGCTACACATGTTAGCTTTAAATGAATGTATAGCCTTTCATAACAACAACATGAATGTTAATGTTTGATCGCCTCTCTGAGACTTGCTTTTGTTTGTGTGTGTGCATGTGTGCGTGCGTGTGCGTGTGTGCGTACGCGCCTGGCGTTCTTACATTTGTTGGTTGCATCCAGTCTCTTTAGCCTACAGTATCTCAACTCAAGTATCAATATTTGCGTAAATAAAAATGATAAGAAATACACGATGTCAAATGTGTAGTCTTCAACTTTGCGAATTTCGCGGCATCACTCATCACGGTTTTCCAAAATATATGAATTATTAAATCATCTCTGTTTCGTGGTTGACTGCAGCCTATTATTAGTCGAAAGGTTTGCATATTTCATCCATTTTGACATATTCTTGGCATTTTCAAGCATGAAAATGGCTAAGTGAAGAAAATTACAAATGTAAGGCATTCAGAAGATACATTCAAAGATGTGATATGTCCTATCCTACACTGGCCACTAGGTGTCAGTAATGTTACATTGATGAGACAATCGCCACTGCAGAAAAAACAAGGAACTCAATCACAGGTGTCAAACTCAAAGCCCGAGGGCCAGATTCTTACCGTCATATTATTTTATGGCGCCCGCGAAATCTTGGGAGTAATGCACATGGAAAAGACACTTTTTAAAAATGTGCTTTTTCATAATTGTATTATTTGTATTACTTATTATGTATTTTTCAATTGTTTTAGATGACAAAATATTTAAGAATATAATTTTGAAAAATCCAAAAGACATCTTTCTTGCTAAATGTCATCGTTCTGTCAATTTTGAACTGCACGCAATCCGACTTTTCATTTTTATTTGATTTGAAACCTCATTTGAAATGAATGATACAATAGTTGGATACTAAATTTCTGCTTGGCACCTTGACTTCTGATTTCTGATTGTAAGTAAGTCAATAAATCATATTGTTATATATGTATATCAATTATACATTTATATGGTTTCACAGTTTCAGGCAGCCCTCGGAGTGCAACCATAATTGCAATGTGGCCGACAGTGAAAATGAATTTGAGGCCCCTGGTCTATATTATGTTACACTGATGTCTAATATGGCTTCATTTCTGTTCATATGTCTACTATATTGGGTAACAGGAGCCTAAAGCTCACTATAGGGGTGTTATTTCATGTCTAGAGGTCTCTAATAATGTTAAAAAGCGTATTTAGAAGGTTGTACACAGGTTTTCTATGCTGTAACTACAAATATATTCCATTTATAAAGAAAGAATCCTACTTGGCGAAAGTTCACTTATCACAGTCTGGTCTGCAATCAATTAACCACAATAAACGAGGGACGACTGGATTATTTTCAAAAACAGACTATACAAATAAAGGCCGCCTCTCCACTAAATGCCTGGTACTCACTGAAGTTGAGTAAATAAACACCAGCCGCCACTATGTGATGAAATATGGTAATTACTGCATACTCGCATGACTTTATACACGTGCACAATAGAAAGAAAAGAACTTGAACAAACCCGAAAAGAGAGCCTCCAGTTCCTCGCTCTTGTTAGGAACGATGTTGTTGGTGGCGGGGACGAAGGTGCAGCAAGGACAGTGGACGCCCAGCTTCAAGCCCAGATTATTCTCTGCCAGGACGCGAGAGGGAGAGTCATACGGTATGCATAAGAATATTGCAAAGAGTACATGAATATGAGGATACTGTGATGCCAACCTGGATCTGACACCCAGTCCTTGACAGTTTCTGTGATGTCCACAGAGAGCCAGGACCCCCTCGCCCGCGGCTGGACGGTGCGAGAGTCTATGTAACGCTGAGTGGACGTGCTCTCCTCGTCTGGCTTCAGCAGCTGACATAAACAAAGGCAAAGTGGACACACGTTAAGACAGAAAACCACACCTTCTTTTCACCTTTTTGGCAGGGGTGCACGATAATTATCGTAGCCGATCATTTAGAAAAAACACTCCATTGAGGCAAGATTACCCGTACTGTGCGGGTGAGCAAATCAGGCGCTCCTTTTTTCTCCTGCCTGTGACGTTAACGGCCTGTCGTAGCGTCCCCTGAGCTCACTTGGAAACAAGCATTCATTGTTTCAGAGACATTTTGCATGCTAGCTGTACCAAATGCTCCGCGCTGAGAGGAAAAAACCTTATCAGCCACCTGAAACGCCCAAAAAAAAAGTACAAAAGGTTTGCCAGAGACCTTCGTGGTGTCACACCGGCTGCTCGGGGCGTGTGCCCGAATACAGTGCACCTTGCTGGGCCACAGCAGGTGGCTCCTCCCCCTCTATGGTAGTGATGTGGTAGTAGTAATGTCATCATATTTCATTAGGACAATCATGGGTTATCTGTATCATATCGGCCTTGAGAAGCAGAAAGTTATTGGTATCGGTTGGAAAAAAGATACAGTATGGTGCATCTCTACTTTTATGACTAAGTGCAAAGAGGTTGTCACTTTTCATCTCAGTGAGTATCTGCTGACTAATCATTCATTTGTACACTTGGATGTACAAAAGTTCAGAATGTTAAAATGTTCCTTGTTGATAATAAAGACATGAAACATGTTTCCATCATTTCGTCAACACAAACAAATCAGATGTCAACCATGATGTCCCACAAGTGTACTAAGTGTACTGTTTGTTTATGCGCAGGATTACTGAAAAACGACTTCCTGTGTCCATAAAAGGATGTGGCGTGGTGGGAAGGAAGAAAGGTCCTGGATTGTTTTTCTAGCACTTTTGTCAAGTGTTTGGCCTTGGCAGAGGTCGGCGCTCTCTGCGAGTGCTCGTTTCCACTGCGGCGAAGGAGGCTCATTTATGCATAGCAGCTAAATAACAGTCTAACCGTGTAAGGTCATAAAGTAAAAATAAAAAAGGAGGAGGGGAAGGGAACATAAGGCATGTAAATGAAGGTGACTCACAATCCTGGGATTTCTGTCGGAGGTGTGAAATATTTCCTTGGAGCCACAAAATAATTCTCACAGTCTATCTAGAGATTGTTGACAAATTCTGACAAGCTGAATACCTGATTTTATTATTTTTTTAAAGCTCTATAGAAGCTGACTGCTTATTATTTCATGGCGTGGTTTTGGTGTCAACCTTACACTTTATGGCGGTTCATTAGTTCCAGTGGATTTCCGCAAAGTAGGATTCCTTCTTTATAAATGAAATATTTTCATACTTAGGGTATAGAAAACCTGTTTCCGATATTCTAAATACTTTTTTAACATTATTAGAGCCCTCGAGACATGAACTAGCACACCTATAGTCACCTTTACACAGCTATTACTCAATATAGTAGACTCATGGCCATTTACTGCCCATGGCTGTTTTTTCATTGGCCCTCAGCACTCTAAAAATACATTTAAACAAGAAAAATACAACAGCTAAAATGGAAAAAAGGGCAGTCATTTTACAAGAAGAGCAAAAAATTTGGGGAATTTTGCCCATCATCTACAATCCTTAGTGAGACACGAACACACGTCTTTCTCTGTTCTATGCGTTCTAAAGATATAAAAACAGGTCAAACAGACAGCTAATTAATCCACACCTAACCCGCCTAGAAGGCCCGCTATTAAAGGACCTCCAAGGAGCTCCAACAAGGTTTTCTGGTTTTCTATCCATGCTGTGAGCATGTAGTAACAGGCACATTCATGATAACATGGAATACTTACACTATTTTGCTCATTTTAAGCATTAGGGGAACTTTCTTCATTGATTTCACATAGCAACATAGAAAGGAACGCTACACCTAGCATCAAAAACACTGCAGCAGTGGCAGCAGCTCCAATATGTAGCGTTACCTTTCACTGGTCGTCTGAGGTATTGTGAGCAAGTGTGTGATGAAGCTAGTTGCTAGCCTGCTAGTAGCTGGCCGGTGTGGCGTGGCAAGGTGTCACTACGCCCGTAAAGTAGTTCTTGGGTGTTAGCACCTACAATAACAATGTTGTCGTAGCTTGGATAATATGCAGGTGAAATTATGCAAATGCAGCACTGTTGATGGTTTTAGGAGGCTTTTTCAGACGGCTTTATAGGCGGAATAGGTGCGTCCCATTACTTGTGTTCTTAGCTGTCTCTTTTGTTTATATCTGTTTATATCTTTAGAACACAAAGAAAAGAGAAAGTGTGTGTTCATGTCTGACATAAGGATTGTGGATGATGGGCAAAAATCCAAAAAAGTGCACTTTTCCTTTGAGAGTGAAATCATAATACAGCAAGAAAAAATAGCGGTAAGTTGAAAATTAAAGGAAAAAAAGACCTAATATGAGAAACAAAGAATAATTTGCAATTGTTGCAATATTGGGAAAAAGTTCTATTACAATAATGAAGTCAAAATATTATGAGAATAATGTCATATTACAAAAAATGTACAACAAAAAAGTTGAAATATTTGTAAATGTAAGCAGAACAAGTTCATACTAATAAGACGAAGTTAAGAGATGCAGGCTGTTTTTTCTTTGCAAACGTCTCTGCATGTCGACATGGGTTGGTTTAAAAAATGTAAACGTGGCCCCCGCAGCCTTTCCGTTTTCCATATGCAGCCTTTGGTGGAAAAAGTTTGCACAGCCCTGTAGTAGACATAATAGGAGAAAGTAAGCCATTTAAGATGTAAATAAGACTCGTGCTCATGTGGTGTCACACTAAATGTGTTCCAGCGCTACCAGAGGAGCAGAATGAGAGGCGGACAGGAAGTGATGTCGGAGGTTTGTTTTCACAAGTTTTAGCTTGTCGGGGTTATGGGCCCAACATTATGATCATGATTATGATGTTATTATTATTGTGGCTGATGTGACATCATTTAAATCTGCAATAAAAGCCTGTTGTTCTGCCGATCGAGTCTGGTGCTTGTCTCCGACTATTACTGACACCTAGTGGCCAGTGTTCCGTGAGACAGGCACGAGACTCGTCACTAAGGTTCCCTGGGGAACGCATTTACTGTGACATTGCTCTAGCAGGAGTTTTATTTATAACTTGTGTTATTTACGCTTACTATGTCATTACAATACGTTGATGGCGGAAGTATGCTGGAAGTAGGCTGTCCAAAACAAACAACAAGGAACTGCTACCGTGTGAGTCCATGTTATCTTATTTATGTCTAATATGGCTCTAATAATGTTAAAACACGGATTTAGAAGATCATAAGCAGCTTTTCCATGCCGTAACTATGAAAATATTCCATTTGTTAATCGTGAATCCTACTTCACGGAAATTCACTTATCCCGGTCAAACACGGGACAACTGTATATATCATATTTACATTTTAGTTCATTTAGCCATTTTTATAAAAAAGTACATCAAATTTGCTTAAATATGCATATTGTTGACTAATAATAGGCCGTATTCAACCACGAACCTGCATGATTTATGAATATATTTGTGAAAAACCGTGATAGAGTGAAGCAACGAAATTGGAACGACAATTTGTAATCCCATACCTGATAGATCTCCACTCTTTGCTCGGAGGCCCGGGCCTGCGGGTTGGGGGCTCGGAAGATCCTGAACTCGGCTTTGACCAGGGTGCTGTTTGTCAAATCCACGCTGCTGACGTCAAACAGGACGGTTCGGTAATACGGGTTGAGCGGCAGCGTCTGCACTGCGTCTGCGGAATGAGCACAAGAAGGGTGACTTCCTAAACAACAGTACAATATTGTGTCACACATAATTAGCGGCGGTCTGGCAGGTCTGTAAAACAAATGGAAGGTTTGGATAAAGTAAGTCAATGAGTGCAGCCTCGAGGCATTGTTGCGACGGATTGCAAGGTTACGTAACAAGTGTATCCCATCCTTTGCCAATGTGTGTTTCTTTCATTCATACCCTAACATTTAGTGGCATGTGAATAGTGCTTCCACCATCCACGTCCATGACGTGATGTCTGGAGAAAGCACATGCACAGTCCGCCACTTCCCATCCTAAAGGTCTTTATAGGGAAGAACACACGATGTTTTCACCTTAGCAATACACACAATTCAAACAGATGTTTCCAAATTGTACATTGGAGCACCGACTTATCGTCTTTGCTCTTTTTTGCCCCGTTTTTGCCATTGTTTTTTTCCCCAAATATTTCCACTTTCTTCTTAAATAATCTTTGTAACTTTTCTTTTTAATATTTTGACTTTATTCCCATAATATTATAACTTTTCCCCTAACGTAATCTTCCAAAAATTACAACTTTGTTTTGTTTGTTTCTCATAATTGTACAACTTTCAGAGAATAACACATTTTTTCCTTTAATATTTCAGCTCAATGCTCCTAAAATGACTTTGTCCTCATAATATTACAAGTTCATTGTCATAAAATTGACTTTTTAGCTCTTAATATTTTGACTTCATACTCATGCAATTCGTTTTTCCCCCATTTCTGCTGTCTTTTTTAACTTTCTTCTTGTAATTTTTTTCCTTGTAATTATGACTTTATTCCCATCATATTTTGACTTTATTCTCATGACATTCTAAAAACTTTATTCACAATTCACACACGGCTCTGTTTACGATCAGCCAATGTTTCAGCAGACAAATGTTTCAGACAAACATTACCTCAAATGACTGAAGTATCGAAAGTATCCATATTTTCATTTGAGAATCAATTTCAGGGCATGAAGCACTGATATCGGGGGCATCGATATTTCAGTATCGATTCGCGCATCACTACTAGCTAGGGTGCGACGGAGTATTGGGGCCACATTGGAATAAAAATCTGAGATTCGAGAATAAAGTCGTAAATTTAAGAGAAAAAAGTTGTAATCGATAAAAAAAAGTCGTAATATTACAAGAAAAAAGTTGTACATTTATGAGAATAAAGTTGTAAATTTACATGAAAAAAGTCGGAAATTTACGAGAAAAAAGTTGTACATTTATGAGAAAAAAGTCCTAAATTTCCAAGAAAAAAAGTCGGAATGTTATGACAAAAAAGTTGTAAATTTACGAGAATAAAGTCGTAATATTAGGAGAAAAAAGTTGTACATTTACGAGAAAAAAGTCGTAAATTTTCGATCAAAAAAGTCATAATATTACGAGAAAAAAGTTGTACATTTACGAGAATAAAGTTGTAAATTTACAAGAAAAAAAACATAAATTCACGAGAAAAAAGTCGTAAAAAGTGGTTTTATTTATAACGTGGCAGCAAAACACAGCAGTTGAGCACAAACAGATTAGCATGTCTCACTTCCGCCTTCCTTACCCCGCCCCCTCCACTTGCCCAAGGCCAAAGGTCACATAAGGTCCCCCTTTTCATAGCTGTCTAAGGCAATGTGTGAAATATGACGTGACCAGTTTTTTCTCGTAAATGCAGGACATTATTCTCGTAGTATTACAAGTTTTCTCGTACATTTACGACTTTTTTTCTCGAAATCTCAGATTATATTGATACTCCGTCATAACAGGCATCGCTTGAGACAGCTATGAAAAGGGGGGCCTTATGTGACCTTTGGCCTTGGGCAATGGTAATATTACGACTTTTTTCTTGTAAATGTATGACTTTTTTTCTTGTAAATTTATGACTTCTCCGATTTTTTCCCCCGTGTGGCCCTAATACCCGGTCGTACCGGGGATATCATGTCCATGCCGAAGGAGGTTTTTCCATCAGGAAGCCATGAAAACACAGAACTCCAAAAGGCACCATTTGTCGCTCAAAAGTGAGGCAAACAAGTGAGGGAGATGGTTGATTTTTTTTTCAGGTTTGGCACCCTTAAGGGACACTTGTTGCTGTACATTTAGCTTCATGGTGGCGCTCGCCGAATTCTGCCTAGCAACAAGTGGTTGCAAACGTGAGCAGGAAAACCGACTGTGCATGATATAAATGTGTCGAGAAAACAATCAGTCCACATTATGACAGGACTCACTTGTTTGCGTGGGGGGCAGCATGTCGATCCTCTGCACCTCTTTAGCATAGTAGTCCTCCTCGCTGCTCTCTCGCTCGCACGCAGACTCTCCGATGCGGGCGCGCTCCTTCAGCAGCTCCCGGGTGCTGTTGTAGAGCAACATGACCTCCGGCGGCACCGCGCCGCTCACCGGTACCTCGTCGTCGTCGTCTGGGGGACTCTGGATGCGCAGCTTGCTCAGGATCTGTCCGCGCACCGCCTCGATGCGCCGGGACTTCTGCTCGTCCAGGTTGATGAATTGACAAGTGTTGATGCCCTTGACCAGCGCGACGGACAGTCGGAGGAGGAGCAGCAAGGCGAGGCGAGACAGCCACATTGTCCACGTAGGGATGGATACTTGTCCCTGGTAGTCCAACTGTGGGGAAAAAACCCTCCTGGGGGAAACTTTTTAACTAAAGCCAAAGCGTGCGTCAGAGAGTTTAAGTGGCAAAATCCCAAAAGTAAATTTAAAAGCAGGCTGATATCAGGCTATGCTAAACCACCCACACGCTCGTCAAGTATAACCAACAATTATACACCTCATCAGGAAACCGTCAAAAAGTAGCATTTAGCCCTAAAATGTTGATCACACACGTTTGAAAGAAAATCCAGTGTTAGAAAAGCGAAAGTATCAACTTATACGCGAGTGCTACTGTGTATATCGTTACGCTAGCACCAGCACGCGCGCACTTCTAGAACAATCTTTACAGTTTGTCCAAACAATGAAGTCTTCTATCAGCCTCCATTGTCCATCCTTCTGGAAACAACCACGACCAGCACGCCTCAGCCCATGTCGCAAGTCCGCCAAGGAGAACCCAGACAGATCACATACCGGTGTGGCCAACGGAGCCACATAGCCGAGTCCAAATAAACCTTGAATGTCCCCAAAGAAAGTCCTCCTGTTCCCCCTCTATAGGAGAAGTGTTGATTTATGCTATAAAACCATGACCAGTGCCCCCCTCACATAAACATTTCAATTTAAAAAAGTCTAGATGACCTTATAAGACTGCAAGACGTATGAAAGAAGGTCCTTGTGGTAGCTTTAGAGTGGAATAAGTGGACTCCAGACCTGTTGAGAGATGGAGCTCCATCATCATCGTGAGGAGCTCTGACTGAGCCACGCAGCCGGAGAAGGAGAGCTGGAGGCGGGGCTAGAGGGAAGCAAAGCACGGCGTGTGTGTGTGCGTGGAAGGAGAGGGGGTGTGACTTTGTGGATAAGAGCCATTTCACTCCCTTACCAAAGCGGGCACACATATTTTAATTGACTCTAAAAATAAAGACATAAATAAAAACAACCCTCAAGTGTCCATTTTGTAAATGGAGGCAGAAGTTAAGTGACAGCTAAATACCAGTTAGCTCAGCATTCAAATAAAAGAGGGCAAAACTGCTAGCTTGGCTTTATTTAAGCCACTTTGTGTAAAAAAAAAAAAAAAACAACAAAGAAACAACACATACTAATTCACAAATCAGTGTTTAAGGTGTGAAAAAATGCTTTATGTCAGTAAAGTTCACAAGCAGAGCGGTTAGCGGTCCGAGCTAACATCAGCACCTGTCAATGAAAGAATGAGCTAACAGACAGCTAGCTTAGCATCCAGCTCAGAAACAGAGTACACAATTATACAAACATCAATTAGATTACGTTTTTTGCTTTACACAGCTATATGAAGAGCTCAGCATCCGAAATTATATATTTTGTGTTCATTATTAGCAGGCTAACTAATAATAGCATTGTCTGTGCCGGCCATGTTTAGCAGCAGAGCGGTTAGCAGTCCAAACTAAGATTAGCGCCTGTGAATGGAGAATGCTTAGCAAATTGCTTGTCTTGCCAAACAGTTACTGACACCTAGTGACCAATGTAGAACACTACATTCACAAGATGAATGGCGGTTTCAATGGCTTATATTTGTATTTTAGTTAATTTCGCCACTTTTATGCTTGAAAATGCTGAATTTGGGCAAAAAAATACGTACTATTTGCTCAAAGACAAAACTGCACGTTTTTTGGAATTTTGCTCAGGATTTGCTAAGGATTGTGGATGATAGTCAAAATTCCCCCCAAAAGTGCACTTTCCCTTTAAATATGCATACTTTTGGACTAAGAATAGTCCTTAGTAAACCACAAAACATTCATAATTACCTCCCCCAAACGCAGCGCAAAGCGCAAGCGCAGCACCCAGGTAATGTTTTTGCCGGCATTTATCTGTTTTTTGTGTTCAATATAACTTGAAAAGTTCTAAATGGTTTATGATGAAATTTTCAGGAATTCTCAGAAATGGGATATGGAAGAACTGCTTCGATTTTGGGGGTGGTCCCGAATCACCGTCTGGATCCAGGATTCAGGAACGATTAGCAGTCCAAGCTAAGTTTCGGGCAGTGCTCTCTCACAAAATTAAACAAATAATATGAAATGGGCCATTTTAACACCGCTTTAGAGGAGTTTAGTATCTGAATGCATACATTTTCAGTCCATTGGTAGCAGGCTGGTAAATGATAACATTATCTATGATGGCCATGTTAGCGGTTCAAACTCAATTTAGCGTAGTTGTTCCCCACACAATTATGCAACCAAAACGAAATAGACTTTTTAGCACTGGTTTAGACAGAGATGTGAAGAGTTTAGTATCTGAATTCATACTTTTGTGTCCATTGTCGGTGGGCTAGCTGTCTCAAGACTATGTAATGACTGTTTCTGGCTAAATAAAAAAAAAATCTTTCAAAATGCTGAAAGCTGGAGAAGACAGCATTAGTCCACCACAGTCGTTTCAAAGTGCTGCACTCCACCTTTGACATCACTTCACCTCAGGCCTCTTTATCTTTCCAGGGTTTCAATCTCACCCATCTCATTGTTAATTACAGTTTAGGATTTGCAGAGGACTGTTAATCTGTCAAGGGTGGCTTTTATCGGTGCTCTGCTGCCATCCCATCATACTGTCATTATAGTTGTGGGCACAGGCCTGTAATTGCGTTAAGTAGAAGGGAAAGGTAGGAGACTGCCTGCGGGGCTCCCACTTTGCTGTAAAATGATAACACTTGTCAGTGCGCCTGTTTCAACTCGACTTAATAAAGCTGGAGACTACTTGAAGGGTTATCTGTGTTATCTTAATCACTGTTTTTGCTGTGATGTGTGGTTTATACAAAAAAAAAAAGAGAGAGGAAAAACTCCTCCAAAACAACTTCCAGCCTGTCTGCTTGTGTCTTCCTGGCTGCCAAATATAGAAATATAGAGCAGCTGCTGCCACGTCATCTGGCCCTCAGCGCTCCGTGCACTCAGACGTCTACGCAGCTTCACTGCAGCCGGCTTGGCACACCAACAACTACAACAAATTCTCATTAGCCGCAAAAACCTACAAGCACTTTTGGCTGTCAGAACATCAACAGTTTTAATGTGTGTGTGTGTGTGTGTGTGTGTGTGGGTGGGGGGGGGGGGGGGGGGGCGGCTGAAGAGGATACAAAAATAAATACAGATTAAACAACTTTCAGGGGACATTTGGGTGGTAAAACTGAAAGTAATTATCTTCTCTTGGCAAAAGTCAGTCTGTCAGTGTAAGTCGTCTACGCCTCGTCTTCATTCAGAAGCATGTTGGGGATTCCTTTGGAGATGGGGAACTCTCGTCCTGACTCGGGACACTGCAGACAGCCTTCTATCACCTCCACCTGCAGCAGCACAGGGACACACGTGAGTCATGCCATCCACACTAGGTGGCAGCACAGCCCAAAGTGAGGGAATATACAGACCCTTTCCAAAAAATTTGAATGTCATGGAAAAGTTGTTTAATTTCCATAATTCCATTCAAAAAGTTAAATTTTCATAGATTAAAGATTCAGGGCCCACAATTTAAATGATTTCAAGTGTTTATTTGTTTATTTTTACATAATTTGGGCTTCCAGTTCATTAAACCCACGGAAACAGGAATTCGAAAATTAGAATACTGTGAAGAAATCAGCCCAAATTTTGCAGGGCATGAATGTTCTAAACTGAGTGTCACACACTAATCATCTACTAAACTCAAATCACCTGCACAGGCTTCCCCAGGTGTCATTAAATTGCTTCAGTTTGGTTCAATTGTCTCAGTTGGGTTCAATATGGGGAAGACTGCAGACATGACAACTGGCCAGAAGACCATCATTGATACCCTCCATAGGATGGGTAAGCCACAAAAGTTCATAGCTAAGGAGGCTGGTTGTTCACAGAGTGCTGTGTCCAAGCATATCAATGGAAAGTCTAGAGGAAGGGCAAAATGTGGCAGGAGAAGATGCACCAGCAAAAGAGATGACCGTGGGCTTCAGCGGATTATCAAACAGGGAAGATTCAAGAATCTGGCAGAGATCCAGAAAGAGTGGAATGAGGCATTCAGACGCATCCGGGAGATGGGCTACAACTGTCGGGTTCCTCGGGTCAAGCCACTTCTGAACCTGAGCCAACGTAGGAAGCGTCTCCACTGGGCCAAGGAGAAGAAGGACTGGACTGTTGGCCAGTGGTCCAAGGTCCTCTTTTCCGATGAAAGTAAAGGGTGCCTTTCATTTGGGAATCAAGGTCCAAGGGTTTGGAGGAAGACGGGTGAGGAACAGAACCCAAGCTGCCTGAGGTCCAGTGTGAAATATCCACAGTCCGTCATGATTTGGGGTGCAGTGTCCGGTGCAGGTGTTGGTAAACTCTGCTTTCTTAAATCCAAGGTCACCGCAACAGTCTACCAGAATGTTTTAGAGGACTTCATGATTCCTTCTGCTGAGGATCTGTATGGAGATACAGATTTAATCTTCCAGCAGGACCTGGCCCCTGCCCATACCGCCAGAAGCACCAAACCCTGTTTTGATGCCCATGCCATCACAGTGCTTGACTGGCCAGCCAACTCAGCGGACCTAAACCCCATTGAGAATCTATGGGGTATTCTCAAGAGGAAAATGAGGGGCACCAGACCCAACAACAAAGAAGAGCTGACAGCAAGCATCAAGGAAATCTGGGCTTCCATAACTCCCAGGCAATGCCACAGGCTGATTGCTTCAATGCCACGTGGCATCGAGGCAGTGATTAAGGCAAAGGGATTCCCAACCAAGTATTGAAGATTGACATATCGTTTTGAAAGTACCATATTTTGATTGATTTGATGTGATCCTAATTTCTTTCTTTTTTTTTTCCTGCAAAAACTGAGAAGTAAATGGTGATTTCTTCACAGTATTCTAATTTTTTGAATTCCTGTTTTCATGGGTTTTATGAGCTGTAAGCCCATATTACGTAAAAATAAACACTTGAAATCGTTTAAATTGTGGGCCCTGAATCTATTAACTTTTTGAATGGAATTATGGAAATTAAAAAACTTTTCCCTGACATTCTAATTTTTTGGAAAGGGTCTGTACAGTCAAGGCATTTGGGTGTCCAAACCATTTCCACTAAGTGCCACATACAAAAAAAATCAAAAGATGCGGGGCGCTTTTACAGGTTTTTTTTATTTATTTATTTTTTTAAACCAACCCAAATAAAATATTTAATATAATTATATATATATTTATAATATTATGGACTGTTTCTCCTTACATTAGTTTTTGGTGTTTTTTATTTTTTAAATTTTTTTTTACAAATACTAACGTTCCACTTGTACATTTTTTTCCTCATACTAATATGACTTATTCTCATAATATCTCAACTTTATTATAACATTACAGCATTTACCCAACCTAATTTTCCTAAAATTTCTAATTCTTTATTTTTTTTTCTTATATTCCAACTTTTTAAAAATTACTGTTTTTCTCCCCCATTTTTGCTTTTTTTTTTAATTTTATGGTTTAAATCGTATTTTTAGAATGTGCCAAGGGCCAATAAAAATGCAGTTGCAGGCTGTAAATGGCCCCCGGGCCGCACTTTGGACACCCTTGGTTTAAAGCAAAAGTACACTTTCTTGGGAATTTTGCCCGTCATCCACAGTCTTCATGTTAGACTGTGCATTCTAAAGATATAAACATAGCTAAAAAAGGCAGCTAATTGGATTGTGGATGAATGGCAAAATTCCAAAAAAGTGCACTTTTCCTTTAAATCAGGGGTGTCCAAACTTTTTACAGAGTTCCAGATACTAAAAAAAAATCACCGGACGCAGGGACCACCTCTACTTTTTTTTCGTTTCATATCGTATGTACGTACCGTATGTACGTATCGTATGTATCGTATGTCCATATGCTGAGTGAAAAACACAGCTGGCGTCCCAGCTTTGTTTTATGACTGACAAAGCGTATTATACTCGTATAAACTATTTCTCCTTACATTTTTTTCTTGTAATATTATGACGTTATTCTCAAAATATTTGGACTTTATTATCGGAATACTATAACTTTTCCCCACCTCATTTTCTATAAATTGCAAATGTATTCTTTGTTTTGTTTGTTCTTCAAATTATGACTTTAATCATGATTTTACTCTCTTAATTTTTGGTTTTTATTCTTGTAAAATTACGTCTCTTCCATTTTTGTTGCTGTTTTAAATTTTCTACAATAAAATGATGCTTTACATCCCGGAACAAATGACCCTTAAACATTCTTACTTGTCATACAATTGTAAAAAGAAGTTAACCACTGTAAAAACATAACCAACTGACTAAATAGTCAACCTTAAACGTGACAACAAGCAAAGGCATGCATCGCATACGAGGATGATGTTCTTCTTAAGAGATACTTCACGCAGAAAGTGAACCAGAAGCTGCACACCTCTAGGAGAACTCTGTGCACCTTCTTCAGGAACTCCTCGTTGTTCTCAAAGTCTGGGACCAGGTCGCCGGGTAGGTCTTGTCGATGACCCAACTATAGCGACACAACAGGTTTGTTAAAAAAAACAAAACATGATTGGTATTCTCTGTCTGTCGCAATAACACATGTTGCTGGACTATCATTGTCCGGCAAATGATGGCGATATTATAGTCAACATTATTTTGTGGCCATTCTTTGATGACTGTAATGATAGTATATGGCATAATAACGCCAGTACATTGTACCAAAAACAGTAAACTTTCATTCCTCAAGAGTATTTAACATTGGAATTGGAATATCAAGAGCTTTTAAATAAAATAGATGAAACGCTCGCGGGAACATGACGTAAAGCGGTCGTGTTTGGTGCACAAGGAGCTGTTACGATGAGTGCGGGAGGCACTCCCGAAGACCTTCTATGACTCTGTGGTGGCCTCTGCCATCTTCTATGGCAGAGGCATCACAGCAGCTGACAAGAAGCAGCTGGACAAGCTGATAAAGAAGGCAAGGTCTGCCCTGGGACGTCCTCTGCAACAGATGGAGGAGGTGGGGGAGAGGAGGATGAGAGCCAAGATGTCCTCCATGATGGACAAAGACTCCCACCCTTGCCAACAAACACTCCACTGCACTGCACTAAGGAGCTCCATTAGTGACAGGATGATCCATCCAAAGTGTGCGAAGGAGAGGTATTGCATGTCTTTTCTTACTGCAGCTGTCAGACTCCATAACAAAAACTGCTCCAAAAATCCTGTACAATAAACCGTGCACAGCTGCAAATAGTGTACATAACTTCTTGATTTCTATTACCTTGATTTTGCACTTTATCTGCTCTTGTACTTTCATTTCATTTTAGAGATGCACGATATCCATTTTTCCAAACCGATACCAATAACTTTTTGCTTCAAGACCGATGTGATACAGATAGCCAGTAACTTTTTTTATATATATACTTTTTTTTTTTTTTAAGTGTAGATTTAAGTGTAGTTTGTGCACAACTGGAGGTAAGAAGGACTGGAACTGTTGATGAGTCCTAATGAAATATAATGACACGTGTCGTAGCGATGTTCCTTTTCAGATAACTGATAAGGTCTTTGTGTGCTGGATGAGTTTTTCCCCCCCTCATCGCAGAACATTTGGTACAAACTAGCACGCAAAATGTCAAGTGAGCTCAGGGGAAGTTACGACAGGCCGTTAACGTCACAGGCAGGAGAAAAAAGGAGCGCTCGATTTGCTTACCCGCACAGTACGGATAACCTTGTCTCATTGGAGTGTTTTTTAAAATGATCAGTTATCGGAGCTAATCTTAATGTTATCGGATTTATCAGTATGATGTCATAACTCCATCATATCGGCCTGATAATTAGCGGTCCAATAACTATCGTGCACCCCTAATTTATTTGTCTTTGTCACAAAGTTTCTCATGTCACAAAATGACGATGCGCAAATGGTCTGAAATCGACATCAGATCGTGTTTTATACACAACGTATTTGATCGTGTGGCACACGACGCACACGCTGCTCGCTCACGCCCCTCATCTTCCCCACTGGGACAAAGAGACTGAATGACTGACAGGAGGGTTCATTCCGCTATAAACCCAACGCGCCCAGGTGTTGAGACAGATGCACAGAGTGAAGCCTCTTGTCATCCAGCCTGTTTGGTAGAGAGGAGGCGAAACAAACACGCATGCACATGTCATTATATACAGGCCGGCAAAATTAGCGAGTTTGGTTTGATTGATTTATTGATTATCGTGGCAGGCGCAATCCTCTGTTAAATGAAACCCTTCTTCTGACCTCTTCTGCAGCTTGGACCAGAGCGCTCCACTCCAGCTTTGGGATCATGCGGCTGACAAACTGAGGATTGAACTCCACCTCGCTCACTTTCACCTCAGTGGCCTGCAGTGGAAAAGCAGAAAATAGGACCTCATCGACTGTGCAGCACATGTCTTCATCAGTAAGGGTGGGCGATACTGCAAATTTTGGTTTCCAGCTGATACCTACTAAATAGCCTTTGAAATGTTTCAACATTTGCATTTGAAAAACAAAAGCAAAAAATACAATTGAAATCCTGTTGCTTTTGCCTTCCTGTGGCTAATGACTTATTCCCTGTGTATGTAAACAATGTAACAATACGAAAACACACGAAAAACTCCGATATTTGGCAAAAAACATCGCTCTGAACAAGCTAGTATCCATCCGATACTGACACGACCATTTGGCTCGATTCGTGATTAATGCCTTTCCATTACGTTCACCATCCTCAACTCCAGTGTCACCAATTCGAACCAAACCTCAGAATTTTTTATGTCAATAGTCCATCCGTGTTTCCTTACTAGATCTATTATTGATCTACAAGAGAAATTCACATTACATTACATTACATTACATTACATTACATCATAACGAGCGGGAACGTCAAAAAGATCTTACTGCTAGCTTGACAGCCTCAGTGCGAATGACCTTTTAGTGTGTTTGACGTGACAACACTTTCATTTACAAATTAAAGTTGCTCAGCTGTTTTCACGGAATGTTGGTGGACTGACGGTGTTAGCTTGTTTTTTCTAACTTTTTTTTTTACCTTGATTAGCAATGGGTATCCTTTCGTGACTCCCTTCACGTGTGACGTCAACATGTTGTGAGTAAGAAGCTTCATGCTTATCAAAATTCAATATAACTTCTAAAAAGACACGTTTTCAAGTAAAACAACTGTGGATAAGTCACCGCCTAGCATTCAACAACATGTGGACCGGAAGTCGAAAAATTTGGGCCAGCAGGTGCGACGATTTGAAAGTTTCCCGGAAACGATTTCACGGAACGTTGGTTCCCTTGGTTCAAAAAAGTATACACAGACGGCAGTGGTCCATACCATTTTTAAAATACTATTTATCCATGTACTATGTAACACGATATACAATCGAGTCTTATGAAGATGACCACTGACGCTGTGAGAGCTTAACATGAAGGAAGAATGACTACCAACAACACACTTCCGGTCTTCATATTAAAAGCACCTTGCATTCCATCTTGTCTGACGACACTGAACAAAAGTCTCAGAAAAGTAGCTTCCAACAACATCAAATTAAAAGCACCAAACGCATACAGACCCGCCCATGGTATGAGCCTGGAGTTCGTTTTCCAGAGAGATTATCGTCACGTCGTTTGATGACGTGTGGGAAACATCCAGTGTGCTAGCATCAATTAACTTGACATTGAACAAACGTACACTCGCACTCAATATACACATAACGGCATCAAACCTCACCTTTATGCACACACACCAAGCACCAGCGTTTGGGAATAACGATGAGGTCAAAGAAGAACGGGAAAAATAGAAGTCTTATTTGTGGCAGCTACGTAGAAACTTTCACCTTGTCTCGAGCAAGGTGGTGCGTTCATGAACGGCTGGGAATAAATGGCAAAACAATGTAAAAACTTTCTTACAGTGTATAATTTTTCCAATTAAATAGCTTTTATTTCCAAAAAACAGTATTAGTCGAGACTTCCATGCTGAGACTGCTGCCCCCGCGACCCGGGAAAGTGGAATGGAATGTTTTTTTCTGTTTAATTTTATCAGTAATTGTCAAACGAAGAAAAACAATGCTTGTGTATGGTGCTACAGTACATAAGATTTCAATGTGTGACATGCAGATCGGCACTGAAATATCGATACACCCGAACCAGCTCTTCATGCCACAAAATCGATTCTAAAATCAAAATATCGATACTTTTGATACTTAAGTCATTTGAGGTAACGTTTGTTTGAAACGTTTGTCTGTTCACACGGAGCCACGTGAGAATTGCGAATAAAGTTTTAATTCTGGTGGTAGTTCTTAATAACCATTTATTTTAATGTTTTTATTATTTTTTTGTTTAAAATACTATTTTCACATATTTTATATCATTTTGCCCTGTTTTTGTCTTGTATATTAGTTTGACTATACCCCGCTACCTCAAAAGTAATAAATAAATGACTTAAATTGTTAAATTATTGCGTTTGTTAATTGAATATCAGTCTGTGAGAGGTTCAGGTGGAAGTCACACCAAAGTGTAAACTTTTTTTTATTTTTATTTTTTTTAACATCTTCATTGTTTTGTACTATACAGGTCATTCATACATTTCATGATATCGTAAATCGTCATTACAAGCATCACCCTTGCATCCTCACAGACATGCATCAAGCGTGCACACAAGCACACACCTTCCGTCACGCAGATAACCTCACATTTATTCAACAAAAAGAGATAAAAATGTAAAACTTTATATATACATATATATATATATATATATATATATATATATATATATATATATATATACATATATATATATATATATACATATATATATATATATATACATATATATATATATATATATACTGTATGTGTGTGTGTGTGTGTGTAATCACAGACTCCTCATCCTCCAATGGTCACTACATTCACATCCCATCGTCTCTTAGTTTGAAAATGAATACAACATACACTGTTAATGTAAAAAAAAAAAAAAAAAAAAGTCATAAAGAAACACAAATGCAGGAAGGCAACTAAAGAACGGGGGTGTTAAAAACAAGAGATCCTAACCCTTCTTCGATGACAAATCAACATCAGATTTGTACGAGACATACAATCGAAGTCTGTCAAACCTAACAGGATGAAGAGAATTCAGTCAGGCAAAGTAAAGATGAGCTTTTAGGTTGAATGGCTGCAGAACTGAGAAAAAAAGGCAACGCAAGCTACTGTGGTATAAAACAAAAGGGCACTCTGCAAGCCTTATGGCACACATGAAGTCAAAGCAAACAACAAAATGTGGAGGTGAAAGACGACAGGAAATATTCTCATGTTTTCTTCAGTTTTGATGTTCCCTGCTCCCTTGAAACTGGGTGCCTGAAATGCCACTGAACTAGAAATAAAACTGGCTATTGTGGTTCTTTTTTTTTTTTTTTTTAAGAAGCCAGGTGCCCACGATGGTGATATGTTTACACACTAAAACCAACAGAGAGGAGAATCTGTGCAACACTGAGGGGGAGGGAAGCTCACAGAGTTCCTGCTGCAGCATACACGAATCAAGAATGGAACACATACACAACACTGGGCATCGGTCAATGCAGCAGGTGTTAAGTCATCGCGTTCCTTTTTGCATTGAATCACGCACTAACATTTGTTAATCTACACATAAATGCAAAATTACAAAAAAAAACCCTACATTTGAACCTGTCATTCTCACACACACACACACACACACACACACGCGCACACATACACACACACACACATGCTTGCATCGTCACGCAGACACCACAAAAAAGAAAAGATGAAAAAAAGCCATCATTCTTGGCAGTCCTCCGTACGCCACTTGAGGAAGTCCTCCTTCCTTGCATCCGGTTTGATCTGGTTGCGCATGCCGCCCAGCAGATTGGAGGTGGCTTCCGAGGCCACGATTAAAGGTCGGACCACGGTGGGTGGGATCTGCCGCAGGACGCCGCCCACGGCGCCGGGCAGACCCTTCTGTTCGTGGCCACGGGACGCTACGTCGCAAAGGGTCTGAGCTGTGTCAATCACTCCCTGCAGAGGACAAGAAGCAGACGTTCATGGAAGAACACGTACACATCCATGACTGTACAGTATTTACAGCCCTGCCTCGCAATATCGCCATTTTTCAGAAAATAATAAATGATGGCGGTTTTGTGGTTGACTATGGCTTATTATTAGTTAAAAAATATTGAAAGACAACTTATATGTGGTATTATGGTCACCAGGCATCAGTAATGTTATGAGATGGTTACCTTTCACGCTGCATGGAGACTGGCTACTGAGCCAGCAGAGCCCAGCCGACATGCCGTGGCTGAGACGGACATGCCGTGGCTGAGAATGAGTGGGCAAAAAAAGGTTGACCTTTGGCCTTGAGCATGTGTAGGGCGCGGGGTAAGGAAGGAGGAAGTGAGAAGGGCTAGCGAGACATGCTAATCTGTTTGTGCTCAACTGCTGTGTTTTGCTGCCACGTTATAAATAAAAGCTTGCCTGAAGCAAGAGGAAAGTTTCCTTCCTTCCTGAAGAGCTATGCTCTGTTTTCCCTCCATAACATGACACCATCACACCTAATCATACCACTTTATTCTCATCTATTTAACACGTTACTCTAGTAATATTATGACTTTTTACTCATCAATTTACCACGTTTTTCTTGTAATATTACTACTTTATTCCCCTAAATTTACCACTTTTTTTGCATAATATTATGGGTTTTTCTCGTAAATTTATGACTTTATTTTCGTAATATAAAATTTTTTTTCTTGTACATTTACGACTTTATTCATGTAAAATTTATGATTTTCTTCTTTATTCATGTAAATTTTGACTTTATTTTCGTTATATTATGACTCTTTTCTCGTAAATTTACAACTTTATTCTCGTAATATTATGACTTTATTCTTGTAAATTACAACTTTATTCTTGTAAATTACGACTTTTTTTGTAAATTTACGCCTTTATTCTCGTAAAATTACGACTTTTTTCTCATAAATTTATCTCGTAATATTATGACTTTTTTGTCATAAATTTACGACTTTATTCTCCTAATATTACGACTTTTTTCCTCATAAATTTAGTATTTTCAAAATCTCTTTTATGATTTTTTTGTTCTCAGTGTGGCCAAATCCACCCGTGCTTTTGTATGTCAAATTCGAGAGGATTGTTTGAAAAATATGGCCACCATCAGGCAGGACAGAGAAATGGGCAGGTCTCGGTAGCGAATTTGGACACAAGTCATTGATCCTTGTGCTGTAGATGCACAGCATGCTTGCATGTCTTCCAAAGCATTTTGAGGACACAACCCATAGGGCGGGCCCCTAATGTCATTTCCACGTAACACAAAGAGTGCATGAAGAAGTAAGTCCAGCTATCCAACGTTCTCATCCTCTCTCAGGTCGGCACATGAGTGGACTGACCTCTCTGACGGTGTCGTAAGCCTTGGCCACACCCTCTCGAAGGTCAGCGGGCTGGGCGGCTCTGCGGGGCCGAACGGAAGGGGCCCGGCCCTCGGCGATGGCGTAGCGGTTGAGTGGGGGTGTCGGAGACAGGATGTCGTACACCGTCTCGGCCGTGGCCTGCAGATGGAGCACAGCGACAAACTTCAAAAGAGCGACATCATTAATCCCTGCGGGAGATTGAAAAGGTGTGCAGACGTGTGGCCATGGCGACACATCTCTGCCTTGCAGTCATGCAGGAGGTCCCGCACCATCCCCGTCTTATGCCCAAAGATCCAAAAGACACTTATCTTTCTTGCTAAAGTCGAAGAGCATGCAATTGGAGTTTGTTGTTATTTTTGCGTTGTCAAATTCAACAAGAGTTAATTGAAAGCAAATAATGAAATAGAGGATAACATCATGAGGCCGTTATACTTTTATATGCTTTCAGTTACAGGGCAACCGTAATTGCAATGTCGCCCTCAACCAGTTTGATGCCCCTGCTCTAAACCTGATACAGTCGTCCCTTGTTTATTGCAGTTAATTGGTTCCAGACCCGATCGCGATAAGTGAATTTCCGTGAAGTAGGATTCAATACTAATAAATTGAATATTTTTCTAGTTGTGGCATAGAATACCTGTTTACAATTTTCTAAATACACTTTTTACATTATTGGAGCCCTCTAAACATGAAATAAGACCCCTAGGCAGTCATGGAAAAAATGATTAGACCACCCTTGTTTCTTGAGTTTGTTTGTTTTAATTCCTGATACATTTGTCCAAACAAAGGTGCCTTTAGTTGTACCAATGACAACAAAAGCAGCTCATAAGAGTTACATTACTTGGCAGTACAATGCTATAGCTAGTCATTTAATTATCAAGAAAAGCATGGAAGTCGCTAGATATCAGCTCTTAAATTCACTCTTATGAGCTATATTTGTTATCATCATTATATTTGTCCAAACAAATGTACCTTTAGTTGTACCTAGCATTAAAATGGATCAATAAACTAAAGAAACGAGGGTGGTCTCATCATTTTTTCCATGACTGTAGTCACCTTTACATTTGTATTACTAATATAATAGATATGGTCAGAGAAAATAACATATTAGACACAAATAAGATGCACATCACACGCTAGCAGCTCCTTTTTGTTTTTTTCTGCAGTGGCTGTTGTCTCATCAGTGCATTGTAATGGCGGCTTTAAATGGCTTTACAGGCGTATTACCCAATAAAGTAGACAAAATAAAAGTAAATAAGCCATTTAAGACATAAATAAAACTCCTGCTCCTGTGTGTCAACGTAAAATGATGTGACACATTCTAAAAGATGTGCTGAGGACAGGAGGTGACGTCAGAGGTTCGTAGTTGCGTTTTAGCTTGTTGTGGGATACGGAGCAACAGTAGCCTGTGTTGTGATTATGATTATTATGTTATTATTATTATCGTGCTTGTTGTGGGATCATTTAAACCTGCAATAAATGCCTTTTCTGGCGGTCACGTCTGGTGCTGGTCTCACTGAACAATTACTGACACCTAGTGGCCAACGTAGAATACTACATCACAATTACAATGCTTCTTCTGCCAATTTTAGTTTATTTAGTTAGGCTTTTTTTGGCTTGAAAGTGCTTCATTTAAGCCAACTATGCTTAAGTATGCATGTTTTAGTAATAATAGGTCTTACTGAACCACGAAACGGCAATCATTTATTAATTAATTCACATTCGAAAAAGCACGATAGAGTGAACCGCGATTAAACCCAAAATGGTAAAAAGGTATAGGCACTCGCCGCTAAATGACTGGCAATGATAGCTGATGACATTTGCCGTGCCTTACGATGACTATGAAGCATCGTAGCACATTCACACCGCACACCAACATTGTCATGTTTTATTTCATCTACAAATAATAGTTTGTCTTTTTATCCTGGTCTTAGCCAAGCTCCTTTTATTCGGAATTTGCTGTGACGTGGTGCAGGACGGGAACGAGTGTTCCCTGTCCTGCGCTCTTATTTTGGCGGGCTGTGCCTTCTCCGGGGAGGAAGAGGCATCCGCTTCTCGCCTGGTGGCCGCGCACCTGCGGCCAATTAACATTTATGGCGGATAAAAGGCCAGCGCGTTCGAATGTGCGGCGCTGGTTCATTATTGATTTTGTCGTTACACTTCATGCCATTGCTCCTCGTCTCCGCACGGGAGCTGTTACCTAAAGACTGGACTTACATGTACTTCTTAGTTCATGTTATTTCTCCCACAGAGCTTCTCCCTCTGTCGCTTTTTGTTACTCCTTTTGTGCACCATTAAATAACTTGTATTTTTTGCAAGCCATCGCCTCTTCTTTGCACACCGGGGGTCAAGCTTTCGACAGCTCAAACCAGAACGCGATATTTGCGTCTCAGGTGGCTGATAAGTTTTTTTGGGTGCTCCATGTTTTTTCCCCCCCTCATCGTGGAGCATTTGGTACAGCGTCCTTCCTCTTAAAGTGAACGTTTGTTTCCAAGTAAAAAAAGAAGCACTTGATTTTCTCACCCGCACAGTACGAGTAATCACGCCTAATTGGAGCGTTTTTTAAAAAGACCGGTTATCGGAGCTATTTTTAATGTTGTCGGATTTATGGGTATGATGACTTAGTTCCCTGATAACGGCCCAATAATTGACGTGCACCCCTAGTGTGTACTGTATTTCAGGCTGCTGGGGGAGATACCTGAATTGCCTGCACCAGCCTGTTGCTGAGCTCCAGTGCAGCCGATGCTGTTGAGGTGCCAAAAGACGCTGCCCCCCTCTGGAGACCCCGGATAATGCGCCCGTCTTTCCTGTATTGCTCAATGGGCAGCCAGAAGAGATCCCTCACGCCGTGGACTGGAGAGAACCAAGCGGAATGAGCCATGTGATGAAAATATGAGCGGTGAAAACCAACAACGAGCACTCACACAGCTGGACAACAGAGTGCATGGGGCCAACCCCACCCAGGATGCCCGGCAGCTGATTCTTCCTGATGTCAGTCAGCCACTCAGAGACGGCATACTGGATCACCTTGTCCACACCGAGCAGGCTGAGCAAGCAAGAGAAAATGCTCAGAAACACACGACGGGGGCTGCAAAACTGCGTTAGTGTGTCTACCCGTGTCGACAGCACAGCCTCTTCAGCTTCAGCTCAGAGCAATTTAACTGAGCCAGGCCGATCAGAATCCCTGCAAAAGTTCCCTGGAGAGAAAGCAGAGTAGGATAGCACCCGCACAGTCAATGATCATGCTGACGATGCTACTGCTGGCTCACCTGATCAATGACCACGTGTTTGCCGTGATAGTCCAGCCAGATAGGCACTTCAGAGGTGAAACGAAACTCGCTGAGGGAGACATGGGTCAGATGTTAGTGTAAAAGTCCAGAATCATGTACGACATATGCGTAATAACACTGTCATGTTAATACCGGAAGTAGATTGGCTGCTCGGAAGAGGAAGTGGAGCCAGCTGAGGAGGAGCTCTGCTCGCTGTGAGTGGTTTCTACTGACGCCGTGAGGTCAAGGCCCAGACCGCCAGCTGACTCTGCGTCTTCTGGGGCCTTCTGGGAAGGGTCTGCTTTCACTGGATGGAGAAATAACGCACAAGAGACATATGGTATACAGATGCTAGTGGTTACTGCAAAAAAGTACTACCACATACTTGGTGGGTGCACTTCACCTTCAGCTGCAGGGTCCACAGGCTGGTAGGGGTTAACAGCGCAAGCTAAGTTGCTGAAAAAGTCCTTCAAGAAGAACAGGGCATCCTGGACAGCAGATGGAAAAAAACGAAAAGGCTGGTTAAGTTGTGCACGGGCTACAAGAAAAGGTCCCACTAGGGCTGGGCGGTATGGACCAAAACTCATATCCTGACATATTTATGTTGAATATGGATATACGATAGATGATATACGATAGATATACACCCAGATTTTTCCCACAAAGTGAGTTCAGACACAGTCAAACTCTGAAGTTGTTTCATTAAAATAAAATAAAATAGTCCATTCTCTTTGTGAAATAAACATACAAAAACTAAAATATAAACATCAATCTTATTTCCAACAAACCTTTAGCTATGCTCAAATCCTCAGCTGATACCAAAAGAACAGCATATGAAATAAAGTGCAACGTTTAAACGTCAGCAGCAACTCAAAAATACTTTACTTTGAACCTCGTAAGAGACAAAAACGTGACTAAAGTCACCCTTGTTACGTTCAGAACTACAAATAAACCTCATCCTTAGTTTATTAATTAAAGATTGGCCACCCCTTCATCAAAATAAAATAATTTTAACATTTTATTTTGATGTGTATAGTCTATATCGATTTGAACGATATGTTCGCTTTTGATAGCGTGCTTCCAAGAAATACCCATATTTGAAAAATAACAAATATGCACCACCTTATCTGGGGAGGATTTTATTCACACACTCTGGGACTAATCTGTAATTATTATATACTGTATTACGCTCGTCACTCGTTTATCGCGGTTAATTGGTTCCAGACTCAATTGCTCTTTTTTGCAAAATAAAAATGGACTGAGTGCATATTTTGCAGGCATTTCCCCATTTCCCCATACAGTGCACTAAGTCATGGTGTTATGATGATGACATTATTAATATTATTGTGTCTGTTGTTCGATCATTTAAACTGCAATCAATGCCTGTTCCGGTGATCACGTCTGGTGCTTGTCTCACCTAACAATTACTGACACCTAGTGGCCAATGTAGAATACTACATTCACAATTAGAACGCTTCTTCCGACCTGGATTTGTGTTTTATTTCATTTAGCCCTTTTTATGCTTGAAAATGCTTAATTTAGGTCAAGAATAAATACAATTTGCTTAAATGTGCATTTTTTAAAAAGTCATAATAAGTCATATAAAACCCCAACACAGCAATCATTTATTAGTTTATAAATTTTTGAAAACCCGTGATAGAGTGAGGGTGCGATGTTCCAACCCCGATGTAACAAGGGACGACTTCATATTCGTTCAATCACTCAATAATACTGAATGAACGTCTTAATTCCACTGCTATGTTACGCTTCTACTGCATTTTAAAACTTAAGTCTGTGAAGAAAAAGCAAAAAAAAAGCAGCTCTTGGAGGTACCTGATCGATATTAAGTCTGAGTGGCAGCAGGCTGACCCGGAGACAACACTCAGGACCACCAAGACCAGACTCAGGACACACCTGCAGGGCTTTTATGGTCAACTAATGCAAAGTAAATTGTTGCGTCATCAGAGGGCGTATCAAAGATTGAGGCATGTGAGAGGTAACTAGCAGGCAACTGCAGGCTCACCATGTTGGAGTGGGCTCGCCGAGGCATGCTCTCGCTCGTGTAGAGGTACAGGAACTTGTTGATCTGCGAGGAGGCCAGACGGTCGCGAACCTCCAGCTCCTGGACAATAAAAACCTGCCTGGAGAGAGGCTGCTCCCCTCCGGGGCCAACGCCCACGGACACAGACGCGTCGCTGTCTTGGCCCACCGCCGCCACTGGGTAGGACTCGTGCTGGAAGGACACCTGGGGACAGGAATATTAACAGCTGGTGTCTTCAAGCTGTCCTCTCTATGTTAACTCCCAAACACTGTAACACTCACACACACACCTTGGTGAGTTGGATCTCTATGAGCAGGCTGTGCTGACGGCCGCTACCTCCAGCCCACCTCCAGGAGTTCTGCGGGCGAGAGGAGCCGACAGAGCGAGACGGGGAGCCTCGGACACCGGATGGGACGGATCGACCTCTGGAGAGAGCGGTAATGTAAGGCGATAAATCAAATAATAGAGCAGCATCTGAGATGCTCTTGATGTGTTTGCATGTCTTACCTATTGGCATGCTGGCCGTGTATGGATGAGGGCTTGCCGCCAAAGTCCTTGCCGCCATACAGATGCCACACCACGGAGATTTCCCGCAGCACCACCCTGCTTTGGGGCACCGGGAAGCGGCTGGGAGCACGAAGCAGGTCAGAGCTTCCTCGCGGTCTGGAGAAGTGACTGTCCTTCACGTGGATGGGGCCCTCGAACAGAACGGTCACAATGGGCTCCCCGTCTCTGGGCTGTGGGACGACACGCAAACTCGGTGACAAAGCTCATGTGTGGACAAGAAGAAAATACAGCAAAGAACGATATCGCTATCTCGTATGGCTCCATCACGTCTTGGGTTCCTATGGTAGTTAATACTTGAGGTGGCGCTCCTTATGATGCACTGTAATCCCTCGTTTATTGCCATTAATTGTTTCCAGACTCGGCCGTGATAAGTGAATTTCCACAGATTCCTTCTTTATAAATTCACTATTTTTGGAGTTATTGCAAAGAAAATAGGTTTACAATCTTCTAAATATGATTTGAACTTATTAGAGCCTCTAGACATGAAATAACACCCACCTGCAATCAATGCCTGTTCGGCAAGCAAGTCTGGCGCTTGTCTCACCAAACAATTACTGACACCTAGTGAGCAATGTGGAATACTACATTCACAATTTGAAAGCATCTTCTTAATTCCTTGTATTTTTCTATTTTAGTTCATTTAACCATTTTTATGCTTGAAAATGCTTAATTTGGACAAAAAATACGTACAATTTTCTGAAATAGGATTTTTTTTTTAAAACTAACAGGCTGTATTCAACCACAAAACCATATGACTTATTCATTAAAATATGTTTATATACATGTTTTAAATATACAGCAATAAGTGAATTTCCACAAAGTATGTTTCCCTCTTTATAAATAGAATATTTTCATACAGAGAACCGATTTACGATACTGTAAATACATTTTTTAACATTATTTGAGACATCTAGACATGAAGCAACACCCCTATAGTCACCTTTACATTCGCATTAACCAATATGATAGACATAATCAGTGAAAATAAGCAATTTAAGACAGTTTACCTTGTATGGGAGCAGAATGGGTGGTGGACAGGAAGTGACATCGGGGTTCAGAGTTGCGTTCTAGCTTGTTGTGGGCTATGGCCACAATAGTTAGTTCTAATTATGATGATTATTATTATTATGCTTGTTGTGAGATCATTTAAACCTGAAATAAAAGCCTGTTGTTCCGGCGATCAAGTCTGGTGCTTGTCTCACCTAACAATTACTGACACCTAGTGATCAATGTGGAATACTACATACACAAGTTGAATGGTGGTCTCATACTCTATTTGTAGGTTAGTTCATTTAGCAATTTTCATGCCTGAAAATGCAGAATTTGGGGAAAAAAAGTGCAATTTGCTTAAAAATGCATATTTTTTGATAGGCCATAGTCAACCACAAAACAGCCATCATTTATTTATTAATCAATATGTTTTTGAAAAACCGCGATAGAGAGAGAGAGCGATGTTTGTGCTGCAATGCAGCGAGGGACGACTGTACCAACATGAAATGAATTATGGTTCACTGACACATGGTTAAATCATGAATTAAAACCATTGGTTTCATACATTTAAATTCCAATAGTGTATTAGGTTAATGCTACAGTTTTAAATTCCGATAGTGTATTAGGTTAATACTACAGTTTTATTGACTACTATTATTTTTTTATTTTCCTTCATGAGATCCTTACACGCTGGTTTTGTTGCTTCTGTAATGATGATCGCACAATCGCTGTGTCGTGATGACTATATTGTGACAGTATTATTTCGGGCAAGTTACCATTCTCAGCCTTTGACAATGCAAACATAAAAATGGTGTAGCCTACCAAAGTGTAGCGTTGTAATTATTGGTGAAATCAAAGTGGAGCCTTACAGGTATGCCCATGCCGGGGGCCTCCAAGATGCAAAAGTCGTCGTTGTCGGTAGAGCCCTCAGAGCCTTCGTCCACCATCATATCTGCTTGTGCTTCCGTTGCTGTGGCGACGAGCCCATCCAGCTCAGAGTCCTCCTCCTCCTCAAGTACGGAGAGGTCGCGCTTGGAGGCTTCACCGGGGAACAGGTAGACAGAGACTGGCGAGCCTCTTGGCATGGAGGGCGAGCCTGGACAAAGCCAAGGTGGTGTCCCATCATGAGCCTAATGAGCCTTAAATCAGCAAAAATGTGTCTGCAGAACCTGGATCTATCTTCGCTTCCTGGTGGCTCTTCTCGGTGTCTATTAAGGCATCAGTCAGATCATACTGGTTGATCTCGGTCGTTTCAGCAGCAGGGCAGGGCAGCACAGACGCGGGGCTCTCGGACAGCTAAATACATAAAATAATAAGATGTTAGACGTTACAGCCTTCCTTCACATCACTGGCTCTCCGATGAATAACATTGGCCTTACCGGAAGCTTCTGTCCGGCGATTTCTGTGGGTGAGGTGTGTCGGGGAGGGGGGTGCAGGTCACCCTGGGATACAAGGTACTGCAGCATGTTGACCAGGGCGGCGCAGGAATCTGCACAAGTGTGCAGGTGAACTACGTTGTTGGAGCAGCGGAGCTCAAAAAGGGGCTGAGCCTGGAGAACAGTGACAGGTTGGGAGAATCAGCTGTACTAGTAGTTAGGGGTGTCGCGAGATCTCCATCCATCCATTTTCTATACCGCTTCTCCTCATTAGGGTCGCGGGGGCATGCTGGAGCCTATCCCAGCTGACTTCGGGCAACAGGCGGGGTACACCCTGGACTGGTCGCCAGCCAATCGCAGGGCACATATAGACAAACAACCATTCACACTCACATTCATACCTATGGACAATTTAGAGTCACCAATTAACCTCACCTGCATGTTTTTGGAATGTGGGAGGAAGCCGGAGTACCGGGAGAAAACCCACACGCACACAGGGAGAACATGCAAACTCCACACAGTAATGCCCAAGGGAGAATCGAACCCAGATCTTCCCGATCTCCAGGCTGTTACTGTGTTGGCTAACGTGCTAACCACTAGACCACCGTGCGGCCCTGTCGCGAGATCTCGCGAGACTAAAACGTGACAAGATTTCTCGTTTGAAAAAAAAAACGTCTTGTGTGTACTAGGCCTGAAAGAACAATAAATTCATGAATTAATCACAAAATAATTGAAAATGAAATGCATAATTTTACCGGCCTCAATATGTCGCCATTTGCATGCGTGTCTGTTTTCCTCGCCTCTCGCCTCCAAACAGGCAGGAAGAGGGTTCACTCTGTGCTTTGCCTTCAGCACACTGGTGCAGTTGTTCCATAGAACAATGGCATGAACGGAGTGAGCCCTTTTGTCAGTCATAGTCTCTTTCTCTCGGTGGACGGAGACGGGGCCGCTAGCATACAGTACACACACAGAGCAGAAAAGTGTAACGTAGTAGGAATTAAATAGGTAGATTGCAATATATATCCATATAATATTTCATTGCACATTTTCTGAAAATTAAAGTTGAAATTTCGTCTCGTTCTCGTAGACCCAATCTCATGTATCGTCTCATGACACCCCTACTAGTAGTAGATTACATGTAGTAGATATAGAAGTAGTCATAATAGTAGTAAAAATAATATAAGTATATTACAAATACATACAATTAAATAATATATTATATAGTATTTTGACCAGTCCAGGGTGTACCCCGCCTGTCGCCCGAAGTCAGCTGGGATAGGCTCCAGCATGCCCCCGCGACCCTAATGAGGAAGAAGCGGAATAGAAAATGGATGGATGGATTATATAGTATTTTATAATTAATATACATATTTATATATATTATATTTACAAATTATACCTTCATATATATTGTATTATATTAATATAAATAATAAAACAATATATAATAAATCAAGTAATAATTGTTAATTAGATTATAATGCTATATATTATTACATAAATAATTTAACTATATTATACTGTATATAATAAAAAAGTAATACCAGTAATAAGCTTAAAACTGTTAAACTTTTTGCACCGAGGCCTGCCGAAAATCAAAAAATGTGGGGGGGCCACTTTGATATTTTTATGCAATTAATTTTGTAAAAAGGCTTAAAAAAAATCATATATATTTAAAGACAAAACTTATTGGTTATTAGTGTCAACATTTCAGAGTCTTCCCTTTACATTTTGCCTTTTTGCTCTGTTTTTCCCATTTTTGTGGGTTTTTTTGGTTTACTTTTATTTCTACAATGTGGCGGGGGCCAGTAAAAAACAAGCCGCACCTCGGACACCCCCGGTATAGCAGATATAGCGATACATGGCTGCTAAATTGGAAGAATGAGGCGTGCCGGCCGACGGGAGGCACTCACCAGCTTGCCTGCGTCGCTGCCTTTCCATGTGGTGATGGCAAGCTCCAGGAGGTCAATGTCCAGAACGCAAACATAGTCTGTGTGACACAAAAGAATCACGGTGCCTTCAATGGGCTCATTTCCAGAAGCATTTCAAAAATTCCTTCTATGTTTGATGCCAACGGAAGGAAAATAACTGAATTCACAATTACGTGTGCAGACTGGACCCTTCATTAGGTACACCTGCACAATCTAATTAGACCCAAAGAACTAAATTCATGTAATCTGCACAATGTTTCTTCTCAGGAATTAAGGTAAATTATGCTTATTATTGTGATTGTAGCTGTACCTAATGTTGTGGCCTGTGAGTGTACAGTGTGTGTAGTTGTGTAGCAAGTTATGTACCCCTCCTCAGGTCCACTACATCGCTATCACATTTGTCGGAGAGGTAGAGGGCGGAGTCATCTAGGATGAATCTGACAATAACAACAACAACAACAACAACAACAAATACATGACTTTAATGCCACATTTTGTGTACCGGTATTCTTACATTCACTCTCACCACAGGTGATGTTTACCTGAGGTGGAAGGTGGCCGTGTCGACAATGATATTACTGGACAGAGAAAAGGACTCTGCTGTGAGCAACATTCGCAGCGGTAGATACAGTGGCCTGGCAGACAAGAGGCGGCAAAGAGGGTTTGATATGAATGAGGATTCCGGAGAAGCACGTAAAAGGAGTCGCAGTGTCTAACCTATAGTCGACAGCACAGGTAGCTAGGTGTGTGTGGAGGACGGTGATGACAGCAGGGGCTGTGTATCCCAGGATAGGGTCATCGATGACATCCAGGAAGTCAACAAGCTGTAACATGCACACAAGACAGTCTAGCCAGTAGAATAATGCACTAATATCAGATATAGTCATAAAAATAACACGTTTCAGGCTAACTGAAGAGACAAAGTACACAACCGAGAGTGTCAGACTAGCCTTTGGTACCTGGGGTGTGCCACTCTGACATGATGTCACATTGCCATTTGTGCAGCCTGGTGGCTTTAATGGTTACCTGCTCATGCCAGCTGTGATTGGTCTGCGTCACATAATGCCGCATGGTGGCCCCCTGAAGTCGAAGGGCGACAAGAAACTCCTAGGAGAAGACACAGGAGTATTCATTTCATTTAAGCTCTCCAACAAATGAGGTACACACAGGGTTTCTCAGGGTTTCTATGGATCTGACATTTCAAAAGACTCAGTAGATGTGCATCTTTAGAGCTGCAGCAATTAATCCATGAATGGATGATTAATCGATTATCCAATTATTGCACAACTATTTTGGTATTCAACTAATCGTTTTTTTTTATTTAAAAATGTAAATATCCTCAAAGTTCAGCCTCCCAAATGTAAATATTTTTACAATGTCCTGAGTCATCCATGAAAGCAGTCAGCTTTGACTTTGGAAAACAGTGATCAACATTTTTGCCTCTTTTCTCATATGTTGCCGACCAAACCACTAACTGTTTGTGTTTGCTTCATGCTGATTTGGTCTGTCTAGGGCGGGGGTGTCCAAAGTGTGAGTCCCACAGCTTGCTTTTTATTGGCCCACGCACGGCACATTCAAGAAGTAAAATTAAACCAAACAACCCAGCAAAAAGGAGAAAAATAGAGAAAAAAAGGCACAATATAGATAGAAGAAACTGAAATGTTGATACTAGAGATTTTTTTTCAAACCAATAAGGGTAATTTTCTGCTTTCTGCAAGACCAGCATGATATCAATAAACGATTTTTATATCTACTTTTGAAAATGTAGGTTTAAGTGTAGTTTGTGCACACCTGGAGGTAAGACGGACTGGAACAAATCAGGATTTGACCAACTGTACCTGTTGATTTGTCCCAATCAAATATCACAACATTACTACTAGCACATCACTACTACCAGGAGAACCAGAGTATAGAGTGGAGGGAGCCACCTGCTGTGGCCCAGCAAGGTGCACTGTATTTGGGCACATGCTCCGAGCAGCCGGTGTGACGCAACGGAGGTCTCTGGCAAACCTTTAGCACTTTTCAAACGCCGTGGCGCTGCCGTTTCAGGTGACTGATAAGTATTTTTGTGTGCTCAATGTTTTTTTCCCCCCCCTCATCGAGGAGCATTTGGTACAACTAGCATGCCAAATGTCTTCCTCTGAAACAGTGAATCTTAGTTTACAAGTGAGCTGAGGGGAAGTGACGTCACAGGCAAGAGAAAAAAGGAGCGCTGGACTTGCTCACCTGCACAATACGGGTAATTTCGCCTCATTGGAGGCTTTTTCTTAAAATGATCATTTATGAGAAATATTTTAATGTTATGAGGTTTATCGGTATGACATCATAATTCCCTCATAGCGGTCCGTGGATGTCGTGCACCCCTATTTTCAATATATATAAGTTTTTTTCTGACCTTTTTACAAAATTACAAATACATAAAAATATCAAAGTGGCCCTCCGCATCCTTTGATGTTCGGGGTGCGGTGCAGGGAGCTGGTCTCGAGCCTAACCGATTATTTGATGAATCGAAACAGCAAGCTTCACATTAATCGACTAAGAAAATAATCGTTAGTTGCAGTCCTACTATCAAGTAATTCAATTATGGAATTAATTGTTTCTTTCCATTATTCTGAATATGTATGTCATTATGTAACATGTAAGTCCAGTAGATTATAGCTAGGTAATGTAGCTCATACAAAGGCTTGGCAGAGGATAACATGTTAACATTCCCAAATTTCTTCTGGGATACATCACCCACTGTGTGCTCTCACATAAACCCCCCAAAAAACATCACAACAACACAAAAATAAAATGAATCAATTTCTTTTTGATTTTAGTTATTCATTCATTTTACCTTTTAGAAAACCGAACAGTGGTACCAGTTGTGGAAACAAATATTTTTTCAGACCCGACTTTCCCTTTTCCATACGTTTCCTGACCTGGAAATGTATCAAATCTAATTTCATACTGTCCCAGCAGGGGTGTAACGAGACACCCACCTCACGGGAACGAGATGAGATGAGATTTTAACATAAGAAAATTACAATTAAAAAATAGGACAGGTCAAACAAACTTTATTTAACTTCATCAGAAAACAATGCAGGTGCATTTTGAAATGTTTGCTGTCCCACAACTTGATGCTAACCCATTATTGTCAACATTTTTGGAGACCAAATAAACCACAAATGCTGTGATAATATATAATATACAGTATAATAATAATATAATAATGTTGTAAAGTTGTGGAACTGCCGTTTGTGACATGTACGTTCTCACATGAAATTCGTATTGTCTAATATTTGTAACATTTCTTGAAATGCTGCCTTTTCAACCGTATTAAAGAGCAGCCATGACTTTCTGTGAGCACACACCATTTTGCACTTTTTACATTTTCGACCAAACGTCTCAGTGAGTGTTGACTGTTGGGACGAAGGCTCTGACATGCAGCTTTTTTTTTCCCCCAGATGGAGTCGGGTGGATATGTTTGAGGTGGGCAAGTTCATTTTCATGTATTAATTAATGATTAATACATGATTAATTAATTTATTCATTTATTATCGCGAGGCAGTTTTTGTCTGAACAAGAAATCTTGTCATGTTTTAATCTGGCGAGATCTGGTGACATCCCTCCTTTTCATACTTGCGTAGCAACCCTGAGGATGAAGTGTACCTTCACATTCCTCTGTGAGTCCAGTGTGATTTTGATGGCTGTGGACAGCATCTGTGGCTCCGCCTCCCTGCCGCTCACACTGCTGACCCCCACCTCAGTGGGGTAGATGGTCGGGTCCAAGTGTTTGGGGGCAATGAACTTGGGCATCTCTATCCGTGGCGGAATAGCGGTGTCTTTCACAACAGCTATGGGGAACAAAAAAAGAAAACACAATTTAAAGTGATAAATACTAATTATATTGTGATAAAATGTGTGGTACCTCGATGGTAGAGCTCTACCCGTCGACTCTCCAGACACAGGAAACTGAGATTAGGGTCATTCTGGTGCTGTGCTACACTGAATATCTTCCCCCCTTCCAGGTCAAGCACGATTTCTCCGTGACTCTGGTCCTCCTGGTGTTCGTTCCACCAAGAAAGTTTACTCAGGCACGTTCAGCAAGCCAGCTTCAAGCATTTGACTTGCCTTCTTGTCTGTCCTGGCTTGAAGGCGACCTTTGCCGATGACGACGGTGAGGGAGAGGAGGCTGAGGTTGTGGTTGGACTGGAGCGCCGACTTTGTCCTCCCTGATGGTTCATTGGCCAAGTAGAACTGAGGTTCGTCCTCCTCTGAGTCAGAGTCTACATCAGAGAAGAGACCGGGAATGATTATTGTGTACTGAATTGCTCTGTACACAAACAGGATATGTTTATCATTGTGCTGTAGAACTGCACGGCACAATTGTTGAGTGCTGCTTCTGCTGTTACTAGGGATGTAAAGGTCTTTGTGATAGGCGAATCTAGGTACACAGGTTACGATGCGATTCAAAAACGCTGTATTTTAAAAACAGGATTCCATGCGGTGTTCAAACGATTGATGTAGACATCGTGTAGACAAATAATTTGGAAATAAGTACCATCATTTCCGGTGTATACGCCGCTACTTTTTTGTCATACTTTCAACCCTGCGGCTTATGCAGTGATGCTGCTAATATGTGGTCACGTTCTGGTCTCGCTACATCTCCTGTGCTTCTGAGCAGCGCCCTCCTCAGAGCAGAATGTGTGGAGAGGTGCCGGGAGGTCCATGCAGCAAACTGTAATACCAAATGTGACCAGTAGATGGTCTTTCCTCAGTAATGTTGAGCAAATGTCTGAAGGAGAGACACTTGCTTCTGGTATTCTGGAATGAGAATATGGCGGCACACCGGGGCTGCCGAAGCATGTGTCCGACCACAGTACACCTTGCTGGGCCAGGGTCCATGTTCCACCGCAAAATCATTCAACAAGACGTCTGCTCTTTTAAAGAGAACGATGAAGACGGTAATGACAGCATGACTTTTCTGCCGGGCTACTGTTTATGTTTCATCTTAGTGTGCAACATCTTTGTGTGTGCTAAATATCCCATGTCACGACGTGGAAACATGCGGCCGGTCGACCGGTGCAACTTATCTATGGACGAATCTGTTTTTCTCTTTAAATTTAGTGGGTGCGGCTTAAATACCGGTGCGTTCTTTAGTCTGGAAATTACAGTATATCACATTTTATGTGAATGGACATCAGTTTTGGAAATATGAGCCATTATTTACTAAAAAAAAAAAAAAAAAAAAAAATTCCCCCAAATCCCCCAGTTTGTTGCTAGCAGCGACCTGTCCAACTTTGTTTGACGGTCCCTGAAAGCACCATCTAACTTTCACCCCACTTTCTGCACAGATAGTATACACTATACTGTATTTTTCCCATTTTTTCTTTCACCTCATATTTGGTCCCAAAGGCTGATACTATGTGGGAATGCATAAAAGTAAGATTTGATGACGTTACTGAGTGCTAATGTGCATATTTGTTTGAGGGATTTGTGCACAACCTCAGGTTAATTCATGCTGGCAAACAGCGACGTATAATCTGCTCTGCAAAACAAAGTCCAGGCTCGTACTGGTGGATGGTGGCTCTGTATTCATTGAGTGCTTTTAATCTGATGTTGTCTCTGTTTTAGTTTTACTAGTCTAGTCTTGCATGTTTCTACAATCCATTGAGGATTTATGGCTGATTCTTATCGATCCAGGAGGCTGCTATCGATGCAGCCGCATCTCTCGCTTGTCAAAGCTGATATATACGATCGCATCGGGGTATTGTATTGTTCACAACCCTAATTATACCCGTCGGTATAATGCAGCGCATTTCACACCCTCTTGGGAGATTTTGCAAGTGGCTGTTGAATGCATGATTCACCCTGAAAAACCCAGAACTCACCCAGCCGGAAGGCCGACTTGCAGAGTTGAAACTCATCGTGCTGTTGGCGACTGTGCACAGAGCTGTGGGCTGAGAGGGGCGGAGGGGGAGGCGGCTCCCACATCAGCAGGTCATTATTGATCCTGCGGAGAGGAGCCGAGTTTTACAAATGACGATCAGCAGCGAAGTAAATGTCAGACGGCTTATTTCTTTCTACCTGTTGTAGATGCTTTGGAAAGCCTGCTTGCTGGGCAGAAGGACGTACGCCAGAGGAAACCTAACATCCACAGCGCACTGACACTGAGCGACGCACTGGGATTGGAACTGACGCATCTCCTCCGGGTCGGCCGGGATCACCATCTACACCATCGGGGAGAGGGGGGACGTGATTGGAAGGCTCATAAATGAAAAGTTAAGTGACTTGTGAATGGCGTACCTCCTCAGTCTCAAACATGGTGCGGTTGGAGGAGAACGGGGAGCTGGTTTTGTCGTTGAGATCACAGTGGCTTTCAAAGAAGGCAGCCCCCAGGTCTCTGGCGAGGCCCAGGTTCAAGCCGGCTAGCCCCGCGGCTTGGCCCTGCATCTCGCCTCCTCGCACTCGCACTGATAGCCTGTGAATGGCGTATTCCAGATAGTAAAAACAAATAAACAAGGTGTTTTGCTTAATGGGGAAAATGGCTCTTCCTGTTTACACAATAAAAGTCCCTATGGGAGGTTTGTGTAAAGCAGGGGTGTCCAAAGTGACGCCTGTAGCTGTTTTTTCATTCTAAACAAATAATTTCACAAAACTGGAAAATAAAAAAACAGCAAAAATGGTAAAAACAGCTATATCAATTTTACAGGCAAAATATTAAGAGAAAAAAAATGTTCATCTTACAAAAAAAAAAACATCTTCATTTTTGGCAAATGAGGTTGCTGAAAACGTCATAATGTTATGAAAATAAAGTCAAATTTATTATGGGAATAAGGTCATAATTAGAAACAAACAGTGTCATTTTTGGGAAATTAGGTTGGGGAAAAAGTCACAATATTACGGGAATAAAGTCAAAATATTATGGGAATAAAGTCCCAATGTAATGGGCAAAAGGTCATTATTACGAGAAGAACATTTATGGGAATAAAGTCATAATTATGAGAAAAAAGTTTAAATATCTGGGGGAAAAAACAACAGCAAAAATGGAAAGAACAGCTGCAATTCTACGAGAAAAAAGTCCAAATATTGAGAGATAAAAGTTGTATTCTAATGAGAAAAAACTATTTAGCAAGAATAATCCTGTAATATGAAAAAAAAAATAATGTCCTTTTTGTAGCATAGAGTTGGAATATTGAAGAAAAAATGTTATTTTTCCTTACAAACAATAAAATTTAAACTTTGGGGAAATTATGTTGGGGAAAAAGTCATAATATTACGGGAATAAAGTAAAAATATTATGGGAATAAAGTCCTAAAGTCTGAGAAGAAAATGTACCAGAAGGAAGTTGAACAGCTGTAACTTTACAAGAATAATGTCAAAATATTAAGAGAAAAAAATCATGTCATTTTTGTAGCATAGAGTTGGAATATTAATTTTTTAAGTCGTATTATGATGAGAAACAAACAAAGTTGTAATTTTTGGGAAAACATTTTGGCAGAAAAGTCATAATATTACCGTAACAAAGTCAAAATATTATGAGAATAAAGTCAGACTTAATTTTCATTCATTTTAATAAATTAATTATCAGAAGAAAGTTGAAATATTTGAAAAAGAACAAAGAGTGAAGTTGATACTAATAATAGGCTTTTCCCTTGTATCACAAAGCTGAGATGCAGGCTATTATTTTTGTTAATATACAGAACTTCTTAGCATGTCTATGCTGGAAAAAGTTTGGACACCCCTGATGTTAAGTACAGTACCATCCACTCACCTTGGCATGGAGTCGTGGCTTTTCTTCACTCTGATGCAGGGGAAGGAGTCTCCCTCCCAGCCCTCATATGATCCTGGGAAAATAGGGAATATTCTTACTAAACGCCTCCATCAATTGGTTGCGTTGTGACAGCCAATAATTGCAGATTATTTTTGTGTCATACACAAAACGACACTGATGGGCTACACCATTTTAAAAAGCTTGAATAAAAATGACACTCTTACAAAGGTATTCATTTTAAGAATATGGTCGTGTAGGGCGTGCACTGCATCATACTGAGAGGCCTTTTGTTTACCTTTTATAATTAGGGGCAAAAGCGTAGAAACAGCTCTCGTTAAGATGCGGCGTCATTTAAAAGTGAGCATGATTACCATATATTTGTAAAAAGGGATACAGCTTATTCATCGGATCATTATCAGATATGCAAGTGCCCCTAATGTCTTCTGTCACTGAATAATCAATTAATCTCAGAGGTTGTGTGTGCCCCCACCATGCAGGTCAGTGAAGGACGCCTCCAGCAGCTGGGTGAGGCAGGGCGCCAACAGCTGACCCTGGCAGGGCTGCTCGCTCTGGAGATCCGGTGCTTCTTGATGCTTGAGCACCAAATCGGTCAGCTCCAACACCAGAGTCTCCTCCCTCACCGCCCTCTGGCTCGGAGGCTGGCACTCGGAGAGTGGGCGCAGGTCCGGTACGGGGAAACGAAGCCTGAGGACGGCGTGCGGGGCGAGGAGGGAGAAGGAAGAGCACAGCTCGGTGCTTTGTGTCTGAAAAGGGGATGCAGCATACGAGTCAAATGGAATGCTGGCGGCACAGTTTCCGCAAGACGGACTCAAATGAGGGCCACCTGCAGGTTGTCGGGTCCGACGTTCTCGGCAGGAATGCGGCTGAAGGCCTTGCTCAGGTTGCCCAGCCGACCGAGGACGTCCAGGTCCAACTCGGCACTGAGATCTTCTAGCTCTACTCGCACCACACTTTCACGCCGCACCACTCGCTGTTTACCCTGCAAACATTCAATGAGGTCAATAGTAGCTTCCTGTATATACGGCAGGTGCGCGTGTGTGTGCGCACGTTCATACCTTCCTCAGGTGATTCTCAGTGAGGCTGTAGTGTAGCTGGGCACAGGGTTTGGCTGCCACTCCAACTGTAAACATACTGGCTTTCTGGAATTGGAGCAACTAGGAAAGAGACGCAGGGCAATGTGATCGATCATGTGAAAAACACAACTACCGTATTTTCACGACCATAAGGTGCACTTAAAAGTCTTAAATTTTGTCCAAAATGGGCGGAGCGCCTTATTTGTGTGCCGAGTTTCAAAATCTGTAAGTGGTGCTGTGTGACTTTTATGAGCGCTCCGTTCGACTGACTGGGAGCGTCTCCTGCCGACACGCTGCTTATATAGAGGAAAGGTGGACGTGACTGAAGACGCTAAAGGCACGTCCCAGTAGTTATATAGGTATATTTTGTGAAACGGCGCCATCTATCCTTCCGGGCAAGGCCTACAGTGGCGAAGCAACATCCAGCGGATTACAAGGAAAGCAGGCCATCTTCCGCTCCGACTGCAGTAAAAACATTGCAGACAAACACATCCAGCCCAACTACTGTACATCACCAACATGGATGACGTGCCGTTCACTTTCCACATCCCGGTGAAGCACACTGTAGAGAAGGGGACCAGCAGAGTAGCGATACACACAACGGGGCATGAGAACTCGGCTTCTACTGTTGTGCTTGGTTGCCATGGTAATGGACAGAAACTGCCGCCTGTGGTGATTTAAGAAGAAGACGCTGTCTAAAGAAAACCAAGTGCAGCAAATGAACTTGGAGCTTGACATCATTCCGGGAGGCTTGACGAAGGAACTCCAACCGCTGGACATCGGTGTAAACACGCCGTTTAAAGTGAAATTGCAAGCGGCGTGGGAGCGATGGATGACAGCTAGCGAACACAGTTTCACTCAGACTGGGAGGAAGCGCCGGCCGAATTACACCACAATTTTGTGAATGAATTGTGGATGCTTGGGCTAACGTGTCTGATGCACTATTGTTCGAGCTTTTGCAAAAGCCAGCATCATTTATGAGGCGCCGCACGGCAACAAGACTGACTCTGACGACAGGGAACCTGCCGTGTTTGATGGAGAACTTGCCCCGCTGTTCATTTGGGATACAGAAGATGAGGACTTTGATGGATTTGTGGATGAGGATTGATCAAAAATAACGTGAGTACATTGTTAAATACTTCAATAAAGTACAACCCAACTCAGTTTTGCTCCCGCTGGCTTTTTAAAAACATACAATAGCATGTATGCTAGCGTATTGCAGCGTCGCTTGGAACACTTCCTGTGCCCCAGCGTGCTTTGCAGTCGTGTTTTGGTGCAAATGCTCTTAATGTTACATGTTTGAGCTACATAGTTGTTAGTTATTGCTCTGCAAAAATAGCGGTAGTGTCTGTTTTTGCGTTGCTGTGCAATGTTAGTTGTGCACCATGACTGAGACTGTTGTGTTGAGTGATGACCATCCTGCTTTCAAGTGGGTTTGATAAATTGAATGAGAGTTCTGCTCTTAATCTGTCTAAAGAAATAAAGCACTGTTGCTTCCTCACTGACTTCTGAGCCACACGGTATGTTTTAGCGTGCATATTTAGCGTGCATATCTGCGCCCAATAATACGGTGCGCCTTGTATATGTGTTAAATACAAAAATAGCACCTGTAACTGAGACTGCGCCTTTTAATACGTTGCGCCTTATGGTCGTAAAAATACGGCAGTTTGAAAAGTAGAGGAGGATTCCAGCAACAATGAATGGTGCTCTCATTCAGCATTGACAATTGGGACTTGGTCACTTTGACGTGAACTCACTTGTGTTGCCAGCTCTTTCAACAACAATGCCTGTGTTTTGACTCCTTGTTTAGTGGATAGTGAATCTATACTGCTATACAAACTGTACACTGACTACTCTAAAGTATATCCAAGTTTACTGTCTACAGCAGGAGTGTTTTCCAGCGAGAGCCACATAGTGAAAAATGAAAGGATGCAACTTTGCTGCTTTGATATTTGGTAAACACACATGTAGATATGCTAAGACGTTTTATATATATATATATATATATATATATATATATATATATACTGTATATATATTTCAAGAAAAACTGGATTTAAGATTTGTGATATAGGTGAAAAAGCATATTCTTTGTACAAACTTCGGCCTTTCCTCTTTTTCCCCCATTTTTGCAGTTGTTGTAGTTTTTATTTTCCAATGATAAAATAAATAATGTTCTTTTTTTCATATTATGACTTTATTCCCATAACATTGTATTTATTTTGTTTTGTTTCTCATATCATGACCTTTTAAAAAACAAATTGCTATTCATTTATTAATTAACAATTAATTTATTAAATATTTCAACTTTCTTATAAATAATCTTTGTAAAGTTTCTTTTTTTTATTCAGATAATATTGTAACTTTTTTCCCATTGTAACTTTTTTCCCAAACCTAATTTTCCCTAAAATTCCAACTTAATTTTGTTTTGTTTCTCCTAATATTACAAAATATAAAAATGAACCCATTTTTCTTTAATATTTCAACTCCACGCTACTAAAATGACATTATTCATCCATCCATCCATTTTCTATACCGCTTCTCCTCATTAGGGTTGGGGGGGGGGGGTATGCTGGAGCCTATCCCAGCTGACTTTGGACATTATTTTTCCTCATAAAAATATGACACTATTCTCGTAAAATAAAACCTTTTTCTCGTTAGTTTACCACTTTTTTCTCTTTAATGTTTTGAAGGAAAAAGGAGACACAACATGTCCAGAGAGCGCTCTCAACCTGTGGGTATCCGCGGTGGGCTTTTAACAAATGTCAAAAGAAGAGAGTAGGGAAAGAAACCCAAAAGCCCACAGAAGCAAAAAGGAGAGGAGTGGTAGTCCCTTATGTAGCGGGGGTCTCCGAAAAACTCCAGAGGATCTTATGGCAACACAAAATTCCAACCTATTTCAAACCAGTAAATACCCTGAGACAAAAATGAGTGCATCCTAAAGACAAGGCTCCAAACCAAAAACAGAGCAATGTGGTCTATTCCATCCACTGTAAAGATGAGGAATGCAAAGAGCACTACATTGGGGAAACTAAGCAAATGCTCCAAAAAAGGCTTTATCAGCATCGCAGGGATAATTCTAGTGGGCCTCAATCAGCAGTACATCTACACCTTAAAGCAACCAATCACTCTTTTCAGGACAGCGATGTAAAGATTTTGGCCAAAGAAAACAGATGGTTTGAAAGAGGAGTAAAGGAAGCTATTTTTGTCAAACAACAGAACCCATCATTGAATCGGAATGGTGGTTTGAGGTTTAATTTGGACCCTGTGTTCAGCAAGTTACTGAGACCAAAACCCACAGCTCTTAGTCTTGCAAATGAGGTGAAGCCAGGGCCGAGCCAGAACAATAGATGCTAACGAGCCAGTATCAGAGTCGTTCATACCCAACTCAGGGAGCGACACTTCCCTTTTATCGGAGGTGCTAATAGCAGGAGAGGATTATACCACTACTCCGCCCAGTCTTAGTGTAAGGAACCAATAGGAGGAGGGTGTTGGCACACCAATTCCGCCCACGCTTACTGTATTTAAGGCCTAGGCTACCAGCACTTGTTAGTACGCTGACGAAGCTCTTCGGATGAGGAGTGAAACGTCCGACACCTTCTTCACAGAAGTACAGATGACGTCTCAAGAAGCCTTTCCCTTTAATATTTTGACTTCGTTCTTGTAAAATCACTGCTGATTTTTCCATTTATGGTGTCGTTTTTTTAAATGAGTGTTCTTGTTAAATAATATTTTTAGAATGTGCCATGGGCCATTCAAAAAACAAAAAAAAACAGCCACGGGCAGCAAATGGCCCACTTTGGACACCCCTGGTGTACGGTTTTGTCCATGGAGAAGATATAATTATTGTGCCCTTGCTTCTGTACGACACTGTACAGTATAGACGAGACATGAATGCAGAAGGTTTTTGTACCTCGCTGTACTCAGGCTCGTCGTTCTCCCAGAGGCACTCCAGCATTTCTAGTCTGCTGAAGGAGAGGTCAGAGGTCACCGCCCGACTGTTGCGCTGTCCGCTCCGCATTTCGCAGAAAACCTGCACTGCCGCTCCCGTCACTCTGACAGGAGAGGGTTGAATTTAGACTGAAGTCATATAGAAGTGTGCGTTGATGCGTGAGTTTCCCAACCTGAGGTGGGCGTGTGGGCAGGCCTTGGCGAAGCCTCCTCTTAGGTTATGGAAGTCTCTCTCACTGAACATGCTGTCCTTAAAGAAAGCCAGCTCCCTGAAGAACACCTGAGACACCTGAGCCAATGAGGAGGCGCCGTCCGGCTTGGGAGGTGGGTCCTCCTGCAGCATTGTGAGGGTGAGGCCGCCGAGAGTCAGACGCAGCAAAGCATCGGGCTTCAGCTGCTCCGCATGGCCGCTTCGGGAACGTCCTACATAGGTGGTCAGAGAACACACACCGTGAGGTGAAATGATATAAATGGCTTGTCTTGCTCTCAATGCATTACCTCTGCTTCGATGGCTGGTCTGTGGTAAACTGGACAGATAGCCTGCTACCGGGTAACGCCTGGGACAGTTCATAAGGCCCTTGAAGGTGGGGGGGGGAAAAAAACAACTGCCATTATATATCAACACCATCGTGTTTGGGTACCTAGAGATGCTTGCAACTGCAAGCACGCTCACACGTACGCGGTGTACCTGTGCGGCCAGCGCTGCAGGCTGAGTGAGACTGGCCAGTGAGTGCGTAGAAGAATCCATATCGCTATCAGACAGCTCGCTACCAGAGCGCACAGACGTCACGCTGCTGCTCATCCCAGCAGGACCCATGGAATAAAACATTTCTGCAACACCAACACACACATATTACTTGAGGTCCTCTATTGTGCAAAACTGACATTTTAATAGGGATGCTCTGATCGATCAGTATCGTCGATTTCCGTGGAAAAGCACGTGAGCGTCATATGCCGATAAATGCCTTTCAGTGCCAATCACAAAAGCTGATCAAATGTGTCTCGTACGATTGCAGCCTGCAGCGATCCCTGTGTGCAGTGTAGTGTCTTGCGCTAATTTCTTGAGTAGCGTCCCACTCCCCCTTTTAGTCACAATGCACAGGCATACAGCTCCAAACAAACATGTCTGCTCCGTGGAACTTACACAGTCGTCCCTCGTTTATATAGGTTAATTGGTTCCAGACCCGGCCGCGTTAAATGAATTTCCGCGATATAGAATTCAATGTTAACTCATTCAATACCAAAGACGTATTTATACAGTTTTATAATCCCAAACGCCCGATCTCAAAGACGTCTTTGACGTTTTTTTGTGCAAGAGGCAAAAAGAGGTGATGACGCAACGGCACACTAATGGATGTCACTTTTAGAGCAGTTTTAAGCCATAAAAACGGCCACTAGGTGGCAGAAGTGCACTTGAAAAGAGCTCGGCAGAGATCATGTGGACGGTAAAATCACATGTCAGGAAAGACAGGAGTGGGAGAGCATGGAGGAGTGGAGTGTGCAGAAGGTTACACACTGTAGGGACATTTTTTTTTCATGCGCACGCGCGCGCGCGCGCGCGCACACACACACACACACACACACACACACACACACACACACCCACACACACATGCAGACACATAGTTTAGTCCCAAATGTGAAAATTGTAAATAGTTGATGGTGTTATATTAGTAAATAAATTGTTATTTTGATGTAAAACGTCACATCCTTTCATCTTTATGTATTTGTTGGCCCAGTGCAACTGTTTCTGCTTGTGGTATTGGTCAGAGGTGCGAAATAATAGCTTCATGCATAACTGCAAGCCTCTGGAGAATCCTACACCTTGAGGTTCATGGACTGCAGAGGCACCAGCGGCTTCAAACACCCGTTTGCTGCTTTGTAATGGCTTTTTAGCAGGTGCTCTCTTGATTCAATACATTTGTCTGATAGAAACCTTTCTCATTGTGCCTTTATCAGCACAATCCACAGGCTGTCATCTCAATCCACCACAAATTTCTTCACCGTACGAATGTTTTTGTGAATTATTGAATGTTTTCATGGCTTGTCCAAGGCATTGCAATATTTGATATTTTGTCAGCAGAGAGATCCTTTTCTTTTTCAATTTTGCTTGAATTCGGTGGCATGCTTAATAATGTGCAACATCATTTTTCAGTGGTTTCCTTTTAATTTGGCTCACCTGAAAACTTAATTATGACTGTCCGAGATTGATATCAGTAAGCCCAAGAGCCCCAAGGCACAATGCCATTATTGAATGTCATTGAAACACAACAAATGTTATGTTTATGTCATACTAAAATCCTGTTTGCATAATAATTTGGAACACAATTAATTAATCCATGTGATCAGTATCTGTATTGGCCGATTTCACACATGGATGGTTGGTTTCGGAATCGGCAGAATAATACTCTGATCGCAGCATCCCTAAGCACACAAATAACAGGTAAGTTAACACAACAACAACAAACTACCATTCTATGTGAGTAACGACAACTAAGCAAATACAACATGTAACTTATACTGTAATTTACAAAGTCCCCGCAAGGTATGCTGGGTACACCAGCACCGACTCCCCTCAACGCTGCAATATAGTGAGATAATAGCTTATTATCTTTAAAATCAGCACCCACTTACTGTACGTGCAGCCCAGGACACACCATGAATGTTTTTTTGTTTTGTTTTTTTTAAATCGGCACTCGCACGTCTACCACTGCATGAAATGAAACCAACAGCCGTAAGCCAATACCATCATGTTCTGTGGTTATATTAGGTTTAAAAATATGAGATGATGTTGCACATTTCTGATGACACACACCAAAAAGCTCTGTTTTACCTGTCCACACGCAAACACGGAGTCTGAGATTTTTGAGAAGCTCCACTCTGGCCGGAGCTTTGCAATTATGAAAATCAGACGGTGACGTGCTATCGATTGTGCAGGTGTAGCTCATGTAGAGGCTGTCCAATCCATGTACTATACCGCCATTCTCCAGAGTGGTGACGTAAGGCTCCAGGTTGCACTCGGCATCCCACTCCAGGTCCCGCGGACTTGAGCCTAACTGCTTGCTGAGGTCTTCTTCGATCATACGCAGGTCGTCCGAGTCTAGCGGGCGGCTGTGCATGCCCCCGCGCTTGGTCTCAGACTCTAGAGGGTCACAGAAATATGCCAAATATGGCTCAGCATGGCCCCAACATGGCATTGCTGTAGAAGTGGTGCATGCCCACACCTGTTTCGATGCAAAGAGCTGCCAGCAGGTCGGTCAGGTGGGTTATTTGAGCCGGGGACAGAAGCATGTGGACACAGCCCACCTTCCCATCCAACTCCAACTGGTCACCGCACAGCAGGCACAAAAGAAGTTCATGTGAGATCCCAATTTCTTCATATATCATACCAAACACGTACAAACCTTTGGTCCAGGCAGCATGTCATTCTGCTTGATCTTGACCGTGGTCTCCATGAAACCAGAGCAGCTTCCTATGAGCAGCGGCTGAGAAAGGGGGACCTCCGGGGGCTTCCCCTTTTCTCGCTCCTGCTGATCATAATCATCCTCATCGCCTTCACTGGCAGCGTACGGCTCATTTTTTTTCCGCTCAGGAACTTCCTACAGGGGGAAAAAACCCAAGTATCCACGTTAATGATAATTACATTCTTGCTCGTCTGAAGAAGTTATCTGTAGTTTTGAATAGCAACAGGAACAATAGACTCAGCAACTTCTGGATCTCACAATTATGTTATACTTAGAGATGCACAATATCTTTTTTTTCAAACCGATACAGAACTTTCTGCTTCGCAAGACCGAAATGGTACAGATAACTGATTAGATTTAAGTGTAGTTTGTGCACGCCTGGAGGTAAGGACTGGAACAAATTAAGGTTGGACCAAAGGTACCTGCTGACTTGGCCTAATGAAATATGATGACATTACTACTACCACATTACTACTATGAGCAGTGTATAGAGCGGAGGGAACCACCTGCTGTGGCCCAGCATGGTGCACTGTATTCAGGCACACACTCCGAGCAGCTGGTGTGCCGCTACGGAGGTCAGGAGAACCGGAGTATGGAGTGGGAGGAGCCATCCAGGGTGGCCCAGCAAGGTGCACTGTATTCGGGCATACGTTCCGAGCAGCTGGTGTGATGCCACGGACGTCTCTGGCAAACCTTTTGCACTTTTCAAACGGCGCAACACTGGCGTTTCAGGTGTTTTTTTGTGTGCTCAATGTTTTTTTCCCCCACTCATCGCGTGGCATTTGGTACAACGAGCACACAAAATGTTGTCCTCGGTAAATGTAAAGTAAATGTTTGTTTCCAAGTGAGCTCAAGGGTAGTTACAACAGGCCATTAACATCACAGGCAGGAGAAAAAAGGGCCACTTGATTTGCTCACCCGCACAGTACGTGTAATCTTGCTTCATTGGAGCGTTTTTTTTTTTTCAATTATCAGTTATCAGAGCTATTCTTAATGTTATTGGATTTACCGGTATGACGTCATAATCCCCGCATATCGGCCCGATATTATCGTGCACCCCTTTTTATAATAGATTATGGATAGATTATAATATATGGTGGTTGGTTTGACCTGTGCTGTGCCCATGCTGTCATAAAGAAGCCGGACAGCACTCAGATGCAGGATCTTGTGCAGGAAGGCGGGCGGCTGATGGATGTCCACAGGCACAGCAGTCTGACTGGCTGGGTCCCGCACCGCCTCATCAAAGTACTCCAGCCTGGAGAACATCGTCAATCATTTAGCTACTAAGAAACCTCGGGGGTGCAGTTTATGCACCTACAAAACTTATAAAACACTGTACAATAGGTTTATTATGGACACTTTGCACACAACAATCAATACACAAAACAACATGTACCCGAAAGCAGTCCCCATTAGAGTACCCCCTCGTTTATCGCTGTTAATTGGTTCCAGGCCCAACCACAATACATGAATTTCCACAAAGTAAGATTCAATATTAATAAATGGAATATTTCTGTAGTTATGGAATAGAAAATACAGTTCTTACCATTATTAGAGCCCTCAAGACATGAAATAACACCCCTACACTCACCTTTACACTCATATTACCCAATATAGTATAAGACATATTAGACATAAAAAAGTTAACATAGGCTCACAGGTTAGCAGTTCCTAGTTGTTTTTCTAGACAATGTACTTCCTTGTGTATTACCACTTGTATTACCCAATATAGTAGACATAATAAGAGTAAATAAGCCATGTAAGACATAAATAAAACTCCTGCTGGAGCAGTGTCACAGTAAATGTGTTCCCTAGGGAAACTTAGTGAGGAGTCTAGTGCCTGTCTCACCGAACAGGACACCTTGTGGCCAATGCAGAATACAGCACTACATTCACTATTACAATGCTTGTTCTGCCTTGGATCTGCATGTACAGTAGTTAGATACTTAGCCATTTTTATGCTTGAAAATGCTTCATTTAGGCCAAGAATAGGTACAACTTGCTTAAATATACATTTTTTTAAACTAATAATAGGCTGTATACAAACACAAAACAGTAATTATTTGTTGATTCATTAAAAAAACAGGCAATATAGCGAGGGAGTGATAATATTGCGAGAGACTGCTGTATTTCTAACCTGGGAAAAACTTCTGCTATGTCTCTCACAGTCATCTGCCACTGCACCATGTTGTGTGTCTAACAGGGCTACAAGCAGGTGGCTTTAATGGAAGTGCCCTCTCGTGGCCGACACGGCGTACGCACAAGGATCCTGAAGAGCTTTGTGTCAACATGGCAACAACAGTTCAACAGAGGGGGAAAAAAGAGGCCTATTCAAATGACACTATTGGGACATTTTAGATGGTTATAAAAATGTAATAATAACATTCGCATTGTCAGTTGACTGATGTTCATGTCACTGTCCCCCACCCGACATCCCAAAGTGACCACACCTTCTGTGCGGTCCAGACAAAGCACTTTCTTCACACACCAATTTTCCATCCCTGTTAAAACATCTCCCATCAGAAATTTGCGCACACGCGGAGATGGAAAGCAAACAATATGGGACGGCTTGCAAATTAGACACATAAAAGACGAAGATAAGACTGCTTCGGCTTCATTGTTGAGTTGATTTCTCAGTTAAATTGTTTCACATCCTGACTGCGATTGCTTTGTCGGCCTTCAGCAGTGACTAAGCATTTGTGACTGGAAATCACATCCAACTGACATGCTTACAGTATGTTCTTATCAACTTTTATCAACATAGAGTATGTATCATCATTAGGGGTGTCACAAGGCACAAGGTTGGGTCTACGCAAACAAAGAGACAAGATTTTAACTTAACTTTTAAGAAAAGTACAATGAAAAAGTATTTTAAAAATGACAAAATATTGCAATCTGCTAATATCATTTCTAGTATGTTACATTCTTCTGCAATGTCCATGCTACAAGCCCTTCTCCACCCACCGAGATCAAAAGACAAAAGGGCTCACTCCGTTGATGCCGTTGTTCCATGGAACAAACACAGCAAGGTGCTGAAACCAATGCACAGAGTGAATCCTCTTACTGCCTGTTTGGAGGCGAGAAAAACAGATACGCATGCACACGGCAATATATTAAGGACGGCAAAATTATCAAGTTCATTTTCATTTATTGTGTGATTAATTTATTTATTCATTATGGTCCCAGGCCTAGTCCCATGAGACATTTTTATTCTGAATGAGAAACCTTGTCACGTTTTAATCTTGCGAAATCTTGTGACACCCATAATCATCATCATTGTAGAGTAGTGGAAATCAAAACATCCATCAGTCTTCTTCCGCTGATCCGAGGTCAGGTCGCGGGAGCAGCAGCCAAAGCAGAGAAGCACAGACTTCCCTCTCCCCGGCTACTTCATCCAGCTCTTCCCAGCGGATCCAGAGGCGTTCCCAGGCCAGTTGAGAGACATAGTCTCTCCGACGTGTCCTGGGTCTTCCCTGAGGCCTCCTACCGGTTAGACGTGCCCTGAACACCTACTCAGGGAGGTGACCGGGAGGCATCCTGACCAGATGCCTGAGCCACCTCATCTGACTCCTCTCAATGCGGAGGAGCAGCGCTTCTACTCCGAGTTTCTCCCGGATGACAGTGCTTCTCACCTTATCTCTCAGGGAGAGCCCAGTCATCTGACGGCGAAAACTCATTTCAGCAGCTTGTACCCACGGTCTTGTCCTTTCGGTCACGACCCAAAGCTCATGACTAATAGGTGAGGGTAGGAGCTTAGATCGACCAGTAAATTGAGAGCTTTGCCTTTCGGCTCAGCTCCCTCTTCACCACCACGGATCACTGCAGATGACGCACCAATCCGCCTGTCCATCTCACATACCATCCTTCTCTCACTTGTAAAAACCCCACGGTAGGAAAAGTGCACTTTTTTTGGAATTTTGCCCATCTTCCACAATCCTTATGTGAGACATGAACACACACGTCTTTCTCTTTTCTGTGCATTCTAAAAATATAAAAAAAGCTAAAAACAGGCAGCCAATTATTGCACGTAATGGCCACACCCATTCCGCCTAGAAAGGCCGTCATTAAAGCACCCCCACAAACATCCAACAAGGTTTTCTGGTTTTCTATCCATGCCGTGAGCATGTAGTAACAGGTGCATTTATGATAACATGGAATACTTACACTATTTTGCTCATTTGACGCACTAGCGGAACTTCCTTACTGGGTGCAATAATTTCACATAGCAACATAGCAAGGAATGCTACACCTAGCGTCAAAAACAAAAACACAGCAGTCGTGGCGGCAAATCCAATATGTAGCGTTACCTTTCGCTGGTGGCCTGAGACATTGTGAGCGAGTGTGTGGTGAAGCTAGCCGCTAGCCGAAAGTTGTTCTTCGGCATTGGCACCTACAATAACAATGTCACTGTACCGATTTAAAGTATCATAAAAATGTTTCACTGTGCTTTATTTTGATAAGCATGCACCGGAATCGCCTGTAAGCCTTGCTGGTACTTGTGCATATGTGACCGGATAAAGCGACACGTCTTGTGTTGACTTTCACTCCTCGTTTCTTATTTTCTGGAGAAGGAACAATAGCTTTTGAAATGTATAGTCAATTGACGACAGCTTGTCACATGCTAAGCCTATCGATGCCAGCGTGTGTGATCGCTCACATTTCAATTTCTTTCCACTTTCTGGCATTTTTGTTGACATGTCTGGCTGGCGGCATCTAGCTAGCTCATTTTTGTCCCACGGGCGAGCTACGAGCTACGATCATCACCACAACTTACTTTTCTGTGTCACTTAAGAATCTTGCTCTCTTGTAATCACTATAATACTTGTGGCTTGTCTTTAAAAAAACGAGTTGTGTGTCGAAGCTGTGCAGCACAAACACGTCGTGTGTACCGCTTTAGACAATGATGCCATCACAGGGGTCTCCAACAGGTAGCTGTTGTTGAATAGTTCACCAAAGAATATTTGCTTCACCTCTTAGCATTTTTAAAAGTGTTCTATTCAAACATAACACCTGCGTTTAATGACAAATGAGCACACTGAGTGGAGGTGTGCTTTTTAAATAAAGTGCAATTTTAATGTTAGCAGTGCTCTCAGCAACTTTGCCATTAAATTAACAGTTTTACAGTGATCTCGTTTCATGTTCTGCTAGTTTTTGAAAAAGTTAAATAAATAATAAATAAATAAGTCATAAAAAATTGCTATTTGTCATTTTAAAAAAAGAAATGCAGACGCAGCAGTGGGACGATACAGCGGCTGAAGTCCGCCCTCCCATGCAGCTCAACACCACAGCTTCAAAAAAATCCTAAGGGAAACCCTGCCCGGAGATGGCACTCCATCCTTTTCCGGGTGAGAAAATATCTCAATAAAAAAAATCTTACCATTTGATGTGCACCTCTAAGGCAACGCCTGTTTCCAGGTCCGGGGGCTGGTGCTCGATGCGGACTATGGTGTCCAGGAGGGTGACTTTAATACGACGAAGGACTGCATGCACACAAACACACACAAAATGAGCAGTAATTGTTAATATACAGTACATCACAAAAGCGACTGCACACCTCACATGTCAGCAACCGTCTTTATTGCTGAACAGAAATGAAACTTTACAGTAGTCAGTGTACAGCTTGTGTAGCAGTTCAAATGTACTACCTGCTGAAAGTGACTCAAAACACGGTCATTATTCTCTAAATAGCTGGCAACACAAATGAGCAGCCAGATAATTGTGTCTTGCCCATAGTCAAGCATGGTGGTGGCGTCATGGTCCGGGGATGCATGAGTGTTGCCGGTGCTGGGGAACTTCCAACATGATTAGGAGTCAGACGGCTTTGCTGAGGAAGCTGAAGGTGATGCAGTGGCAAAGTAAATATGTCTCCTCCACATCTGAACCCAATTAATTGAGCATTTGTGGGGCATCCTCAGGCGGAAGGAAGGACGGTGGAGGAACGCAAGGGGTCCACCAGCTCCGTCAGTGATGTAATGATGGGAGAGTGGAAGAGGATTCCAGTATGTTCATGTGGTGTACTCACTTGTGTTGCCAGCTATTTAAACAATAATCGTGTGGTGACGTATTTACAGTGGATAATCTATACTGCTAGACAAGCTGTACACTGACTACTCAGAAGCATATCCATGTTTCATTTATGTGATAGAGGTAATAAAACGCTTGATGAAATGTGAGGGGTGGACTCACTTTTGCGAGATACCGCACATGTGCACAGACACTTTAAAACTCACCCGTTTCAATGGTTTGTGCAAACATCTCAAGCCCCTCCAGCGGGGCTGGCGGCTCCTCGGATGCTTCTGGGGGGTCTTTCAGGCACTCCTGAGCCAGCTGCATGCTCGAGGTCATGCTGGACGACCAGCCTTGGGAGTCCCAGCCCCCGCCTGCATGCAAATAAAACCACATGGTTGTGAACACTTCACATCTTTTGCAAATGTTCTCCATTGGATTTAGATGAGGGGAACACGAAGGATGGTCCAAAAGAGTGAGCTTATTCCTCTAGAAGAACTCCTTGGTGAAGTGCAGCGTTGTCCTGTTGAAAAACCAGTTATTACAACACAGACAAGGGCCTTCAGTCATGAGGGATGCCCCCTCCCCTGCAACATCCCCACAAAGCCGGCTGCCTTTTGACGCCCCTGCACAACCTAAAACTCCATTGTTCCAGTGAAGGATCATGATGGCGCCCCCTCCACTGTGCCCTGTGGAAAACATCTCAGGTGGGATCTCCTTTTTGTTGCTCTCCTGCAAATTCCAAACACCCAATTTTGTCGTCTTGAAGGAGACGAGATCCTTGAAGACCTTTTTTCTTCTGAAAGGCCTTCTCTGGCAGATGGCGTCTAATGGTTATTGGACTGCACTCGGCACCAGTAACAACCTTCATTTGGGCCGAGGATGGTCCCGTGTCTTGATGGACAGCCAATGGGATACTTTCGGGATACTTTATTTTTTTGGGTCTACCACTTGACTGTTCTATGAGCCTCAGAATGGTTGAAGAGGTCTTAAATGCGTCTTTACTGCACCTTTGCCATCAAAGGATCGTGACAGTGTGAATACCTGACACTAAACCACATTCAAGCCACATTTTTTTGCCAAGATTGTTCCTTTTCTCGGCTGTGATCTTTTGATCACCTGATGAACAGCCTATTAAACTCGAGTGCTAATTTGCAATAAATAGCTTAATCAAAAATGTTTTTGTCTCACTTCCAAGCTCTACTTAGACGCTCCGTAAGATCCAACAGTGCAAAATACATATTATTGCCATTTTTCGACTGGTCTCCACATTTTGTTCTGATGCCGTGCAGTCTGTGTGGGCAAATATGAAGACTTGAAAGGCAACTTACCAGTGCGGTACTTGGGCCTGCATGTGATCTGGAGACCAGACACTTCTAAGGTGCAGTGATCAGTTAGCAGAGCTTGCCAGGGGATGGTCACTGTGATGCTGCTCACAAACCCATCAACTATTTCCAGGGGAGCCCCAAGAGACTCCAGAAGCTCGTTGACAGCCTAGTCAAGAGATAATATGTAAAGAATGACTCATTTCCACAAAAGTGAGTGTCCTGTGGCTAAAGTCTAGCTAGAGGTGAGGAAAAGTAGATAAATAGGAGTGGTGAGGCTTTCCAGAAGTGTGTTTCCGAGAAGAAATGCGAGCTGAGAGCATGACGTTGGAGATTGTTGTTGAACTTCAGTGCCGTTGCGAAACAGCCCAGGGTGAACAAAACACACACACACACACATACACACTGCTGTGATGGTGGACTAAACAACAAAACACACTCACCCAGACATCGAGGTTAATTTCCTTGATGACACCGCTGCCATTGTACAGGTCCAAGCCCAGCTGGTCCAAGCTTAGGCGCTCCTGCAAAAAGTGACCGAGGTAGTGCTGTAAGAGGTACCGACAGGCCCGCTTCTTGATTGAGCCTGACCAGGGGAAAAGCCAGCGAGACATAGGGCCAGCGAGAGCGGGGAGAGGGAGCGAAGAGGCGGCGGAGGAGAACGAGGAGTGCGACGACAGCCCTCTGGAAACTGCATAACAGGCGAACACAAGAAGTGAGCTAAAAGCAGGAATGAGCCACAGCTAGCTGCTGGGGGCTAAGGAAGGGGCAAACCGTAACTCCACTTCTCTCGGGCTTGACATAAAAAGTCCAAAAAATAGATCCTCTGTGTGCGCGACAAGACTTCCCCGTGACGATGGCTCGCTAGTCCAACAGTCTGTCGCCGTCTCGGCTCATATTTTCGACTATTTTTGTCGAAATGGAGCGACAAGTCCTGTTGGTGTCTTTCTCTTGTTTCGGGGTTGTTTATTGTTATCATACGCCAACTGACGGTATGGCGAATACGTACTACGTAACGCGCCATCATGACGTAACCCGGAAACAGGAAGTGTGGCCCGACACGCGACGCCATCTTTGTAAGGGCACCATTTGTAAACAGGAAACGTTCTTAAAGGAAAATTGCGCACTTAATCATTGTTAATGTATAATATTGTTAATATACTGTTCATAAGGCAAATACAAACTTAAAATGACTAATCAAATTTTGGCACACAATCAAACCACACTGTAATGGTGGGCAATACAGTCATCCCTCCTTCTATAGCATTTTTTCCTAAATTAATTAATTAATAAATGATTGCTGTTGACATGGCAGACTATGGTCTATTATTAGTCAAAACATATTGAAATACAAGTGATATGCAGGATTCTGGTCAGTAGGTGTCAGTAATGACACAAAACATTGAGACATTAGCTTACATGACATGACCTTAACACTGCATGAAGTCCTGAAGTTAGCTATTGCATGTCCCACATGACCGATTGAAAAAAAATTCTCCTCCCATTCCATGGCGAAGTGGTAAGTTTTTGGCTTCTTAAAATTAGAAGAAACAAATTCGAGTCTAACTGGTAGGCTTGCTAGCTTGCAGCCATCTCCAGTCCCTGCAGTATAAGAGTTGCAATGCGGCGTAAACAAAGAATAATATGAGTGTACACGTGACTATGGGGTGTTATTTCATGTCTACAGGGGTCTAATAATGATAAAAAGCGTATTTAGGAAGTCATAAACAGGTTTCCTATGCTCTGACTATGAAAATATTCAATTTATTAACATTGAATCCTAGGGACCGTGCTACAAATGTTGGTATCGATTCCATCCAATCATCCTGTTTCTTGGAGTCCGGGTTGCAGGGGCAACAGTGTCAGTAGGGAAGCCCAGACTCCCGGGCTCCAGCCACCTCTTCCAGTTCCACCAAGGCGTTTCCAGGCCAGCTGTGAGACATAATCCCTCCAGCGTGTCCGAGGCTTATCCCTGGGTCTCCTCCTGGCTGGGCTCGTCTGGACCACCTCACCAGAGAGGTGTGCAGGAGCAGCCACCTCAATTGGCTCCTCTCCCTCTCCTTCTTTCTCGTCAAGTATGACTTTATTCCCATAATCTTTTCACTTTATTCCTGTAACATAACTTTTTTTGCAATCAAATTTTTCAAAAATTACAACTTTATTCTTTGTTTGTTTCTCATAATGTTACGACTGAGAGAAAAATATGTCTTTTTTATTTAATATTTCAACATTATGCTACTAAAATGGCGCGATTTTGTAAAATGTGCTGCGGGCCAATGAAAAAGCAGCTGTGGGACGCAAATGGCCTCCGGGCCGCACTTTGGGCACGTTGGCCCACAGAAACAAAGAGAAAGTGCCATCAGTCACCTTAAGACCCTCTGTCTCTAAAACGTAATGATCAGGTGAGAAATCTAGGGGTAATATTGGGCTCAGGTGTGAACTTTAACAGCCACATGAAATCAATATCATCAGCAGCTTTTTACCAACTGAAGAAGGATCAAGGAAATCAAGGAAAGAACGTCTAAACCAGACTCAGAGAGACCAATCCGTGCAGGTTGGACTAGTGTAACGGCACTGCTCACTGGGCTCTCCGGACGAGCTGTAAGACAGCTGCAGAACGTCCAGAATGCTGCTGCTTGAGTCCTCACTAGAAGGAGAAAATACAAGCGTATTAATCAGTGCTCAGGTCTGTAGTCTGCACCACCAACAACAGCATGCACAGCAGCCACTATTGGCTCCTTTTATTAGCTCATAATCACCATGATAAACAAGCATTCTTCCAGGTAGGCACTGGATTGGAACCTAATCTGGGATTTGGTGGCTGAGTGCTGAGTGGTGTGGAAACCCAGGGACGAACCTACGAAGCAACGCCGACTAGTGGGACCCAGCAGAGACGGGGATTACAGTACGTAGGAGTTGTTATGCAATGCTTGATAAGACGGGGACCATCCATCCATCCATCCATCCATCCATCCATCCATCCATTTTCTATGCCGCTTATCCTCTTTAAGGTAGTGGGGGTATGCTTAAGCATATCCCAGCTGAGTTCGGGCGAGAGGCGGGGTACATCCTGGGCTGGTCGCCAGCCAATCGCAGGGGCAGGGATGTGCATTCATTTCCGCTTCAACAAAAACTGCACTTTTTTGGGGAATTTTGCCCATCATCCACAGTCCTTATGTGGGGCATGAACACACGTCTTTCTCGCTATTAAAACGCCTCCAACAAGGTTTATGGTTTTCTATCCATGCTGTGAGCATGTAGTAACACGCACATTCATGATAACATGGACTACTTTCAGTACTTTGCCCTATTTTGGTTCTTGGCGCTTTTTGGAGGTATTTTCAGAAGGCTTTCTAGGCGGAATATACGACGTATTAGGGCCACGTTGAGAAAAAAAATAACCAGAGATTTCAAGAATAAAGTCATAAATTTACGAGAATCAAGTCAGACGTTTACAAGTAAAAAACTGTAATATTACGAGAATAAAGTTGTGAATTTACAAGAAAAACTCCTAATATTACAAGAATAAAGTTATACATTGACGAGAATAAAGTCCCAATATTACGAGAATGAAGTCGTAAATTTGCGAGAATAAAGTTGCAATATTACGAAAATGACGCTGTAAATTTGCAAGATTAAAGTCGTAAATTTACAAGAAGAAAGCTGCAATATTAGAAGAACAACACTGTAAATTTATGAGAAAAAACTTATGATCTTCAGAAAATAAAGTCAGAAATTTAAGAGAAAAAAGCTGCAATATTACAAAAATGAAGCTGTAAATTTGCAAGAATAAAGTTGTGAATTAACGAGAAAAAAGTTGTAATATTATGAGAATGAAGCTGTAAATTTACGGCTACATTGAGAAAAAAAATAATCTGAGATTTCAAGAATAAAGTTGTAAATCTACAAGAATAGTCATAAATTTATGAGAATAAAGTCGCAATATTATGAGAATGAAGTTGTAAATTTGCAAGAATAAAGTCATAAATTTACCAGAAAAAAGTTGCAATATTACAAGAATGAAGTTGTAAATTTCCGAGAAGAAACTTTAATACTATGACAATAAAGTAAATTACGTAAATTACAATTTATTCTCGTAAAGTCTATTCTTGGAAACGTACGATTTTAAAGTTCTTCATTCTATTTTCTTACATTTTTATCACTTTATTCTCGAAATCTCTGATTATTTTTCTTTCTCCACGTGGCCGTAATACTCCGTCGTAGGAACAGTTGTGTCCCATTACGTGCATGAATTGGCTGCCTCTTTTGATCTCTTTTTATATGTTTAGAAGGCACAGAAAAGCGGAGGATGCGTGTGTTCACGTCTCACAGATTTTTCATGCGTAAAACTTCTATCATGCACTCCTCAGCCTGGTGTGCGCCCATAAGCTCGTCACATCATCCGCTCTTTCTCATGACAGGATTACATCCATTCCCAATCCCAAACTCACACGCGCACATACCGGCGGCGCATGACAGTGGTAGCAAGGCAGGTAGCGGTGCCACCGAGGAGCTTCTTTTGCTCATGGAGGTCTGCAAGACATATTGATTGACATCCAGGTGAATGCAAGGTAAGGTGCTTTCTTGTGTCGTGATACAGCCAAGCCCGAACGTTCACGCGTGTATCATTTTACACAAAGGCATCCGTGCACTGAAATATTACAGCCACGTCTTTGCAGGGAAAAATGGCATTTTTGGTTAGCATTTCATTTAGAATGGATGAAAATGGCACCAATAAAGAAGACATTAAAAAAAAACGTCTCGTTGCTGCAGCAATCAGTGTACAAGTAGACTGGAATTTGTGTGTCCTCTTGTTGCTAGGCAGAATTCATAGAGGCTCAATGATACCAGGCCATACCCACTGCTGTTTAAAGCAGGGGTGCTCTTTTTTTCCCCATTTTTACGTTTTTTGTTTTTTTTTTAACTTTTGGAATATTTCAACTTTTTTCTCAATTAATCCTTTTATTAATTTTCATAAATTTCCTTTTGACTTTCTTCACATAATATTACATTAATATTTCCTCCAACCTAATTTTCCAAAGATGACAACTTTGTTTTGTTTTGTTTCTCAGAATGTTACGACTTCAAGAAAAATAACATCATTTTTTTTCTTTAATATTTCAACTCCATGCCACTAAAATGATGTTATTTTCCCCCATAATATTACGACATAATTTTTGTAAAATTGTGACTTTATTGCTTGTTAGAATACGACATTTTTCTGCTAATATTTTGACTTTATACTTGTAAAATTGCAGTGTTTTTTTTCCATTTCTGCAGATTTTTTTCAACTTTCTTCTTGTCAATGTTCTTTTTTGCAAATTAGGACTTTAATCCCATAATATTTTGACTTTATTCTTTTTTTTTTTTTACAACTTTCTTTGTTTTGTTTGTTTTTCATAATATTACTGTCACGTTCTGGTTTGAGCTGTCGAAAGCGTGACCTTCGGTGTGCAGAGAGAAGGAGGCGAAGTGCAAAAATAAAAGTAATTTTATTGCAGAAGACAAGAAAAAACTAAAAGTGACAGAGGAAAAGCTCTGTGGGAAAAATAATACCAAATATAAACAGGTGACAGCACTGGAAAGTCAACGAGGTTCAATGACAGTGACAACCACAATGAACCAGCGCTGGTCTTTTAACTGTCACTGATTAGTATTGACCGCAGCTGTGCGGCCACCAGGCGTGGAGCGGCAGTTCCTTCCGCCACACCGGAAGCACCGCTTGTCAGAATAATGGCGCAGGACAGGAAGTACACGCTCCTGTCCTGCGAAGCGTGACAATTACGACTTCAAAAAAATATTTCTGCTGTTGTTTCAAATATTTCAACTTTCGTCAAGTACATTTTTTTTCTTTGTAAATGATGACTTTCTTCCCATAATATTTGGACTTTATTCCTGTAACATAACAGATTTTGCAACCTAATTTCCCAGAAATGACAACTTTATTCTTTGTTTTGTTTGTTTCTCATAATGTTATGACTTTTTTCTTTAATATTTTTCCCCATGAATTGTCATGTAAATTGGAATTCTTGTCAAACTGAGACTTTTTTCCTTATTTGTTAGAATATGATTTTTTTCTCTTAATATTTTGACTTTATTCTCGTAAAATTGTCATTTTTTCAATATAAGCCCTTGTTTTTTCTTTTTTTTTCCTAATTCAACTGTAAATGTTCTTTCTTCTACATTATTCAAGTTCAAGATTGAAGAGTTTTATTGTCATATGCACAGTAAAACAGGTAGTTCTGCTATGCAATGAAATTCTTATTCTGTTCATTCTCCAAAAAAAGAAAACACAAAAAAGAGTAAGAACATAAGAACATAAATACCAATAAATTAAGCAACAACAACAGAAGAGACATTAATACAGATAAATAAATAAATAATAAAGTGCTATGAGTGTGTGCGTGTGTTGCGTGCGGTGTGTGTGAGTGCTTCGTTGAGAAGCCTGATGGCCTGGGAGGCCACGCAATCGTAGGTGAAGAGCGTGTAGAGGAGCGGACTCAGCACACACCCCTGTGGGGTCCCAGTGCTCACAATTCTTGAGCTGGATGTGCGAATGTGGACTCTGACTGACTGGGGCCTGCCTGTGAGAAAGTTAAACACCCAGTTACAGAGGGAGGGTGACAGGCCAAGTGTGAGGAGCTTATTTGTGAGTTTGTGGGGGCTGACTGTATTAAAAGCAGAGCTATAGTCTATAAATAGCATTCTGACATATGTGTCCTGGCCCTGTAGGTGAGAAAGGGCTGTGTGGATGGCAGTGTTGACTGCATCATCCGTGGACCGGTTCTGGCGATATGCAAACTGTAGAGGGTCCACAGTTGCCGCCGGGATGCTCTTTTTGATGTGGGTCATGACTATTCTTTCAAAGCGCTTCATAACAATAGGAGTGAGTGCTATAGGGCGATAGTCATTCAAGCAGGTCACGTTGCATTATGACTTTATTCCCGTAACATATCTTTTTTTTCAGCCTAATTTTCCAAAAATTACAACTTTATTTTTTGTCTTATTTGCTTCTCATAATATGACTAAAATGATGTTATTATGACATAACTCTTGTAAAACTTGATTACATCTTTTTTTCTTTTAATATTTTGCCTTTGTTTAAAATGCTGCAGGTCCCCACTAATGGCCCCCAGGCCGCACTTTGGACACCCCTGGTGTAAAGGCCAAACACAGAGCTCTGCATTAAATATAAAGTAGTATTAGTATTAGCCCCATCTGATGGTGTTTTCCAGATGTTTCCTTGGTCAGCCGTATTCTCCCTTGAACCAAAAGTGCCGGGCCAGCGCACCAGCGAGGAGCTGGTCACCAACACCCTGATGCTGGAGTTGGGCGCCATGGTGAAGCGCACCGAACGCATCCGCCTGGAACAGGCCGCTGAGGGCCGCCGCCGCCGCCGCAGTTCCTCTTCCGTGGCCGACTACACCTGGCTGGCCAACCCGCAGAACCCGCAGCCGTATGAGCTGACCCCCAACGACATGCTGGAGCTGCAGGGCCTCTGTGCCAAAATCCCCCCCGCCCAGTGCGGGCCGGTCATCGTCAGGTAAGACAACGCTCTGCTGTTTTTAAGGACCTGCTGCAAAAACGCTAGTCAAAGATCTCTTATATGACAGGAATGCTCTGCTGTGTTGGACTTACTGCAAAAATGGCCGTCAGAGATCCTCTCTATCACAGGAGCGCTCTGTTGTTTTTTAGGACCTGCTGCAAAAACGCCAGTCAAAGATCTTCTATATGGCGGGAATGTGTGTTGGACGTCCTGCAAAAATGTTAGTCAAAGATCTTCTATATAACAGAAAAGTGCTGCTGTTTTTAAGGATCTACTACAAAAACGCCAGTCAAAGATCCTCTATATGACAGAAATGCTCAGGACCTGCTGCAAAAATGCTGGTCAAAGATCTTCTGTATGACAGGAGCACGCTGTTTTTAAGGACCTGCTGGAAAAATGTGCCTCAAAGATCCTCTATATAACAGAAATGTTCCACAGCTTTTAAGGCTCTACTAAAAAAAAAAACGCGAGTCAAAGATCCTCTATATAAACAGGAGCACTCAGCTTTTAGGGATCTACGACAAAAATGCTGGTGAAAGATCTTGTAGAAGACAGAAATGCTCTGCTGGAATTGCTGAAAAATGTTAGTCAAAGATCCTCTATGAAGAACGTGAGGGATCTGCTGCAAAAAAAGGTAGTCAAAGATCTTCTTTATGACAGGATGCTGTTTTTAAGGACCTGCAGCAAAAACACTAGTCAAAGATCCTCTATATAACAGTTGCGCTCTGCTATTTTTAAGCGCTACTACAAAAATGCTAGTCAAAGATCCTCTATATGACAGGAATGCTCTGCTGTACTGGACTTACTGCAAATTGTAAAAATTACTGCAAAACGGTCCTCTATAGAACAGGAGCGCACTGCTATTTTTTGCGGACCTTTTGCAAAAACGCTAGCCAAAGATTCTATATGGCGGGAGCATTCTACTGTCTTTAAGAGCTACTACAAAAATGCTTGTCAAAGATCCTCCATGTGCCAGGAGCACTCTGCTGTTTTTAAGCACCTCCTGGAAAAAAATCAATGTCAAAGATCTTCTATATACAGGAAACTTTTGCTGTTCTTAAAATGACATGCTGCAAAAGCACAAGTCAAAGATCCTCTACATAACAGCAGCATGCTGCTGGTTTTAAGAGCGACTACAAAAATGCGAGTCAAAGATCCTCTATATCACAAAAATGATCCGCTGCATTGGACGTGCTGCAAAAATGTTAGTCAGAGATCCTCTATACAGTACATATAACAAGAGTGTTGTGCTGTTTTTAAGGATCTGTGGTAAAAACGCTAGTCAAAGATTCTGTACGACGTGAGCGCGGTGTTCTTTTTAAGAGCTATGACAAAAACGCTCGTCAAAGATCCTCCATGTGACAGGAGAGCTGTGCTGCTTTTAAGGACTAAAAAAAGGTTAGTCAAAGATCAGAACAGGAGCGCTGTGCTGTTTTTTTTTTTTTTTGCACTAATTGAGAGCAGAAAGCCATTATGAATGTAAGAAAGTTAAAGAAAGACTTCCCCTGAAAGTTCCAACCACACGTCACCGCCGTGTCGTTCAGCTAACTTCTAAGAACGCTGTGATGTGAGACTGCGTCTTCTTCCCACGGCAGGTTCAGGAGGCTGGTGTCCCAGATGGAGCCCGAGGTCTACGAGGTGCCCCGCCTGTTCCGCTCGGTGCTGCGCGACTGCCTGGAGGAGCTGACCTCGGGAGAAGAAGACGACCAGATGCCTCACAACACCCCGATCAAGCAGCAGCGCAGCAAGAGCCTCTCCTTCATCACCTTCCGCACCAAATTCCGAACAGGCTACTTCTTCAAGGGAAGCGGCCTGAGGGGATCCAGGGGGAACCTGCAGCAGCAGGTGGATTGGTCGGACGAGGAGGAGGACGACGACGGAGAGGAGGAGGCCATTAAGGCCAGATTTAGGAAGGGAAGGAGCCGCAGCATGCCGGAGATTACGCCTTTGGAGCAAAGTGCACAGGGCTGATGTAGTAGAGCAGACGTGCCAAACTCGTGCCCTGGAGGGCGAGACGCTACAGATTTTCTCTCCAACCAGTTTCTTCAGCAGGTGATTTAATTGATGCGCTCCTTCCCTCAAACTGAAGGTGTTGATCATTAAAATCACCTGCTTTAGTGGCCCTCCATGGCACGAGTTTGACACCCCTGTAGTAGAGAAAGGGTAGGTCAAAGAATGTAAATATAAGCCACAAAACTATTTTGTAAAATTAGATTTTGTAAAAAGGCTAAAAAACAAAACCTTATGCGGTCGCGGTTCGAACATGGCTCCCTCACTGTCTCTCTCACTCTGTCTCTGTTTCTCAAAAAATATTGAATTAATAAATGATCGCTGTTTCGTGGTTGTCTACGGCGCCATTATTAGTCCAAGAAAAAGCACGTTTAAGCAGACGTTACGTATTCTAGGCCAAAATTAAGCATTTTCAACACAAAAAATGTTCTAAATGAACTAAAATACAAATACAGAAGGCAACACAAGACGTTGATGAACTGTAGTCTACTGGCCACGAGGTGTCACTAGTAACACGAACCAGACTTGTTCGCCAACGACAGACTTATTTTAAAATGACTTATTTCAAAACAGGCACATTAATAACATAATAAACTCTTGTGACCGTACTACAGCTCGGAATGCCCGACGTCACTTCCTGTTCACGCGTCCGGAGCCATTTATTGAAACACACGAATGTCTTACTTTCTCTGATTATATTTATTATGTTGAGTAATACTTTGGACACCCCTGGCTAATGCCATGCTAGCAAGCAGTTGCGTAATACAAACAGCCTTGCAAGAAAGCTGTGTTAATAAAGCTGCTTTTGTTACCAATTTAATAAAAAGGTTTTTCTTAATACTTTGTATAGACGCGAGCTCATGTCCTGCCCATCTGAATGCGGTCTATTTTGGCAAGTGACCTTAGAGCCCTGCATGTCTAATTATATCACTAATCCTCTTATCGCACAACAGAATCCCACAAATGCCAGCACCCTATTATTGTTTTATTCATATGCATTTTCCGATCAATACACCGTTGTCACTATTTGCACTTTGTACACAGAAGGTAAGGCAGTCAGCTAAAAAAAAAAAAATGTGGAAGAATGAATTCTTTCTTCTTAAAAATTGGTCATTTAAATAACATCCTGTACATGAGATCAAGAGGGGAGTCTGTGTGTGAGACATCCAAACAAGACACTTCCAGGGTTGGTTAGGGTGCCTTCAAACCCCTTCATAAGTACTGATGTCAAACCTGAAAACTTTTTTTTTTTGAAGACTGGAAACTCTGTGGACCACCGGGTCCGTATGGTTTCATTCCAAAATGCTCTGTTAGTTGCATAAGCAGTCTTTCGTACTTGGACCAGCTGGGGCTTCTGTCAGCAAAGTTCTCCTGAGCTGGTCTGCTTGTGCTCGACTATTGCGTCAGCTGTGCCACTGCTCCTTTATACATTTGGCAAATAAACAAAACATATCTAAAAATATTTCACATTGTCACCAGAGGGGGGAACCCCCCCCCAAAACAAACAAAAAAAGAAACACTGATGAAAAATGAGCATCATCTCAGAGGCAAAGCAGTCTGAGGGGGAGTTTGCAGTTTGGCTTGGAAACAGTAAAGTCATAAACAGTAAAGGGGTGGAACAAAACGTGAGAAACTAAATAAAAAAAAGACAGTTTGGAGAATCAAACCATTAATTTAAAGCCATTTGGATTAAATGTTTATGAATAATTGGTCGAAGTCGGAGCAGCTTTCTATTCACGCACTACAAAAGTGGGGCTTTAAGAGAACTTCTTGAGGAAAAAGTTGTCCATTCCTCCGCGCGATTAAGATCACGTCTCCTAAGAAAAGTTTGTATTTCTTCTAGGAGAATCCAAAGCTTGTGTATAACCATCCCTTCCGTGTCCTTCAAAAGCCAGTCGAGCTTTAGCTTCTCTTCCCGTCATGCAAAGTGCTTCCTTTCTCCACTTGCCCTTCAAGCGAGGAAGACGACAAAAATGATGAAGAAGATGACGAGGACAAGAAAGATCTTGATCATCAGCCAGCGATTGGACGACACCGACTGGAAGTATTTGAGGATCTCCGAGTGGGCCGCCTCCACGTTCAGCTGCGTGTCCTCCACGTTGGAGTCGATCCTGCGACAGGAAGGCCAAGGATTAGTGTGACTAGACTTTCTAAATTAGAGATGCACGATATCTTATTTGTTTCTCAAACCGATACGGATAACTTTCTGCTTCTCAAGACAATACAGATAACTTTTTTCATATCTAACTTTTTAAAATGTAGATGTACAGTGGTGTGAAGAAGTGTTCGCTCCCTTCCTGATTTCTTTGCATGTTTGTCCCACTTAAATGTTTCAGATCATCAAACAAATGTAAATATTAGTCAATGACAACAACTCAACACAAAATGCACTTTTTAAATGAAACTTTTTATTATTAAAAAGGGACAAAAAACAATCCAAACCTACATGGCCGTGTGTGGAAAAGTGATTTAACGGGGGTGGGGCATTATCCACAAATGGTGAAAACATGGACCAGTGGTGAACCTTCCCAGGAGGGGCCGGCCAACCAAAATGAACCCAAAAGCGCAGCGACGATTCATCCAAGAGGTCACAAAAGACCCCACAACAACATCCAAAGAACTGCAGGCCTCACTTGCCTCAGTTAAGGTCAGTGTTCATGACTCCACCATAAGAAAGACACTGGGCAAAAACGGTCTGCATGGCAGAGTTCCAAGACCAAAACCACTGCTGAACAAAAACAACATTAAGGCTCATATCAATTTTTCCAGAAACCTCAGCCTTGATGAACCTCAAGACCTTTGGGAAAATACTCTGTGGTCTGACAAGGCAAAAGTTGAACTGGTTGGAAGTTGTGTGTCCCATTACATCTGCTGCATTTCAGAAAAAGAACATCATAGCAACAGTAAAATGTGGTGGTGGTAGTGTGATGGTCTTCAGGGCCTGGAAGACTTGCTGTGATAAATGGAAGCATGAATTCTGCTGAAGGAGAATGTCCGGCCATCTGTTGGTGACCTCAAGCTGAAAGCAACTTGGGTTCTGCAGCAGGACAATGATCCAAAACACACCAGAAAGACTTTGGAGTGGCCTAGTCCAAGTCCTGACCTGCTTCATGCTGGAAAAGCTTCCAATGTGGCTGAATGACAACAATTGTGCAAAATTCCTCCCCAGCGCTGGAAGAGACTCATTGCAAGTTATCACAAACGCTTGATTGCAGTTGTTATTAGCTTTAGGGGGCAATCACTTCTTCACACAGGGACATGTAGCTTTGGGGTTTTTTCCTCTCTTAATAAAAAAGTTTCATTTAAAAACTGCATAAAGTGTGGAATTGTGTTGTCATTGACTAATATTTACATTTGTTTGATGATCTGAAACGTTTACGTGTGACAAACACGCAAAAAAATAAGAAATCAGGAAGGGGGCAAACTCTTTTTCACACTACTAAGTGTAGTTTGTGCACACCTGGAGGTAAGGAGGACTGGAACAAATGAGGATTTGTTGATTAGTCCTAATCACTACTACCACATCACTACTATCAGGAGAACCAGAGTATAGAGGGGGAGGAGCCACCTGCTGTGGCCCAGCAAGGTGCACTGTATTCGGACACACGCTCCAAGCAGCAGGCGTGATGCCACGGATGGCTGATAAGGTTTTTTGTGTTCTTGATGGTTTTTCCCCCCCCCTCATCGTGGGGCATTTGGTACAACTAACACACGAAATGTCTTCCTCAGAGAGTGAATGTTTGTTTCCAAGTGAGCTTAGGGGAAGTTACCATAGGCTGTTAATGTCACAGGCAGGAGAAAAAAGGAGCACTTGATTTGCTCACATGCAGAGTGTGGGTAATCTCGCCTCGTTGGAGAGTTTTTTTTAGATTATCGGAGCAATTTTTAATGTTACCGGATTTATCAGCATGATGTCATAATTCCCTCATAACGACCCAATAATTATCGTCAACAAAAGTAGAAGAAAATACACAAAATTGCATAGCATGGACTAACCTTTGGATGGTCTCCTCCTGCTCTTTGACCATGTGTGCCAGCTGCTGGAATATTGAACCCAGTTCCACGATGGTGCTTTCGATGTTCTGCATAGTATCTGCACGGCTCTGGATGTAGGAGTCCTGTGGAAGGAAGACACAGCAGCAGTGTGCCAAGGATTAGTGGAAAGAAAAATGCACAGTTGGGATATTTAGCCACGATTTACAAAATCTGCTGGTCTAGCCAGTAGCATAGATATGTACATATGTCCTTTGACACCAAGAACCTCAATGTAGACCTTGTAGAAATGCAATTTTAAGTATGTCATTCTGGAGAAAAATGGCTCCGTACTTAAAAGTAATTAATTCCAGCAATAAGTATAAGTATCGCTCTGCACATCCTGTAGACGGTAAAGTCAGGTACAGTTGGTCAAATCCTAATTTGTTCCAGTCCTTACCTCTAGGTGTGCACCAACTACACTTAAGTCTAACATTGAAAGAATAAATTGCTACCATATCAGTCTTGAGAAGCAGAACGTTATTGGTATCGGTTTGGGGGGGGAAAAAAAAAAAAAAAAAAAAAAGATATGGTGCATCTATAATTGCCTTGCCTCCTTGTAGTCACTTGTTGCTAGGCAGTGGCTCCATCATGACCGGCTCATGAATCTAGCCTAACCCTTCACAGCAGTCATTCCCATGAGGCTGTTGACGCTTTTGTTTGGGCAATGTGAACCAACCTGCTCATCAATAAGCTGGAGCTGCAAGGGATTAGTGTGGGAGTCCATGTCGATGGCCACGTCGCCCAGACTCCTGGACTCATCCTGCATCAGGACTGAACTCTCTGAGAAGAGACACACACACACACACAAAACAAAAAGCAGATAAGGGCTCAGACACACATACGTCCTCAAATGACAGAGGTGAGGAAAGCAGAAAAGAAGGGCTGGGCTCATAAGTGTAAGCTTGTTATTATTATTAATTATACACGCTGAGAGAGTCAAGCGGTCCAGGGAAATACCTTTTACATTTGAGGTTGTAAAGCCCTGGTAGTCATTGCGCGGCTCGCGAGCTGCATGCGGCTCCTGGGCCCCTTTTTTGCGGCTCCCTAAAATATTTTGTCATTTTTGCATTACAGAGGACCAAATACAGGGGAAGAGTCATTCACATGGATATTTATTTATTTATTTATTTATTTTAAACAGTTCCCTTTCACAGCAGCTGGGATTAGTTATTACTTCTTGTGGCATTTGTGGTTGCTATGCAAGCCATGTGCTCAGTCTTATAGACACAGTAACACTGGAACACATTTTTAGAAATCACTTCTTCTGTCTGTCACTTTTTTCATGAATGTTAAAAAGAATGTGTGCAGTCAGCGAAGAACCAAGGACCACGCCGTTGCATAACAGAGTGTCAGCATCAATGTCGGCTTTTTACAGCAAGCATATTGCTTGAGAATTGCAGAAATGAAAGCTGAATTCCACTTGCAGGGTCATGTTAATGAATAACATTACTGAATGAAGCCATGACAAAGACCTAATTAAGGCGTGTTCACTCTACTGTGTGCGTGCGTGTGTGTGTGTGTGTGTGTGTGTGTGTGTGTGTGTGTGTCGCTCAGGTTTATATTGGGGCTAAATAGGTGGCTTGTGTGGTGCAATCGATGCATGTGGCAGCTGCACATCTTTGGGAGGGCCTGTATGGCTTGCACATTAAATAGGAAAGGATGCTCCCCTTTTCTTTGACAGAAATACAGTGGTGTAAAAAAGTGTTTGGCCCCTTCCTGATTTCTTCTTTTTTTGCATGTTTTTGCATATTCACACTTAAATGTTTCAGATTATCAAACAAATGTAAATATTAGTCAATGACAACACAACTCAACACAAAATGCACTTCTTAAATGAAACTTTTTATCATTAAGGGAGAAACAATCCAAAGCTACATGGCCATGTGTGAAAAAGTGATGGCCCCCTAAAGCTAATAAGTGGTGGGCCTCCCTTAGCAGCGACAACTGCAATCAAGCGTTTGTGATAACTTGCAATTAGTCTCTTCCAGCGCTGGGGAGGAATTTTGCACAATTGTTGTCAGTCAGCCACATTTTCCAGCCTGAAGCGCCTTATGAAGATCATGCCACAGCATCTCAATAGATTTCAGGTCAGGACTTGGACTAGGCCACTCCAAAGTCTTCAGCCATCCAGAGGTGGACTTGCTGGTGTGTTTTGGATCATTGTCCTGCTGCAGAACCCAAGTTGCTTTCAGCTTGTGGTCACCAACAGATGGCAGGACATTCTCCTTCAGCAGAATTCATGCTTCCATTTATCACAGCAAGTCTTCCAGGTCCTAAAGACCATCACACTACCACCACCACCACATTTTACTGTTGGTATGCTGTTCTTTTTCTGAAATGCAGCAGATGTAATGGGACACACACCTTCCAAAAAATTCAACTTTTGTCCAAAGGTCTTGGGGATCATCAAGATGTTTTCTGGCTAACTGAGACAAGCCTTAATGTTGTTTTTGTTCAGCAGTGGTTTTGGTCTTGGAACTCTGCCATGCAGGCCGTTTTTGCCCAGTGTCTTTCTTATGGTGGAGTCATGAACACTGACCTTAACTGAGGCAAGTGAGGCCTGCAGCTCTTTGGATGTTGTTGTGGGGTCTTTTGTGACCTCTCGGATGGGTCGTTGCTGCGCTCTTGGGGTCATTTTGGTTGGCCGGCCACTCCTGGGAAGGTTCACAACTGTTCCATGTTTTCACCATTTGTGGATAATGGCTCTCACTGTGGTTGGCTGGAGTCCCAAAGCTTTAGAAATGGCTTTATAACCTTTTTCACACTGATAGATCTAAATTACTTTCGTTCTCATTTGTTCCTGAATTTCTTTAGATCTCGGCATGATGTCTAGCTTTTGAGGATCTTTTGGCCTACTTTACTTTGTCAAGCAGGTCCTATTTAAGTGATTTCTTGATTGAGAACAGGCATGGCAGTAATCAGGTCTGGGTGTGGCTAGTGAAATTGAACTCAGGTGTAATAAACCACCGTTTTTTAAGGAGTGGGTGCCATCAGTTTTTCACACAGGGCCATGTAACTTTGATTTTTTTTCTCTCTTAAAATAAAAGGATTTATTTCAAAAGTGCATTTTGTGTTCAGTTGTGTTGTCATTGCCTAATATTTCAATTCGATTGATGATCTAAAACATGTAATTGTGACAAACATGCAAAAAAATAACAAATCAGGAAAGGGGCAAACACTTTCACACCACCGTATACACTTTGGACGGAAATGGGTTGTGAGGCACAGATTTGAATCACCACACAGAGTGAACATGCCCTCAGCAGCAGCACTACAACAAAGTGCTGTGCTTACCCCCTTGTGAGCAAATCACACGCACTCAATTAGTAGTGTGGAGGTCCAACGCAACTGAACTTACTGAAGTTATTGGCCATCAGAGGAGAGGAGGCAGAAGGAGGTTGGGAGAATTGCTCTCTCCTGCTGCGCTGCTGCTTAAGATTCTGCATACAGATACAAGAAACATGGTAGGAATGCCACATAACAAATAGAATTGGAATTTACGGTACTCAAATTTCAAACATGACCCACCTCTGTTCTGACTTCCAGGACTGACTTGAAGTCATTGGACATTGAGGCCAGTTTCGACTAGGGAATAAAATGAATATGGGTCATTAATTCTGGACACATCTGTATTTGTCCAACATCTTAAAATCAAATAATAATAAAGAACTTGGGCACAATTAGGGCTGAACAGCAGCTATGAAATGACCGCCAAAGCCATACAGTGTGCGTGTATATGAAGCGTGTGTGGGGTGTTACCTGTAAGGACACCACTATCGTGTTGGAGTGGGTTTGGATGTGTTTGCCACCCGGAGCACCACGCGACCTGATCAAGTCTTGCAGCTGTGCTATCTGTTTGTTTAGGCTGTTGATGTCCTATACAACATGTAGAAACAACAAACATTCTAGCATTTAAACACTCACTGCCACAAAAACATAATAAAAACGACACAAGTTGATGACTCACTTGTTTAATGATATACGTTAGCTCCTCAATCTCCACAGCCTTGTCGTCAAACAGGGATTTTCTTTTGGCCACTACAAGGAAAAGCAGCATCAAGGAATCAGCACACCAGGAAAGTAGACTGTATATACTGTATATACAGTGGTACCTCGGTTAACATCCACCCTGGTTAGCACGTTCTTCAGTTAACATCCAAAATGTTTGCTAAAATTTGGCTTGCGTTCGACCGCTTGTTTAGCATCCGGTTTGTTTATGCCGCCACCTCGGATCACAAGCCCATGACAAAAACTTGCAATACTTGCACGTGAACGCACAATGTTGCTTGTTTAATGTTTATATCAGAGTTGCTGTGCTGGAGAGATACACGACGTAACTAAAAACATGAGCGAAAGGCTATGGACCGTACCGAGACAAAGGTGCAACACCTCCGAATGTTACGGCTTAAAGAGAAGACGGTCGTCATTTCAGAGGTATGTAAATGTGACAAGAGTGCGCACACATCCATGCATACACATCCAGGCCGGTTCCCGCGTATCAGTCTACCAACGCGGTGGCGCGTCGAGGTTGACACTGTGTTTCTGCCTGTCTCATTTTACATCCATAACACTTGTTTCTGCTTCCAACAAAACACAAGCATTCAAACACACCGTAGCATGTTCGCAGCAAGGAGTCAAACGTAGCACACGTATCCTTGCCGGCGGACTGATATCAAGTTTGATATATCTTTTTCCATTTTTGCAAATTGCGGTTGCAGCAGAATAATGTGTTAATTTTCTTAATTGATGGTTTTGTGGGTAAAAGTAATTAAAAGTGATGCTATCCATTCATTTGTTTATTTTTGCACCATTTTCTGTGTGTAAAACTATAATTATTGTCTGTAAAATGTGTATTGTGTTAGCATTTTTGGGTGTCTGGAACGTTACGTTATTTTCTATGTTTGGTTAGAGTGCATTTTGGTTTGAGTCGGACCTTGTGGAACGGACAAGTGACATTAACCAAGGCACCACTGTTTTTAGCTGTTTACAAACAACTCCCTAGGAATGATACTTTAGCTTACAGATTGTGAGCTTTTCCAGCTTGGCAAATGTGTTGCTCAGGTCTTTTCCAATTCTCCTACAAGGAAACATACAATCAAAAGGTTAGTGTGTGTCAATGGTAGTGGACAATGTGATTAAAAATTGGTTCAAAATCTTGGCTGGAAGAAACAAACGACTTACTTGGCCATGACTGTAAAGTCACTGCGCTGCCTGAGAGCGCTGAGAGCTGGTTTACTGGGCGGCACTCCATTCTAGCAAACGTTGGAAGCAAAGAAGATAGTCATACATTGGAATCAGCAATTACTCCTTTAATAGAAACTGTACTGTAAATGCTCCAATAGTTGCTGGGTACCTGCGTATGCAAATAACCGCTGGGGGCTCCAAATATCACCACATCAAAAAACGCTGACATTACCAGTAGGGGTGTCCTGATACAACATTTTCACTTCTGATATGATACCAATATTGCAGCCTTATTCCAGCCGATACCGATAGCCACGAAATCATCGCTGTGCGATGTTGTTTCATATGCGTGATGAGGTTGGTCGTATTAAACTTCCACAGTTCTGTGCCACCACCAGAAACGTGTGCATGACGAGTTTTGCGCTCAGCTGCAATATCTTTTTACTTACACCTGCTCCTTGCTACTTTGTTAGCATGCTAGCAAACACTGCTGTTGTGATCACATGGGCTCTATACAGTCGCTGCTGGATAGATGTGCTGGGGCGGAGTCTGAAATCGACTGCTTGTATCAGAGTGCCAATATGGGAGATTTGAGATGCTGGTCGATATATGATATTGTTTTTTTTATTGCTGATATCGGCCTGATATCTGATATCAATATCAGATCGGGACATCCCTACACTTTCCTTTGACTTTCTCATGCTCTCCAGTTGTTATAATGTTTAGCTTTCACATTATGGAAACGTAAAACAGCGGCGGGCGTAACACAATAGTGGCTTAGTGGTTAGCACGTCAGCATCACGGTCTGGAAATTTGGGTTGGCATCACCATTGGAACATCTCTGTCCTTTGCTACAAACATGCATGTTAGGTTCACTGGAGACTCTAAATCAGCGGTGCCCTACCACCAGGCAGCAAAGAGGCCAATAAAAACAGAATCAACTGTTAAACGCAGCATCTCGCAAAAATTGATGTGAATTAATGTGAATGAAATGCTGTCATCGTGAGGAGAAGGAAAATTTCTGTGTGGGAATTAATTATTTTATGTCCCCTTCCGAACCAAACATGTCAAAACGGCGACCTGAAACATCGGCAAAAGTTGGCAATAAAACTCTGAATCACCTTTCTTACGGAGCGTGAATGGAAGCTAGTGGGGTTAGCTTAGTTTAGCAGAGCATGCTATCGTGGCTGTGTGTGTGCTACTCCGGCTGGATGCGAGCGTTTGCCCCGTGCTGCATTGTACCGCTCGTTAATGCAAACGTTTTGCGATGCCCGCCGACGTCGTGCAAGTTCTGAGTGAAATAACGACAAGAGCCGGGTGTACTTTTGCTCCCAGATCGCCTCAACCGTCAACAGACATTCTCAACACACTTCGGCTTTCAAATTAAGAGTGCAGTTCGCGCCACATAGTGTCTAATTGTATGAACAAAAAAAGGGTGTCATAAAAAAAAATCTCTTACATTAACAAAGCAATTGGAATTGCATTGGTGGCTCGGTCTTCCTTAACCGCAAGCATTACAGTTTGTTGAGGATTTTGTAGCAACGTTAAATTACATTTTACTTTTTTTTATGTGTTTCGCTCTGCTCTGTGCTTTGTTTTTGCATGTATCATAAGGAGTGTTTTGGTTTCTCACTTGGGGCTTTGCAAGTGGATCGAGGACCATTTCTTAAAGCAGCGGTGTCCAGACTTTGTCCACTGAGGGCCGCATACTGAATAATCAAAAAGGCCACATTTACATTTTTTAAACCAACCCATGTAGATACAGCATGCTGAGACGCATTTTATATTTAAAGAAACAAAAAAACAGCCTGCGTCTCAGCGACAAAGCGTATTATTAGTGTCAACTTTTTCTCTCTACATTACATGTTTTTGCTTTTCTAATTTTTTTTTTTTTTTTTTACAAATATTTCAACTTTGTTCTTGTAGATTTTTTCTTGTAATATTATGACTCTACTCTCCTAATATTTGGACTTTATTATCATATTCATATCATATATTCCTTTTTCCCCCCAACTTAATTTTCCAAAAATTTAAACTTTACTCTTTGTTTGTTTCTCGTAATATTCAGACTTTTTAAAAAATGACACATTTTTGTCTTCAACTCATTCAATACCAAAGACGTATTTGTACATTTTTAAAAACCCGAACACCCGATCCCAAAAATGTATTTATATATCTTTTGCGTTTTTTAGGCAAAAAGAGGTGATAACGCAACTGCACACTAATGGATGTCAGTATTAGAGCAGTTTGAATCCATAAAACGGCCACAAAGTGGCAGAAGTGCATTTGAGAAGTGCTCGGCACTGATCTTTTCATGTAAAAACACACTCGACAGCAAGGAGGACGTGGACGAGTGTGGAGGAGTGTAGCGTGCATTGTTGGGGAAATTTTAACGCATGCACACACATAGTTCAGTTCCAAATGTGAAGATTGTAAATATATTGTTATTTTGATGTAACACAACCCTTTTTTGCGTTCACATGTGAGCAAATGAAATAAAGTTTGCTCACGAACGCACCCTAACGTAAAACAAACCGGATCGCTGTACTGTAACGTCAACGGCAGGGATGGAAAAGAAGCACACAAGCAACCAAAACCAGCAGTTATAGTGAACCAGGAATATCTGAAAAGCAGAACAGTGCATTGTTAATATTGTAAAAGAAAGTCAAACCCAAGAACCCAGCTCACCTGTCTGCCTTGGAGTGATTTACAGGCCGACTGGAACTCGATGGTCCGGTCACGGCAAGTCATCCTGTCACCAGCCCACACTTAGAACTGCAACGCCGTCGTCTTGGAGTGGATCTGCTAATGACGACGGACAGTTCTATGTTTGCGGAAGTTGTATCGGGAGACACATTTGTATCAATTACCCAGTCAATGAAAGACGTGTCAATGCGTCATTCTGGAGGAGTGACTCACAGATGACGTGAAAGCTGATTACCAATGCTAGCTGTAGCTAGCTGTTCGGCTATTCAATAGCAAACCGCCAGTGTGGGACACATAAGATAGTTGCTAATCACATTACAACCATGACAACAAATAACACGTTAGCCTTGTTGCTTCGTAGTGTTGATGAAAATATGACAGTATGTATCAGTCTCTCTAGAAGGCCGTCGATCACACCACACAGCTGACCGGCTAAGGCTAAAGTTAGCGACAGCAAGCTAACTAGTCTTTCCATACGGTTTGTTTCGCTTCCCCCTGCCCTAATTCGACCGAACGTACCACCCTAACCTTAAATGACAAATAGAAAGCAAACATGACCCGATTCAGACTTACTTGTGAATAAGTTACACCATTTTCAGAGGGCTCTCTGTAAAAGGGTGTGAAAAAAAACAACCCGAGTTAAAGTTCCGATCCGGGGCATTTCCGGCTTCTACGTCACTGCCACGTTTGCTGAAAACGACGGTAAATCAACGTAGGTGCAACTTTTCACCGCTAGAGGCCGCCACATCTCCGGAAAGTATTATAATACACTCGCATTTCGCACAGATCAAGATTTTTCAGGAAGTACGAAACAATAAGATCAAAAATATGTTCGTGGCATAGTTTTGAGCTCAAATTATAACACTCAGGCACACTCTTCCCGGTCATTTTTCAAGCAATGTTGTAATTTAGTGTTGTTTGATAGACATCCTCCATTCCATGCATTAGGATCACAGATGAGCTGGAGCCTATCCCAGCTGACTTTGGACCAGAAGCGGAGTACACCCTACCCTGGACCGAGCATCAACCATTCACATTCACACTTATGGACAATTTATAGTCTCCAATGAAGCTAACATGCATGTTTTCGGAATGTGGGAAGACGTACCTGGGAGAAAATCCACACACAACATGCAAACTCCACAGAGAGATGTTCAAGCGGATATCCACAACCCCACCCAGATACCATACAGTATGTAGTTATGTATAATAACGAGAGATATCAACCTGTAGGCTCTCTGATCTGGTCTCTGGTGCTGGTACCAGCATCCCCTGCCTGACATGAGCAAACACGCACAGACCACAAAAATACCCTCACCCTTTTTCTTTTTACAGACCACAAAAATACCCTCACCCTTTTTTCTTTTTTTTTTAAACTTCATAGATGTTTATGATGTTGGGTATGATGTTTGTCAAATGACAAATTACGTCAACACAGCGGACCCTCTAAAGCAGAAACATATACGATATTGAAAAAAATCTGAAATATAAAATAATTAAATCCATAAAACAGTGGATGTAGAATTGATCATGTCAAAATAATTCACCTGTTAAACTGTAAAACCAAAAATGCTGTAAGTATCACTGTGAACTGATATACAAGTGTATATTAAGATCAAACTTGATCTCAGTCTTTGTCTTTTAACAATCTTAACCTCATACCAGTGTAAAAAGAAGTACGTAAAAACAAAACATTAATTTCTCCTTCATGGGAGTTCATTGGTTCCAACACTGATCGTCATGAGGGATTTTCAGCTATGAATGGAATATTTTTGTAGTTGTAGCATAGAAAACCTGTTTACAATTCTTCTAAATGCACTTTTTGGACGTTATTAGAGCCCCCTAGACATGAAATAACAGAGTTGAGTTGCAGCTTGTGGTGGGCTACGGCCGCCCCAGCATGCCCTGTTATTATTATTGTGGCTGCTGTGAGATCATTTAAACCTGCAATAAAAGCTTGTTGCTCCAGCAATCAAGTCTGGTGCTTGTCTCAGTGGATAATTACTAACATCTAGTGACCAGTGTAGAATACTACATTCACAAGTTGAACGGTGGTCTTTATGGCTCATACTGTATTTGTATTTTAGTTCATTTAGCCATTTTTATGCTTCAAAATGCTTAATTTGTGCAAAAAAAATACATACAATTTGCTTAAATATGCATATTCTTGGACTAATAATAGACCGTTGTCAACCAGGAAATGGAGATCATTTATGAATGAATGAATTTGTGAAAAACCGTGATAGAGTGAGGGGGCGGTTTGGAACCGCGATGTCGTGAGGGACGACTGGACATTGCTGAAATTACCGCATGTGCCTGGGAGGAGGGTCTCTTCACATGAAGATGAACCATAGCTTACTTTGCAGCATAGCCGTATTTGTACTTATCAGTCAGGACAGAACGCATATCAATACAAGTGATATGTACTATTGTGGTCACTAGGAGGCAGTAATGACACACAACATGGACACATTAGCTTACATGACATTACCTTAACACCGCATGAAGGCATGAAGTCAGCCATGGCAAGCCCCACATCATCCATCCATCCATCTTCTATACCGCTTCATCCTCATTAGGGTCGCGGGGGCATGCTGGAGCCTATCAGGCGGGGTACACCCTGGACTGGTCGCAGGGCACATATAGACAAACAAGCATTCACACTCACATTCATGCCTATGGACACGCGCACACGGGGAGAACATGCAAACTCCACACAGAAATGCCCAGGGGAGAATCGAACCCAGGTCTTCCCGATCTCCGGGATGTTCCTGTATTGGCCAGCGTGCTAACCACTAGACCACCGTGCGGCACCGCACATCATAGAGTGGAAAAAAGTTCTCCTCTCATTCCGGGTGGAAGTGTTAAGTTTTTGGCTTTTTAGGTTCAGAAGAAATAAATTCAAGCCTAACTGGTTAGCTGGCTAGCTAGCGGCTGTCTGGAGTACCTGCAGCATAGGAGCTGCAATGTGGTGTAAACAAAGAATAATAGATGTGTAAAGATGACTATATGGGTGTTATTTCATGCCTACAGGTGTCTAATGATGTTAAAAACCACATTTGGAAGGATGTAAACATGTTTTCTATGTCTTATTTTCTCTTATTTCTACTATATTGGGTGATAGGAGTGTGAAGGTGACTATAGGGATGTAATTTCAGAGGTAGAGGGCTCTAATGATGTTAAAAAACACATTTAGAAGGTTGTACACAGGTTTTCTATGTCTTGTATGTCTTATTTTCTCTTATGATGTCTCCTATATTGGGTGATAGGAGTGTAAAGGTGACTATAGGGGTGTTATTTCATATGTAGAGGGCTATAATGATGTTAAAAAACACATTTAGAAGGTTGTAAACAGGTTTTGTATGTCTTATTTTCTCTTATGATGTCTACTATATTGGGTGATAGGAGTGTAAAGGTGACTATAGGGGTGTTATTTCATATTTAGAGGGCTCTAATGATGTTAAAAACCACATTTAGAAGGTTGTAAACAGGTTTTCTATGTCTTGTATGTCTTATTTTCTCTTATGATGTCTACTATATTGGGTGATAGGAGTGTAAAGGTGACTATAGGGGTGTTATTTCATATTTAGAGGGCTCTAATGATGTTAAAAACCACATTTAGAAGGTTGTAAACAGGTTTTCTATGTCTTGTATGTCTTATTTTCTCTTATGATGTCTACTATATTGGGTGATAGGAGTGTAAAGGTGACTATAGGGGTGTTATTTCATATGTAGAGGGCTCTAATGATGTTAAAAACCACATTTAGAAGGTTGTAAACAGGTTTTCTATGTCTTGTATGTCTTATTTTCTCTTATGATGTCTACTATATTGGGTGATAGGAGTGTAAAGGTGACTATAGGGGTGTTATTTCATATGTAGAGGGCTCTAATGATGTTAAAAACCACATTTAGAACGTTGTAAACAGGTTTTCTATGTCTTGTATGCCTTATTTTCTCTTATGATGTCTACTATATTGGGTGATAGGAGTGTAAAGGTGACTATCGAGGTGTTATTTCATATCCAGAGGGCTCTAATAATGTTAAAAAACGTATTTAGAAAGTCATAAACAGGTTTTCTGTGCTGCGACTATGACAATATTCCATTTATTAACATTGAATCCCACATCGCTGAAATTCATTTATCGCGGTTGGGCTCTGAACCAATTAACTGCCGTAAACGAGAGAAACTGTGTTGTTTTTCAACATGCGGTTCCATTTTTTCAAGTTGGAACTCAGCTCTGCTGCATTGTTCTTTTTTTGCTATGTGTTTGATGACTATATTTGTATTTTGTCAAACTCCACTGAAAATAAGAAGACTTTGGGAGCACACACAGCAACACAAAAACACGAGATTGGTTTCATGTCTGAAACAGACAAAATTGTGAAATCCCATTTCATTTCCCATCCTGGTTGCCAGACCGTGAGAGCTCAAGGTTGATGTCCTTCAGCGGACCGTGACAGATGAGGCCCGTGTTTATGTTGGAGATAATGCTGTTAGTTTGCTCTGTAAATGACCAAAAAAAAGATTGTCCTTTGTGTTCACATTGGATGTCAAACACACTTGCTTTCCTGTTTGCTCTGCAGAAAAGCGGCACATACGGCCGCAGAGCCTCGTATTATCATCGCTGCACAAACTTCATTCCTCTTTTTCATTTAGTGTCCTTTGTGTGTGTCTCTCTCTCTCTCTCTCACACACACACACACACACACACACACACACACACACACACACACACAATCACACACCGTGCTGATAGCATCAGACAACACACACTCACGGGCCAGATAAGAGTTCAGTACCTGCTTCTACACAGCTGCTGCTACAAAAGAGGGAGGAAACCTCGGCTGGAGTATATTAGCAAAACACCAGCAGACGCAGAGAGAGAGCGGTGGAAAAATACCGGAGAAGAGACAGCTAGGACGATCGATGAAACGAGAGGACGACTGGCAAAGTGATATGTGCCAATCCAAACTGATATAGAGGCTCCTGCATCCTTATCCGTCACCAGAGTTGGAGCTGCCAGAAAAGAAGATTTTGGGAGACATCTCTCCTCTGTCGTGACGCATGACTCACTCTGTCCCTTTCACTCCCCGTCTGCCTAATCTAGCTGCTATATATAGTGCTGGAATGATGACGCTGATGGATGGCTTGGCGGCAGCAGTGCTGTCCTCTCCTCCACATCATCATTAAGAGCAATTAGCACACCACGCACGCTCGTCACGCAGGGGTGTCCAAACTTCTTCCAGAGAGAAAATGAAAGGATGCGGTTTTGCCACTTTGCCAAGAAGTTACAGCATATTTCAAGAAAAAAACGGCACCTCAGCATTATCTTATACTACCATTATTAGCAGCAGCTTCCGTTTCGCTCTTTCACATTTCTTCTTAAATAATCTTTGTAACTTTTCTTTTTAATGTTACGACTTTACTCCCATAATTTTCCAACAATGACAACGTTATTTTGTTTTGTTTTTTTCACCTAATATTATGACATGAAAAAACATTTGTTTAATATTTCAACTTATTTTTCCTCTCGAGTTTATTCTCCTGAAATTGCCACTTTTTTATTGTTAGAATACAACTTCTTTTAGAATTTTGACTTTCTCCTTGTAAATTTTCTTCTAGTAATTATTTCTCGTAATAATTGGACTTTATTCATGTAACATTCTAACTTTTCTCACAACCTAATTTTCCAAAAATGAATCAATTAATATTACGACTAAAAAAAAAATCCAGTCTTTTTTCTTTATTATTTCAACTTTATGCTACTAAAATGACGTTAGTTTTCCTCATACGTTTACCACGTTTTATTATTTCCAGTGGTCAGTAAGCCGTGACCCACTTTTATTTAAGTCATTTATGTATTTATTTATTTAACATTTTTATCTTTATGTATTTATTATTATTTACACAAGTCATTTTTAGCTTTATTTATTTATTTATTTATTTATTTTTAAAACATTTTTATGTAAGTCATTTATTTTTGTATTACTTTTACACTTATTTAAGTAATTTTTATTTCTATTACTTTATTACACTTTTATGTAAGTCATTTTTATTTATTTTTATTATTGTTTCCAATTTTATTTAGGTCTTTTAATGTATTTATTTTAATTCCTTTTTACACTTATTTGTTCTTTTTATTTCCATTATTTTATTACACATTTATTTAAGTCATTTTTATTTTTATTATATTATTTACACTTTTATTTATGGCATTTTTTTTACAGTTTTTTTAAAAGTCATTTTTCTGTATTTTATTTTAAGTCAGACATGAAGACATTTAATTTTTAATTTTTACATTTTTATTGAAGACATTTTTATTTTTATTATTTTTGTACAATTTTAAGTCATTTTTATTTAAATTGTATTATTTACACTTTTATTTATGGCATTTTTATTTTTTACAGTTTTATTTAAGTAATTTTTCTGTATTTTATTTTAAGTCAGACATGAAGACATTTAATTTTTTTAACATTTTTATTGAAGGCATTTTTAATTTTAATTATTTTTCTACAATTTGAAGTCATTTCTATTTAAATGTTATTATTTACCCTTTTATTTCAGTCATTTAATTTATGTTATTTTTTTTACACTTATTTAAGTCACTTCTATTTTTATTATTTTTCTACACTTTTATTTAATCATTTTTAATGAATCATTTAAAAATTTTATTTAAGTAATCTTCATTTTATTTATTTTATTAATATTTACACTTTTATTTAAGTTATTTAGATTTATTTGTATTATTTTCTTTACATTTTTATTGAAGTCATTTTAATTTTTATTACTTTTTTACACTTTTATTTGTGTTTATTTTTAGATTTATTGATTTAATTAATTGTATTTGTGTAAATGTATTCTTTAGATTTGCCTGTCAGCTTTTAAAAGATGAATAGACATAATTCCATGTCCAAAGTGCATTCTAGAGGAATTTATTAAGGCATTTTGTCAAGGAAGTAAGGAAGAATACGATAACTGCGTGCATACCAATAATGCGTGAAATAAAATGAAATTTCAAAAAGACCACACAATCAGATATTTCACTTCAAGTCAGACATGAGTTGTACATTACATATTTTAAAGGCATTTTTGGAATGGATCCGCGAGCTGGCAGTTGAGAACCGCTGCTTACAGTCGTGTGAGAAAATGAGGACACCCCTAGGCTGACTCAACAGCGCCTCACCTGGTTGCAGCCAAGCGTTGCACACCATTTTGCCTTAGAAGTGCATTCCAGGGTCGACAGAACTTCTATTAAAGGCCGCTGCTAAGCATCATAAAACGGCAATACTCGAATAAAACAAGTCAACTTTGGGGTTATGTTTGTCCTCTGGCAGCTTCTGCCTCAGCAGACGAGATAAGAGGAGGACGGGGAAAAATATTGTGTCTCAAAACACACTGGCTGTCTCTGTCCCCGACTCCCACGGTGGCGGCGTCACGACATAAACATTTTTTTTTTTAAATGCTGTTTTCCTTACATTGTGGGACGTGAGGGAGGAAAGAAGCGAGAGGTTTGTATGAAAAATAAGAGCTTTAATAACATCTGTAACACCGGGCACGGATCACTTCCCATACATTTGACGCGGTACACTGTTTGACGTGTTGAAGTGGCATTTATGCGCTCTACTGATGCAACATAAACCTGCAAAGACGGCCTTAAAGGGCACAAATGGTGTAGCAGCAAAAAAGAGACAACACGTACAAGTCTAAGGAATGTCATAGACAGGATATTAGAGGTTATAAAGGTCGTATACTTAGGGTTGGGGTTAGGAGGTTAGGAGATTAGGAGGTTAGGGTTAGGGTAGGAAGGGTTAACAAGGATGGTTAGGTTAGCCTAACCCTTACCCTAACCCTAACCCTAAGGAGCCACTAGGACACGGGACTGATCTATTGTTACAGTGTGCAGATACAAAGCACGTTCACGTTCAATTACAGACGTTAGCACAGGCAGAATATGATGTCCCAAGCTGTCAGTCTCAAAGAGGTGCTGTGCTGACGCTGCACGTCCAGCTGCATTTCTTGCTCCGAACACACAAGTGACACTTCGAAGCAAGATGAGCTCAGCGCCTGATCTCTTTCAGGCGGAATGTTTTTCCCACGCGTCCATTTTCTGCAAGAATACGCGTAAGTGCGCCGCACTGTGTGTGCTTTACAACCCAAGCAAAAGTGCAGTCTGGGTACGGTCATCACAAAAACATTCCCAGTACAAAACGCAATAGTTCTGTGTGTGTGTGTGTGTGTGTGTGTGTGTGTCTGTGCGTGAACCCGTGAGGAATGACGTTGTTGTGCAAGGTGTAAGCGTTCAAACAAGGGGCGTTTACGTATTTATTTAAGAAAAAAAATGTTTTTCCTAAATATTTCAACTTCAGGCTACTAAAATGGTGTTATTTGTCCTCACGACGTAACTGTCGTAAAATTGTCGCTTATTTTGCATTAGATTGAACCTTTTCTGTCGTAATATGAGTTTTTTTCTTAGAATACCATTTGTTTTACAACCTTTATTGTTGCACAATTACAGCCGTTTTTTGTTTTTTTCAACTTTCTCTTGTACATTTTCTTCTCGTAATATGACTTTCTTCCTGTAATATTTTGACTTTATTCTTGTAACCTTTTCAGCAAATTCATTTTCCCAAAACGTTGACAACTTTAATTTTTTCTTATTTTAGGACTTTAATATTTCATCTTGCTGCTGAAATGACATTATTTGTGTCATAACGTTATCATATTATTCCTGTCAAATGACGACTGTTTTGCATTAGATTGCACCATTTTGGTCGTCATATTTAAACTTCATTCTTGTAAAATTACAGCAGTTTTTTCCATTTCTGTAGGTTTTTTTATTTCAAATTTCATCTTGTAAACTTTCTGACATTCTTCCTGTCATGTTTTGACTTCATTCTCGTGACAGAACTTTTTCTGCAACCCAATTTTGCCCCAAAGTTTACAATTGCTTTTTTGCGTTCGACTGCACCATTGTTGTCTTCATATTTTGACTTTATTCTTGGAAAATTACAGCTGTTTTGTCCTTTTCTGCCGGGTTAAACAAAAATAAAATTCTCAGCAGTTTCAACTTTCCTCTTGTACATTTTTTTCTCGCAATATTTTGACTTTATTCTTGTAACATTATAACTTTTTCCACTAAAAGTTGACAATTTAGTTTATTTCTCATATTATGATTTTAATATTTCAACAACTAAAATGACATTATTCCTTCTTTCTTTGCGCTACATTGCACCATTTTCATCCTCATGTTTCGACTTAATTCTTGTAAAATTACTGCAGAGTTTTTTGTTTTTGCTGCTGTTGGTTTCTGTTTTGTTTTTTTTTGTTTTCTTGTTTAATTATATTTTTAGACTTTGCGGCGGGCCAATAAAAAAAACAGGTGCAGGACACCCCTGCTTTTTCTGGGAGGAGGACTGTCTCGTATTAAAAGGCTGGGGTTTGCAGTGGGACTATTTGTGTGTTACTATTGTGTGTAGATGGAACAATGCAGTAATTGATGAGTGTGGTACAATAGAGAGGTAGTGATGAAGCGTAACGCTGACTACGTCATAAATATGCTATTTTTTCGGAGCGCGTCTTTGCTGGAGGCGTTCAGCGTTTATTAGCAGACTGTTCTTGAACCCTGGGTGGTGTGTGTGTGTGTGTGTGTGTGTGTGTGTGAGGGGGGCGTTGCACTGAATCATGGGGCTTTCAGCGCTCCCGTGTATACCACAGGGACAAAATGTGACTGGTAAAATGGAGCACATGACACGCTTGCAATAAGAGAGAAAGAAAAGAGGTTTTAACTCCCTGACCTGCGCCATTATGCTTCTTGTGGGCCGTCACGTCAACGCCACTCTGGCTCTCGCTCGTCACGCCGACTGAGGCCTCATCCTTTCTGCGAGCTCCGTGTCAGCTCACGGCGGTTCAAGCGGCTGATTCCGTCCCGATCCAAAACAAAATAACCAAGCACTTTTTCCTTTGACTGCAGTGGGAATGGCTGCACACATTATAATATATATGGCCTTTAAATTCAATACATTTGGGCCACCCGCCGTGTGGCGCTTTATGCAGACGGATTACACAAAACAAAGAGACATTCCGCGACGCAATCATAATAAAATATATCAAAGTGAGGCTTATAGTTCACAAACAATCTGCGGTAATATATAAAAAAGGTTGACGTAAAAAAGAACGTATGGCTACCTGCTCATTTCACATTGCTTTAGTGTGTTGTGTGTGTTCCTGCTGCTTTAAGTGTGTGTGTGTGTGTGTGTGTGTGTGTGTGTGTGTGTGTGTGTGGGCGCAAAGCAGTGGACAGACGCCAGACCTCATTATTGTCATTCTTCTCACTGCCCAAAAGAGAGGCTGTGCGAGCGACCGCTTTCAATGGGCGAGCAGAGGAAAGATGGAGACAAAAGGGCCCAAATTAAACAAATGCCGCTCATGCGCTCTGAATGAGGGGAGAAGGGCGCCGAGGATAACCCATCTGGGTCTTTCAGAGCCCCCGGACCACACAGATACGTACATTCAGCAGTGCTTATACAGGTCCACATGCCATTCCATGTGCATATCCTATGTCCCGTCTGGCATGTCTGAGTGTGTTTGCACCTTTTATCTCATTTAAATCCTCCGCACACGCACACACACACACACACACACACACACACACACACAAGCACTGGCCTTGACGTGAACCTGAAGCCATGTCATCACTGTACGGTGCGCTTCTATAGATTGTCCCACTGCCAGAGTCCAGGCTCCATTGGGAATGTTTATCCATAAATGACAAGTCACCACCGCTTGCCTCCCACGGCTGTGCATGTGCGTACTGTACATGTGAGACCACACAAACATACACACATGTTCTAGCTCTACGTTGCTACACTGGTGGCTTGACGACAAAGCGACTACGGGTGGTGTGCTGTGCGCGTCCGCTAATACTTCCTTTTGGTGGGTTTTGGGTGGTCGGGGAGGAGGCGGAGGTCGTCAAGTCCTCACGGCGTCACACCTGAAAGTGTACAGAGAGAGAGAGAGAGAGAGAGAGAGAGAGAGATTACGACACGAAGAGTTCATGTAAAACTTCTACAAACATCCTGAGGCTCGAGGAACAAAAAAGTCAAGCGGTAGACCCAAAAAAATGAGCCAGAGGATCCCACTGGCTGTCCGCCAAGACACAGGACCATCCTCGGCCCAAATGAAGTTTGTTACTGGTGCCGAGTGCACTCCGCTAACCATCAGACGCCATCTGCCAGAGAAGCCTTTTAAGAAGAAAAAAGCATGTTTGGAATTTGCAGGGCAGCACCAAACATGGGACATTGAAAGGTGGAAGAAAGTTTTCTTTTTCCTTGACGGTCCTGATGGCTTCCAACATTGCTGGCATGACAAGGAGATCCCAACTGAGATGTTTCCAACCATCATGATCCTTCAATGAAACAATGGAGCTTCAGGTCGTGCAGGGGTGTCAAACGCAGCGCTAACTGGTGGTGCCTATGATCTGCGTTAGTGTTTGTACTAACCTGCAGCGGTGAGGGTTGAACCTCCTGTCTTTCCTGTGGCAGCTCTCAGCAGCGATGGTGCAGAGACACCGACAAGACACTGCATCCAGCACCCACTTCCTCCCTCTGCAGGGTCGACAGGAGGGCCGCGTGGACAGTGAAAGGGAGCTGGTGGGGGGAGGTGTGAGGATTGGGGTTCTGCCATAACAAGAAAGAGAAAACAACTGTTCTTAGTGTGTTAATCATTCTTGGAAAATACAATACAACAAAGGCCGTAGGTGTGCTTGTCGCCGCCATATAGGCCTCCTTCAGTCGAAGTCAACTATGGATTTCGTGCACTAGTCATTTATTAATAAAAGTAATTTATTATCGGCACTTCCGATTGTGGCTGACAAGACCAATGCGGGAGTGGCAATCTCGGCTGCATCTGGAACAGATTTGGCTTGATGGCATCGCTGGAGTACATGCCTTCCGCTTGGCTCTCTTCTCCTTGGCGGCAGCGTGTATCTTTTCTTCTCCGATCTTGAGTTGCTTCTGGAGAATCGTACGCCATTTGCTGCGGTCAGCTGCTACCTCTTCCCAGTTCTCGGTGTTGATGTTCAGGGCTTTCATGTCACGCTTACAGACATCTTTGAATCACAGGTAGGGCCGACCAACACTTCTCTTGCCGGCGGCAAGTTCTCCATAAAGAATGTCCTTTGGAATGCGTCCGTCCTCCATCCTTCAAACATGACCAAGCCATCAGAGCCTGCGTTGTCTAAGCAGAGTGAACATGGTGGGAAGTTCTGCACGCTCCAGAACCTGGGCGTTGGAAACTTTGTCACTCCAATGAATGCTGAGCATCCTACAAAGTAAGCGCATGTGAAAGCTGTTGAGTTTGCTCTCCTGTGGGGAGTATGTTGTCCACGTTTCACTGCCATAGAGGAGAGTGATGATAATGCAGGCCATGTATACTGCCATCTTTGTTGGAATTGTCAGCTTTTGATTCGTCCAGACGCGGGTGGTGAGACGTCCCACTGTTGTGGCAACTTTGCTGATGCGCTTGTTGATTTCAGCATCCAGAGACAGGTTGTCACAGATCCCAGGTATGTGAATTGATGCACGACTTCGAGTTGGTAATCGTCGATGTGGATGGCAGGTGTTGTGTCCGCAACCTGACTCAGCACGTCTTTGCAGGCCTGGGAAAACCTGTCCATGAGGCATTGAAGTTCTTGCTCAGTGTGCGAAGTTACAGCAGCGTCATCAGCAAAAAGCATGTCCCTAATAATTTTCTCCATCACTTTTGATTTTGCTTTCAGTCGAGCTAGGTTGAAAAGTCAACCATCAGATCTAGTACGCATATAAACACCTTCGGTTGTGGTTCCAAAAGCGTGATTTAGAAGCATGGCAAAGAAGATTCCAAAGTGGGTAGGCGCAAGAACACATCCCTGTTTCACTCCGCTCTTGATGTCAAATGACTCGGACATACTGCCTTCATATTGGATTGTTGCTTTCATGTCGTTGTGAAAGGATCTGATGAGGCTGTGAAGTTTTGGAGGACAACCAATCTTTGGGAGGATGCTAAAGAGCCCTTCCCTGCTGACAAGGTCGAAGGCCTTGGTCAGGTCTATGAAGGCTATGTATAGTGGCTTGTGTTTTTCTCTGCATTTCTCCTGAAGTTGACGCAAGGAGAAAATCATGTCCATAGTCGAACGTTTGGACCGGAAGCCACACTGCGACTCGGGGTAGACACGCTCTGCAAGTTTCTGAAGGCGCACAAGAAGGACACGGGCGTAGAGTTTTCCAACAATGTTCAGGAGAGAGATACCTCTGTAGTTGTTGCAATCGCTTCTATCACCCTTGTTCTTGTAAAGGGTGACAATCTTGGCATCCCTCAAGTCTTGTGGAACAGCTCCTTCTCTCCAACATTGGCCTAAGACATCGTAAAGAGGCTGTAGTAAGGAGTCTTTGCAGCACTTTATTAGGTCAGGTGGAATGCAATCGGTTCCAGGTGCTTTTCCGCAAGCCAGGCTGTCAATTGCTTTGCGGAGCTCGGCTAGGGTTGGTTCAGCATCTAGTTCCTCCATGATGGGCAGAGGTTCGATGGCAAGGACAGAAGCAGCAACAGTGTTCTCTCTTGAGTAGAGCTCAGAGTAGTGCTCAACCCATCTGTCCATCTGCTTTCCCTTGTCAGTGATCACCTCACCACTGGTAGTCTTGAGTGGGGCTGTCTCGCTCTGTGTTGGCCCTAGAGCTGTTTTGATGCCCTCGTACATTCCTCTGATGTTTCCTATGGCAGCTGCAGTTTGAATGGAGGCGCTCAGCTGTTGCCAGTATTCGTTAGCACGCCGTCTTGCAGTCTCTTGTACTTTTCTTCTAGCAGCTCTGAGCGCTTTCAAGGATTTCTCACTTGGGGAGCGCTTGTATTCAGCAAGGGCGGCTTGTTTTGCATTAATAACGGGGTACATCTCAGTGAAGTTGGCATCAAACCAGTCGTTGTTCTTGGAGGTCTTTTTCCCAAAGGTTGCAAAGGCTGTTTTCTGAATGGCGTCTCGGATGTGGTTCCATTTCGCAGAGGCAGAGCAGTGTTGATGTTCCGCAAACTGTGTTTCTTGGAGGGACTTGGCAAATTCCTCAACTTTCTCCGGTAGATGCATGCAGGTGGTGTCCATGCGAGGTTTGCCTTTCTGTTTGGAGTTGTGTAGTTTCTTGGGAGTAAGCTTGATCTTGCAGCAGACGAGAGAGTGGTCTGTCACAATCTGCGCTGTGGTATGTGCGGGTGATGTGCACGAACTTGATGTTAGTACGGCGGACCAGGATCATGTCTAGCTGATGCCAATGCTTGGAGCGGGGATGACGCCATGATACCTTGTGTCGAGGCTTTGTCTCAAAGAAAGAGTTGGTCACGCAGAGTCCGTTATAAGAGCAAAACTCTAGCAGATGCTGTCCATTCTCGTTGATCTTGCCAACACCATGGTGTCCAAGACAGAAAGGCCAGGAAACATGATCGGCACATACACGAGCGTTGAAGTCACCCAGGATGTTTGTGATGATGTTGTTCAAGTTTGCATAGAATTCGTCCTAAGCTTCTGATGAAGAGGTGAGAGTTGGAGCGTAAGCGCTGACAAGAATGACGAAGCCTTCGAAGTGTGGAGACGGATAGTCGCCAGGCGTTCAGATCCCTTATCTCCTGGTTCAAACATCTTTAGCAGGGAATTTCTGACTGCAAATCCAACTCCATGCTCATGGCGGTCCTCAGCACTCTTTCCTTGCCAGAAGAAGGTGTAATCTTTCTCCTTGAGCGTTCCTGTGTCCGCAAGGCGAGTTTCTTGAAGAGCTGCGACATCTACCTTGAGTCTTGATAGTTCTTCGTTGATGACGGCTGTCTTTCTTGCATCACTGATTGCATGCAGGTCTTGGGAAAGACCAGATGTCATTGTTCGGACGTTCCAGCGTCCCAGTTTTAGGACTGGGGGCCTGTTTGCTTTTGTTGTTGTTTTGCCTGGTGCGGGTCTTGCAGTCGGCTTATCGGTTTTTGTCCTGATCCCCAAGCACCCATTGAGGAAGGCAGACTGTGGCGGGATAACACCTAATTGGCTGGAAGCTGCCCAGCTTGAGGCGGGCGATAGCTATCCAATGAAATCTGAAGATCTCTCCCACCGACGGAAGCAACCCCTGGCGCTATGCTCTACGCCAATCGAGCACTGTAGCTTATAACCGGTATCTGATGCTTCCCGTGTTGGTTCTACGCTGTGAAGTGAAGCTGGAGTGACCTCTCCAGGGCGCGAGCCAGGGCATGATGATTTGAAGGAAAAGTTGTTGCTCATGCAGCAATTCCCTCCTCTCCACACTGATGATGGATCCAAAGGAACAGCAGGAGCTGGTACAGTTTGGCACCAACAGTGTCGCAGGAGTTGCTGGAATGTTTCTGACATCAGAAGCAGACCGCCTTAAGGACTCTAACTCCGGATTTTTAAGTGCGTGTTGACCAGCTTGCCAGAAGCTGGTCTTTGACAGGTCTTGTACTTCGTCCTGCAGGGTGACATGCAGCCCACCTCACCATTGCTGGTGGGGGAGCCGGTTTAGACGCCGACCACCCGTCCATGCGGCAGGTTGTACTGGGTTACAATGTTACCAGTAGCAGACAATGTCTGACCTGACATTGTCGGCGCCATATTTGTAGTTAATGACGTCATGAAGAATTGTAGCCATAAAATCAACCTTTACAAACATATACAGTATATTACTGATGCACAATATCTTGTTTTTCAAAACGACACCGATAACTTTCTGCTTCTCAAGATGGATATGGTGCCCATAACCGATAACTTTTTTCTATCTACTTTTTAAATGTAGATGGAAGTGTAGTTTGTGCATACCTGGAGGTACGAAAGACTGGAACTAATTAGTACCTGTTGATTTGTCCTAATGAAATATGATGACATCACTACTACCACATCACTACTATCAGGAGAACCAGAGTATAGAGGGGGAGGTGCCACCTGCTGTGGCCCAGCAAGGTGCACTGTATTCGGGCATACGCGCCGAGCAGCCGGTGTGATGCCAGGGAGATCTCTTGCGAACCTTTTGTACTTTTCAAACACCGCAGCGCTGGTGTCTCAGACGGCTGATAAGGTTTTTTTGTGTGCTTGGTGGGTTTTCTTTTTCCCACTCATCGCGGCGCACTCGGTACAGTAGGCATCCTTCTGTCTCGAGAGACAACGGTAGCGTCCCGGGGCAGGGCGCAAGCCTGGGGACAGTGTAAGGAGACCACGTGCTAATTTGGCACAACGAGCACGCAAAATGTCTTCCTCGGAAAGTGAATGTTTACATGTGAGCTCAGGGGAAGTTACGACATACGGTGTCCCCTCTTTTATCGCGGGGAATAAGTGAAATCCGAGGAGTAGCCAACTTTATTTATTTGCAATTATTATATACCGTATGTTTTAAAGGAAAACTGCACTTTAAAAAAGATGTTGCCTGTCATCCACAATCCTTATGTGGAGACGAGAGAGAAAACAAGTTAGCATGAGCCAGCTAACATTGCACGCCACGGGAGGTACCTACTTCCACTATGAATCCCTCTAAAAAAACCTCTGACAACGTTTTAATGTTTTATGTCCAAGCTGTGCTCATGCATTAACAGGTACATTGATGATAACATGGAATACTTGCAGTATCCTGCCGCATTTCGATGATTTCAAACATGACCAAAACCTCTTTCGTAGGCGCGTGGATTTCACATCGCCCCAAGGCGCCACCGTGACTTCCACCAACAACAAAGCAGCACAGAAACAGCGACGACTCTTACAATGTCCGCTCTCACTGGGGTGCCTGCGTCTTCCAGCACAAGACTTGCACTCCAGTCCAACACAAGAATAATAATACATTTGCTGGGGCCAAATTAATTCTCGCAGGCTACTTTCTGGTTCATGAATAACAACGTAAAATGTGAGGAATGAAGGATATAACCTGATTAAGGCTCACAGACTGTGATCTGCATTCTGCTGTGAGGGGAAACAGACTCCAACGTCAGTATTTGCAAGAAATAATTGAGTCTATCTGCATTTTCATCCACATTCGCACCAGACTGGCTTCTTCTTGTAATGCCCCGTGTCTTGTAAAAAGTCAGGCTTTTGTGTCCTGATAGTTCATTGCCAGTGGTGACAACGTGGGAGATCCTGCGTCCATCTCAGGCGTGCCATCGCTTCCAAGCCCAGACCTTGCCTGCGCCGAGACACGATGAGAAAGTGGCTCCATTTACTTGTGCTAGTTTGTGTTTTTTTCCCCCGCGTCTTCCCAGGAGGCTGGCGGATAATGAAGTTACTTAATGAGGCAGAGAGAGGCCATCTTTGTTTGGGCCCCCGATGACCACGCCTGCCGCTGGCATGGACAGAGAAGGTGGCATTTGGGAGCAAATTACACAGATTTCACCCCTGCTAGAGCTTGAATAAAGCCTGTTCTGGGTGATGGATGGGTGCTGAGGGGACATCACACCCAAATGGATCCCCCTCTGACCCCCTGGGGCCGGATATGACTGACAGCCAAAAGGTGCGCTAATTCTTTTATGCTTCCAAGCACTCTGGGCTCAGTCATGGGAATCACTGAACAAGAAGATACACACACACACACACACACACACACACACACACACACACACACACACACACACACGACACTAATCACGCCTGTCAACCTCACATCACAGCGTTGCAAGTTCACTACGTAACTGTCGTATGAACGAATACACTCGTCTTCCACAGCTCCAGCCGCTAAAGGCACCACCAGGCCAGACACGCACGCATGTTGATATTGTTGCACTCCTATCTATTGTCTTCTTGCACTTCACTAAAGTGCTGTGGAGTGTTAAATGTCGCCACAAAGGCGCATTATGTTCATCCCCAACTGTATCTGAACCACAAAGATCTCTTTGAGCCCCGAGTATCACACAGAGGTGAGCGAGCTTGCGTGTGTGTGTGTGTGATTGTGTACGTGTGTGTCAGACCTTGACTAATGCGGCTGTAAAAGAAATCCAAATAACTGTGTCAAATAACGAAGACCAGATAACCTCATATAAACAGTCGCGTTGGCAAAGCGGATCTGCAAAATACACATTGCAGATACAAAAAATGAATGAAAATACTTGACGTACGCAGTTCTGGCGGCTGCAACTGTCTTCTTTCCCCTCCTCTTTTTCTTGACTCTCGTTGGCGTGTGATTGGGCCTGGGCATGGCAGAGCAGAAGACATATGGTTATTGGTTGCAAAAGGTTTGAACCATCATCATCATCATATTGACCTGGATATAAGACGACCCCCCTCGTTCTCAAGACCCGCCTTTGGAATATGTACTTCTTATCTGCTGGACAGGTTTGATGCTTCATTGATCAACATTGCGTGTGTGTGCGTGTGTGTGTGTATGTGAGTGACAGGAAGAAACACTCTGACTCGCTTGGGGAGAAGTAGTTTGGGCCGCCTGTTGGTTTGCATGTACACTCCTGATCAAACTGTTAAAAATGGCAAGAATGTCCATGTTGCACTGTTGGATCTTAAGGAGGTTGTAAGTGGAGCTTCAAAATGCAAAAAGAAGAAATGGGTGTGAGACAAAAACATTTCAGAGTAAGCAATTTATTGCGAACAAGCACGAAAGTGAAAAAGGCTGTTCATCAGCTGATCGAAGCTAAAAAAAATCTCCCTAAAATCAAAATAAAAAGTTTAAAAAGGAACGAGTATTGAGAAGCTGCACTATTCTTGGTTTGGGCGTGCTTGATGCCAGTGTTTCCAGGAGGCTGGTGGGAATGTTGCTCCAGCTGGTGGAGATGGCTTCACGGAGGGCATCCACTGTGTTCTCCATTGGATGGAGAAGAGGGGAACACACTTTATGGCCCAAAAGAGTGAGCTTATTCCTCTGGAAGAAGTCCTTTGTGAAGTGCAGCCTTGTCCTGACGGCCTTCAGCCATGAGAGATGCCGAATGTGTGGTGAAGCTAGTAGCTAGCTGGCTAGAAGCTAGCCGGTGTGGTGTGGTGAGGTGTCGCTACGCCAGTGAAGTAGTTCTTGGGTGTAACAATGTTCATAACATTAATAATAATGATGTTGCTGTAGCTTGGTTCATATGCACGTCACATGATGTTTGGAGGTTTTTCAGAAGGCTTTATAGGCACCCACTTCAGTATTATGCCCTGCGCGGGTTTGGCCACCAAGATGAGGGAGGAGAATCCAGAAACTATGCGTTGCAAACTTGAAACATGTCCTCGGCACACTGCTCAGCCATTCATTGTGCTAACAGATGCTCCAAAAGCAGTGGCGGAGCTACGAGGTGGCCGGTGGTGGCCGTGGCCACCCCTGGTCGCTCTCCGGCCACCCCACGGGCCACCGAGACACTTTAGGTATCAACTTATTGCCACCCCTATGTGAGTGATGGTCTCACTTTGGCCACACCAGTGAAACATTTCTGCCTCCGCCACTGATCGTGAAAATTAATTTAACGCAGTCGGGTCTGGAACCAATTAAGCGCTATAACAACTGTACTACAATACTATAATATACAAGGGCTTAACTTCTTTTTACACTTGCATGACAAGTAACAACTATATTGAATGAAGGACAACGCACATCTGTAATGCAAAGACATCCTTCATCGGGTTTTTGTCTCAATGTTAACACGGGTTAACTTCTTTTTACGCTTGTATGACAAGTAACAACTATATTGAATGAAGGACAACGCACATCTGTAATGCAAAGACATCCTTCATCGGGTTTTTGTCTCAATGTTAACACGGGTTAACTTCTTTTTACGCTTGTATGACAAGAATGTTACAATTAGCTCCTTAAAACATTGCCAGTAAACAAGCTAAATGAGAAGCATGGCTGCAGCATTATCACGATGTACTCGCCAGTGCAGCCTTAATAGACGCTGATGGATGCGTGACTGCGCCCCATCAGTGCGAGTGTGCGAGCACATGGCCGGGCCAGATAAAATCATTACTATGGTGACAACAGGATGCGGGCAGCCCCCAGGGGAGGCTGGAAGGGAGTGACACAGATGCTAACTCCATGAGGGACACACACACACACACTCATGCAGATGCAGAACATTACACAGAAGGAGAAATTCAAACACACGTGTTTAACTTGAACACGTTTTTACGGCTGTGTGACGCACAGAGCAGAAGGACTCACCCATAAACCCCCAAATGAGTCATTTAACAAAGGTATACACACACACACGCCACGCTCATACATTGGAATTCTTTATTTATGTCCACATCCAAACAGGAAGCAGGGCGACATAAATATGATAGTGTGCTTGGTACTTCTAGTGCTGCAGGCGCTTCCTATGTGGGAACACGCTCACGTGCTCCCGACGCAACGCTGTCATCAGGATTTCATGTTGAAATTGGATTCAATCCACCCGAGTCTGGACTTGTGTCATGCTGATGGTGGTGATGCTGCACCACCGTGAGTCCAAATGAGGAACATTTGTATGGACTATAGACCAGTGGTTCTCAACCGGTGGCTCGGGACGACGGGCGGAACGATTCGTTTTGATAACGATTTGATTCGGATCACGATTCATGGATGCTGATGCGATTCAAGGACTATCGGCTCACTTAGAACGATACGATCCGAAACGATTCAGTGACTTTAAATCGATTCAGTAACTTTTTAGCCAAAAATTCAACCAGTTTGAGTGTGAACTAAATACCTGGCGACCGGACAACTGAACTTTCTGGATTCCCCTTGTTTTTTTGTCAGGGAATCCAGTATAAATGATTAATAATGCTGACATAGTTAAGAATAAAGCATCAATGAGTTACAAAAAATGATGAACAGTGGGCGGTACAGCTTGCCATGATGAATGCTTTACTTTCAACAGTGCAACGCAGTCGCATGAACATATTATACGTCATGTTATGTTACACTTACTCAACCACGCAGTCACAGTCAGTCACATCTTGGCTAGCACAAAGTCATGTCAACCATCCCACAGTCTCAATGTCATCACTCCACATTTGTTCTGCCAGCACCGCGCGCGTGTGTATGCGTGTGTGTGGATTCACATTCATGACCGACATGTTTCATGGATGTGCATGTGTGCTGAAATTCAATGCTTTATTTCCTAGTATTCATTCAATCGGTTGATTACCTTTTAAACGACGTCGGATCGATATATATGTCGTCCTGAATGGAAACTTGAGAACCCAGATCGATGTCGCTGAATCGTAGGAATACAAATCAGTGAATGAATCGTTACGCCCCTCATCGGGACCCAAAAGTGGGTCGCGGATCCATTCCGGGTGGGCTACAGCCAGCGAGTCAAAAATGACACTAAAATGTGTAACATACAAGTGGTGTCCGACTTTTATTTATTATTATCACCGTACTTTGAATATTTTAGGCATGTTAAGCTTAAGCTCCATTTTGGCCGACACACGTCCACGTTCACTACTGTGGGACCCGTGAGACTGAAAACATGGAAATGAAGCTTACTTTTTGTATCCAATTAACTGAATCGTCATGCGCTCGGGCTTTAAGGTGAAACGTGATAAAGCAAATGATTACCTTGTAGTTGGCGTTGGCTGGAACTGTGCTTTTACTCTGCAAAAACACAACAGTGTAAACATGCTGCCATGTCATTGAAGTGTGTGAGTGTGTTTTTCTTACCGGCACTCACACTGGCTGTGCTCCACAAAGGACAACTCGGTGAGCTCATGCCTCATGAAGGAAGTCCTCATCAGCTACACACACAAACAACACACACACGTGGTGACTGCCAGCTACAACATGGATATGATGCGTGCACAATATTATTCTACCTCCATCGTGACCGTGTGTGTGAGCGAGGGAACGCACTCCATTGCCTCGTCCGCGCAGCAGCCTCCACATCTCCTCACCGCCACGCAGGAGGGCACAAAAAGGTGATGCGTCTCCCCCGGCAACTCCTTCCAAACCTCCACCAAGGTTTCTCGAGGCTCACAGCTGCTCTGTGAGTACACCTCCAGCCACCGTCGCACTGAGGAGACACCAACGCACAGCTCGCCTCATTAGGGGGGTCGGGGTCGGGCGGGAGGGGCATGATGTTGGGAATTATGTCCACGTACCTTCTCTGGATTTGGACGGGTCCGTGGGCCGCCAATGAGCCAGCTGGTGGGAGAGAAATAGTCCAGTAAATAAAGGATAAGGATTATGAACTTCGGGTCTCTTAATGCACAATACGCACGTACTGTATTATATTAAACCACGTTTCATGTTTTCAGAGCTTCAAAATCTAAAAAGAAGGAATGGGAGTGAAACAAAAAAATGTTTCAGCAAGGAAGCATTCAAGTGAAATGGCTGTTCATCAAATGTTGAAGAGCACAGCCTTCAAAAGGCAAAAACTTGGCAAAACTGTGGATTGAGTGTGAGTTGGCGTCAGGTATTCACACTGTCATGCTCTAGTTTCTCTGTCAGGGAAAAGTCGAACAGACTCTTCTTCTGTTCCATAGATTTTACCTGATGTTTACTGTTACTAAACGTGTGCGCATGTGTATATGTGTAGTTGTCGCTGAGAATGTACGAAAGGTGAGGGACCGCCTCCTGTGACCACTCTTCATCTCCACGTCCTAAGGCTCAAGTCCAACTCCTGCAAGTTCTCTATTTCATCTCCAAATGTTTCTCCCTTCTTTTCTCCTCGAAAACGACTGACACGTGGCTCGTATCTTCGCTACAATCACCGTAAACATCCTCTGTCTCGTACACCGCTACGTTTGTGTAGCTGAAGGACAGCACTCCAATGGCATCACCTCCGGAGATGAGGCTGAGCAGCGAGAGCTAGCTCATCATGGGTGGCGCCATCAACTATAAATGTCATTTTTGTGAATTTACCATTCATTTTGAAAAACGGAACCATGTAGAACATAAACAAACAAACTATACATAGCATAACATATTTAAGCAAAGTTGATAAATCAGTCAGGGACCCCTACAATAACTGTTCCTCACAGTGGAAATCTCTGAGATAGCCTTTTGTGGCCTTCCCGTAAACGGTGATGTTGAACAATCTTCATTTTCAGGTCATTTGATGGCATTTTTGAGGACCCCATGTTGCCCATCTTCACGGGAGATTCAAAGAGGAAAAACTAGACTTAATGAGCTCAATTTGCGTTCCAAATAACCAGTCAACAAAATGACAGGGGTGCCCAAATTTCTGCACCTGTCTAATTTTGTTGTCATGCATACGGCACATCTCGAGTTCATCCAAAAAAACCTTATTTCCCTGCTGAAATATTGCCATGTGCATCCGTTATGCGATGTGTCAAAATGCAGGAGTTTCTCCCGATGATTCATTCATGAAAAGGATGGAAATGTCAGGGGTGCCCAAACGTTTGTGTGCCATACGTGTCCGTAGAATGATCATAGCGACGCTTTCCAGTGAAATGCACGTATGTCCCAATTTGGCTTGAGTTTTTCTTGACCAGGAGATACATGCTTTCATCGTATGGATAAAAATAGGAATGAATCAACAGCAAAAAGAGCTAATCCTGAAAGTATGCATCATAAATGAGAACTGCAACAATGCTAGCAAAGCACACACAAAATGCTCCAGTAAACGCTCTCTCCATGCGGCGTGGCCGTGCTCCCGCTCCTCGCCAACACAAAGCATGCTTTTAAATCAAGCGCGTCGAAAGTGATGAAAGAATTTCTATTTCGCCTGCGGCCTCTTTGAACATGAGAAGCCGTGTAAATTACGACTGCAAATGACAGGATGGACGCATCCTGATACTGCTGTGCTTTTGCTCCTTCAGATCTCCTCCTGTAACAGTCTGTTATTAGATTTGGGAGGACGTGACTAAAATACTTGGAGTGCAAAGTCAGCGGGAGGTTTGTGAGTCGTACCTGCTACCTTTGCCCTCAGTAACGTCACCCGGTGGCAAATAGTGAGAGTGCTACTGGAATAAAAGGTCAATCAGTGAGGCAACGCGTGGCCATTATTGTCTAAACAGCTGGCAACACAAGTCAGAACGCCTCACAGCTTTATCCGTCGAGCACTGGATCCACCCGTCATCTTGGAAGTGTGTGTGGGCTCGTCGTCGTGTTGGAAAACTGCCACGCGGCCCGCTTTCCCGAGGCAGGGGATCGTGCTTTGTTTCCCCTCAATGAACTGCAGCTCCTCAATGCCGGCAGCACTCATGCAGCCCCCAGACCACGACGCTATACCGCCACCGTGCCTGGCTGGAGGCAATACCGCTATTTAGACGATAATGGCCTGTGGATAGGACATCTGCAGCCGTCCCTCGCTACACCGCGGTTCAAATATCGCTCCCTCACTATATCGTGTTTAAAAAAAAAAAAATTCTTTCATAAATAATCGCTGTTTGGTAGGTGACTAGGGCATGTTATTAGTCCAAAAATATTGAAAGGCACGTTACAGTGGTGTGAAAAAGTGTTTGCCTCCTCCCTAATTTGTTTTTTTCTATGCTTTGTTTGTCACACTTAAATGTTTCAGATCAACATGTGAGTCTATGTTGTCTTATTTATGTCTAAAATGTCTTATTTTCTCTGATTATGTCTACTATATTGGGTAATGCTAATGTGAAGGTGACCATAGGGGTGTTATTTCATGTCTGGAGGGCTCTAATCATGTTAAAAACGTATTAAGAAGATCGTAAACAGGTTTTCTACGCCATCACTACAAAAATATTCCACTGAATAATACTGAATCCTACTTTGTGGAAATTGCTGGTCGGGTCTGGAACTGACTGTATGGTTCTAGCATACTGCGTACAAATGACTATTCAACAGTCACTTTTGTTTGTTTTCGTTTCCATTTCTCCCAAAGTTATCATAACAGGAACCCCATGCCGGCCCACGCCTAAGCAACACCACCCACGACATCGTGTTGTGTTTACGTTTTACAGTGGTTAACTTCTTTTTACACTTGAATGAGAACTAAAAAAACCCACCAAAAACACTAGACTGGTTTCATGATGGCCACAGTTTGGCCCTGGAACAGATTATTTCCCAAGGAGATGGACTGTTTCAGGGATGTGTGACACACAATGTAGTGATTCATGAAGTGTGGGGGGAGCCCCCACACTTTAACTCTGATACACACTAAAGTCCAATTGTGTGTGCGTGTGTGAAAAGGACCAAGGCCACTTTGCAAGGGAATGTAGACTTTGTTCAATCAAACCCCTTTAAACAGTCCCACCCCCTTTCACACACACGCACACGTTAAGGTGACTATCTTAGTGAGCAGCTCTCTGACATAACGCATGCTGTGGCCCCCCAGCCAAAGTCAAACACTGCCTTTTGTGTTTGTAACTTCAATGCGTGGCTTTCATTTGGAGACAGAACGTCTCCACCGTCGTGGTTTTTAAAAAAAACTTCACACGAGGATGATCTCACACACACACACACACACACACACACACACACACACACACACGCACGTGTGCTGGTGGAAAGTCATCTGTAATAAGAGAGACGTGACATTTTCTATTTATATTCCTGGCAAACGCACCAAACGGTGGCGCTGTTACTCAACGCGAAAAGCTCGACCCCCATAAGCCACCCACTGTAACTTTTGGATGTTTCGCTGAATCGCCACAAAATTCGGTGCGCGCCTCGAGGGGACAGGCAAGCGCACGCAATATCCGTTGAAGAACATGGCCGCCGCTTTTTCCAAAATGACTGAATTCATGAATGACCGCTCTTTTGCGGCTGACTGACGTATCGGTCGTCAAATATTGAAAGACAAACGTGTGTGCAGCGTTCTGGCCAGCAGGTGTCAGTAGTGTCCCTTATTGAGGCATGACATTCCATTACAGCAGTGGCTCCCTATTAGTTTCCGTCATGCCCCCACTGGGGGACACAAATGTTTTCCCGCCCCTCCCGATTTGAAATGCTATTGAGAAACTGATATGTATTTATTTATGTGCACTGTACAGACTGAACTCGAAACTGAAACCAGCGAAATGCAACAAAATGGGAGCCGTGAAGCATCCGAGCGCATTCACGAGTCAAATTGCATGCTGAGTACGACAAATTCATACACGTTGGCAGGTCTGCACTGGTATTCAAAGTCCTCACTGCCTCTCAGGCACCCCGCCCAACCCGCCCGGGGGGGCCCGCCCTGCTATTTCAGAAGCATTGGATTACGGTCACACTGCATGAAGTCAGCCACAGCATGTCCGACATCTCCTCCCACTCGGTGTGGAAGTGGTAAGTTTTGGGCGTCTTTGTCCTTCTTTCCCACTCCATTTTAAACCCTTTCTCAAGTTTAGCATACAGTAAATAAATAATAAATAAATGTTTCCATTTTTGCTTGTTTTCCAATTGTACAAATATTTCAATTGTCCGTCCAATTTTTTTCCAGAACACTGAGACTTTGTTTCCAAAATATGCTGACGCTATTCTGGTAAGACCACAACTTTTTCCCAACCTAATTCTCCGAAATTTGCACATTGATTCTTTGTTTTATTACTAATATTGCAAAAATTACCGCAGAAGTGACATTTTTTTTCCTATGGTATTACGACGTTATGCTTGTACAATTTTTTGTTGTGATGTTGTAATTTTTAAAATATTAATATTCCAACTTCATTCTAATATTTCTTCTTTTTTCTCGTAAGAGTATTGCTCTTTTTTCATTTTTCCTGTTGTTTTTGTTGGCTTTCTTGTTTAATTGCATTTTTAAAATGTGCCGAGGACGGATAAAAATAAAATCAGGCACGGGCTGCAAAAGGCCCCCGGGCTACACTTTGGACACCCCGTTCCAAGCGAATGGCTCGTGAGTCATTGACTATTTGCCTAATGATTGTAAAACTTTGAGGGTACAGTCGTCCCTCCTTTATAGCGGTTAATTGGTTCCAGACCCGACCGCAATAGATGAATTTCTGCGATAGGATTCAATGTTAATAAATGGAATACTTTCGTAGTTGAAGCGCAGAAAATCTGTTTAGGACTTTCTAAATATGGTTTTTAACATCATTAGAGCCCTGCAGACGTGAAATAACACCCCTATAGTCACATTTACGCTCTGAGTATGCTTTGTTTACATCACATTGCTTAATTCTCCTGCTGCAGGGACTCGAGACAGACGCTCTATCATGTGGGACACACCATGGCTGACATGCCTGACTAATTTAACGTAAGCTAATGTCTCCATGTTTGCAGTCATCACTGCCGCGTGGTGACCACAATACTACATGTCACTTGCCTTTCAATATGTTTGGACTAATAATAGACCATAGTCTACTACCAAGGCAGTTTCAGTGGCTGATTACTATCACAGTCCTGCTCCACTGGAAGACTACGGATCATTCCTCCCCCACGCCGTGCGGCTTTTCAACACAACAGATTATTATTATTGTTATGTATCTGTTCTCTATTTGTTGATTTATTTATTCTTATTCTATTTCCTTATCTCTCTTATCTTGCTTGGTTTGAATTTTAAGGGATTAAGTTTATTCTAACATTTATGCAGCACTGCTGGAAATTGGAGATGAATAAAGTCTCTATCTATCTATCTATCTATCTATCTATCTATCTATCTATCTATCTATCTATCTATCTTGCACGGGACAACTGTATGTGTAGTACACATATGCTAGCATGTCTGAAGCAATCTGCACACATCACACGGGGGAGGACAAAAAACGGCTTGTAGGTAGCGTCTGGCCTCATGAATGAGTAAAACAAAGAGCAAATATACTGCAGCTCAAAAAGTCTGGATCCCACAGCGTCTCCCATCACTGCCTGGTCCATGTCTCCAGACATAAATAAAAAAAACATGCTGGCCAGGTTGCGAGTGTGAGTTGAAGATGAGTTCACACGTCGCCTCAAAGGATACGAACCTTTTCAAAGACACACGGCGTCTGATCAATAAATGATACACACTCTTGTCATCTGTGTGGTTTGACTTTGACATCAGTGCTTGATAAACAGTGTTTTCTTTGTATTTTGGTTACACAACCATGAATTAGAACCATGTTGGCCGTTGCCAGATCAAAGGAAAACCCTCATCTGCTACACTGCTTCTTAGCCGGCAGTTTAGCGACACAGATATCCGGAAATGATCATCAAACGCACAAATGTGGACGCTTTAACCAGAAGACAATACATAGTTGTTCATCCCGTGGGGTAACGGTGTAGGACCAACGGTGTGTCGCTAGCCAGTTAGCTTAGCATTGCAGCAGTTGAGATAACATTATTTCAATAAAAAACCCACACGTATTCAGTATTGGTCAGGTTTACGTCCTTCAAGATTCAGTAGATATGACACAAAAGTTGGTATTTTTGAACACTGGGGCTGAGTCTCACCAACAACTTGTTAAAATAGAACATTTACGCAACAATTTTGCCTGGGTTTGCGTGCAATCTCTGGTTAGCGTACAAAATGGCGTGAGTTTTCTTGCCTTATCAATACACTGCCGTAGTCCAGCTGTGTTTATTTATTTTTTTAAATCACAAAACGTCCTTCCTTGTTAGCATCATATTAGCTAGCTAACAAAATGGCAGCTACATTACGTCGCCCCGTCTACGAGGTCATCAGCAGTTGACTCTCAGAAATGTAAACACATAACACCTTTTTATAGTTTTAAAACAATTCTAAATGCATATCAAGGAGGAATGAAATGGATAAATGAACATTTACGGTTACTTTTACCTTCATTGAAGACACCACGTGGCAGCAAGACACCACCTTCCTGTTTTGCTGCGAGTTATTTCTTGAATTCAGGAATATTTCTCACCTTCTTTATCAAAACGCTACCATGTGCAACTTCCTCTGGCTCCATTTTGGGTTATTGAGATGAGAAACACTATGGAATTCAAGAAATAATGCACAGCAAAACAGGAAGGTGGTGTCCGTGTGGCATCTCGCTGCCACGGCGTGTCTTTGGGAACAATCACGTCAAGAATAACGTCTTCAATTGTTTTCTGCATGTAAAACTACAAAAGCATGTTTTGTGTTAACATGTTTGGCTTTCTGGAACGGATAAAATGGATTCACAAGATCTCTTATGGGAAAAAATGATTTGGCTAGCGTCCGTTTCGGTTTGAGTCGGACCTTCTGGAAGGGATTAATGACGCTAACCAAGGCTCCACTGACGCTGGTGTCTTAATGTAAATGTGGGCGTATCCTTTAAGGGTTTTACTGGACAATGACTACAGTCGTCCCTCGTTTATAGCAGTTAATTGGTTTCAGACCCGACCGCGTTACATGAATTTCTGCAATATAGGATTCAGTGTTAATAAATTGAATATTGTCGTAGCGATAGCAAAGACAACCTGTTTATGACTTTCTAAATACGGTTTTTCATATTATTAGGGAAGAAATAACACCAGTTATGTCAAATTGACACTCCTATTATTCGTTGTTTACATCACATTGTGCAACTTATGCCGCAGGGATTCCAGACAGCCACTAGCTAGCAGTTAGCATCAAATGTATTTTTTCTAAACACAAGAAGCCAAAAACTTACAACTTCCACACGAAATAGGAGAACTTTTTTCCCGCTCTATATTGTGGGACATGCCACGGCTGCCTTCATGACTTTTAAGCTAATGTGTCATTACTGCCGCCTAGTGACCAGAATACTGCATATCACTTGTGTTTACTTACGTTTTGACTAAAAGAGCCGCTAGTCTACCACCAAACAGCCATCATCAACTGGACTATAGCGAGGGAGCGACACTGCGACTGTATTTCCATTTCACTTTAAAAGCATACATGACTCACATTCAAAGCGGCTGGATGGACTCTTTCGCTCGCTACACGCAAGGTCATGTGTTAGCAAAAGCGTTTTGTTGTTTTACGATGGTTAACTTCTTTTTACACTTGGCATTGTGATGGCCACAGTTTGACCCTGGAACAGATGATTTCTATTTCTATTATTTTCTTTGGCAATAATTGCTTCTTTTTTACAGATGGATATACAGTGGTGTGAAAAAGTGTTTGCCCCCTTCTTGATTTCTTTTTTTTGTTTGTCCCACTTAAATGTTTCAGATCATCAACCAAATGTAAATATTAGTCAATGACAACACAACTCAACACAAAATGCACTTTTTAAATGAAACGTTTTATCATTAAGGGATATCATCATTAAACAATCCAAAGCTACATGTCCCTGTGTGAAAGAGTGATGGCCCCCTAAAGCTAATAAGTGGTGGGGCCCCCTTAGCAGCAACAACTGCAATCAAGCGTTTGTGATAACTTGCAATGAGTCTCTTCCAGCGCTGGCACTTTTACCCCCCACAGGGTCATGGAGCTTTGGATTTTTTTTTCTCCCTTAATAATAAAAAGTTTCATTTAAAAACTTAAATTTGTTGGATGATCTGAAACATTTAAGTGTGACAAACATGCAAAAACATAAGAAACCAGGCGGGGGCAAACACTTCTTCACACCACTGTAGATGTCTAGCGATAGATGGGGACTATCTCTCGTGTGAAAGGTGGCCGCTGCTGGCGTGCTTGACCATAAGGATGATGTAAACACATTATTTTCCAGGGGAAACCAAACTCATGTATTCACAAATGTAATGATTCATGTATAAGTCGACTGGCAGCTCTGGGTACTGGAGAGAGACTTCAACTTCATAAAACAGCCCAGCGGGCACACAACATTGATACAACGTGGAATAAACATTCATGACGTTGAAACACAATAGATGTATTTGTAAATTGGGACAATTTGATTGTACTTTTATTATCATTACTAATTCTGAGTCCACATGTCAAAAATAAGTTTCATTAAAGGTTCAAATGTGGAACATTGAGACGTGACCAAGATCCATCGGTCAGATCGACGCCACAACCCGGCAGTCGATAAACGCCAGCAAAAGCACGTTGTGTTTGCGTTGCTCAAGGTCATGAGCTAATTCAACAATTTATCAACGTTGCTTCAATGTCGTGTGCCCGTCTCTAAAAGTCGCAGATCTGAAATGTGGTTGCTTCTTTCGACGGTGGTTGACTTCTTTTTCCACTTGTAAAGTGCCATGCTGGCCACAGCTTGACCCTGGAACAGATTTTTTCTATTTCTATCGTTTCCTATGGGAGGAATTGCTTAACATTTGACAGTTTTACATTCGTCAGTGGATAGAAGGACGTGTGGGGATGGATAGGGATGACAGGGACTATCTCTAGGTGTCAGAGGCGACAGCTGCTGGCGTGCTTGACCATAAGGATGACGTATTCAAGGCTCACATACAAATTTTTGTCAGCCGTTATCCATGTGTGGACAATGAGCATCAAAGGCACTTTAGAGGTCATCCATATTTGAATGCATCCATGCATATAAACATAAACATATATACATATATATTATATATATATATATATATATATATATATATGTGTATATGTATATATACATACGCATACACACACACATACATACATACCTTGGCATGGGATGTGGGGATTCTGGTGAGCAGCAGGAATTGAAACATTCCTAGAATAACTTGGAGCATAATCCCCATTGTGCGCAGGAGTCCAAGGGCCACGTAAAATAATATATATATATATATATTTTTGGACCAATCCAAAGATGTCTCCGTGTCCTCCGTGACCGATCAAAGACGCTCAATCCCGGCTTTCACTCGCCAGTCTCCGCTCCAGGGTGGCATCTTCGTCCCAAGTTGAAACGGCCATCAAACTCTCACGTTATCCGCCTGTCAATGACACGCTCCATGACCGCTTCAAAATGGTGATTATTACAAGGAGGACTTGTGCAAACTTTACTTGAAAGCTGCCGTCCGCCGGATCACACGAAGCGGATCCGTGACGTGCTTTCTTCCCTCCGGACGGATGTTCGAATCCTCCAGGAACGAAATAAAAGGAACCGGAGGATGCTGCTCATGTAGATATCCACCGCATGACAGGGAGGGAGGGAGGGAGGGCGACAGTGCCGCATATTCCTGCTCCAAGCTCGGTCACAGAGTCTCCATGCCGTCGCTCCCGCGGAGCACGTCACCTTCCTCCGCCAGCAGGCGCATCTTATAGAAAATCCTCTTGAAAATCAGAAAAGGGCACGCGCAAAGAGAGGGAGGGAGGTTTGCATAGCAGCAGCGGCGGCGGCAGCGACGAGGCTTTGCCAAAAGAGACAGAAGGTGTTAGCGAGCAGTCTTCATTTGGCGCCGTAGCTTTTTGCCCTTGAGACGCACGCGGCGGAAGAAGCATTATTGCCCCGCTCCACAACTTTGTTCCAAAACGGGACGCCCGGGCAGGCGCACTGGGTACAGGTGCTGCTGCCTCTAACTCCCCCCCCCCGACCTCCTCAGCAGGGGTCACAGCCTGCATGCACGGGGCCCCTCGCCAACGGGGAACAGGGCCAGAGAGCTGCCAGTGAGGTCATGTCCTCTGTGGACAGCAGGACGATTTTGTGGTAACAAACAAACACGAGGTACACCTGCACCAGCTAATCCAGGGGTGCCCAAAATGTGGCCTGAGGGCCGTGTGTGGCCCGCCGCACATTCTAAACATATAATTTAAAAGGAAAATGTAAAAAATATACACAAATAACCCAAACAGATGGAAAATCAGCGGTCATTTTTCAAGAATAACGTCAAAATATTAAGAGAAAAAGTTGTAATCTAAAAAGAACAAGTTGTAATTTTAAGCAAATAAGATAATATTATGAAAGAAAAATACCATTTTAGCAGCATAAAGTTGTAATGTTAAAAAACCCCCAACAAATATGTGGTTGCAGAAAAACTTCAAATGTTGTGAGAACAAAGTCAAACTATTATGAGGAACAAAGTCATAATTACCAGGAGAACATTTACAAGACGACAGGTGAAAAATAAAAAACATGAAAAATGTGTAATGTCATGATGAAAAATAATAGAGTTGAAATATTAACAAAAAGAATGTTTTTTTGCTGTATTATTACATGAAAAAACACTCAAAACAACAAATAACATCATTTTTAGAAAACTAGCTTGTGGACAATGTTATAATATTACGAGAATAAAGTCAAAATAAGGGAATAAAGTCATAATTACAAGAAGTTGAAATAGTTGGGAAAAAAATCCAGCAGAAATGATTAAAAAAAAAAAAAAATTACGAGAGCAAAGTCCAAATATTGAGAAAAAAGTTGTACTCTAATGAGAAAAAGGTTGCAATTTTACAAGCACAAATGCGTAATATGAGGAAAAATGTCATTTTAGTAGCATAGCGTAGAAACATTAAAGAAAAAATGTTTCTTTTAAAGTCATATTATGAAAAACAAACAAAACAAAATAAAGTTGTCATTTTTGAAAAAATAGGTGGGGGGAAGTTATAACACTATGGAAAAAAAGTTATATTCATTATGGGAATAAAGTCAAAATATTACTTGAAAAAAAAAAAGAGCAGCAAAACGGGGGAAAAGCCAAAAAGTAGTGAGGTTTTTCACCTTTATGACAAAGCCTCTTGAAACATACGGAACTTCTTGGCATATCTACATGTGTGTGTTTGGGAACGCTCACGTCAACAATCACGTCCTCTTTGAACGTAAACGCAACCTTATATGCTCGTTTATCCCTTTCATTCGTCATTGACATGGACTGACACGCATTTGGCATTGTCCATCGTTTCTGCATGGCCAACTATTATTGTAAATCTATAAAAATGTGATTTGGGTTAACGTTTTTGTCTTTCTGGAACGGATTTACATTATTTCTTAAGGGAAAACTCGATTCCCTCAAAGTCCGTTTCGGTTCCAGTCAGACCTTCTGGAACAAATTCATGAGGCTAACCAAGGTTCCACTGAACGCACGTAAGGAACCCGTGTGGAAACCTTTTGTGACATTTTGTTTGGTGGTGTGTCGTGTACGACAGAGGATTAGGGCCGCATTGGTCAATTAGTGTTTGGAATTAGACGCCTTCCTCTGTCCATAATGGGACAGATGGATGGGGAAAAAAATCAGAGATTTCAAGAATAAGACGTAAATTTACGAGAATAAAGTTGGAATTTACGACTCTTCAATGATGACTTTTTTCTCATAAATTAAAGTCGTAAATTTAGTCACAATTTGCGATAATAAAGTTGTATATTTACAAGAATAAAGTTGTAAATTGACATGAATAAAGTCGTAAATGTACGAGAAAAAAGTCGCAATTTACGAAATTAAAGTCGTTAATTTATGGGAAAAAGAGTCGGAATTTGCGAGAAAAGTTGTACATTTACGAGGAAAAAAAAGTCGTAATTTAAGAGAATAAAGTCGTGAATTTACATGAATAAAGTTGTACATTTATGAAAATTAAGTCGTAAATTCAGAGAAAAAAGTCGCAATTTACAAGAATGAAGTCATAAATTTGTAAGAAAGAGTCGTAATTTACAAGAAAAAGTTGTACATTTGCGAAGAAACAAGTCATAAGTGTACGAGGATAAAGTTGTAATTTAAGTGAATAAAGTCATACATTTACAAGAAAAAAAGTTTTAAGTGAATAAAGTTGTAAATTTACGAGAACAAAGTTGCAATTTATGAGAATAAAGTTGTAAATTTACGAGAAAAAGTCATAAAATTATGAGTCGTAATTTACGAGAAAAGAGTCGTAATTTATGAGAATAAAGTCGTAATTTACAACTCTTAAATTATGTCTTTCTTCTCTAAATTTACAACTTTATTCTCGTAAATTGTAACTTTAAAAGTCGTAATATTACCTTTGCTCAAGGCCAAAGGCCACATAAGTCCCGCCTTCGAATAGCTGTCTCAGGCAATGCCTGTTGCGAATGTTAAAGTGTCGTAAATTTACGATAAAAAACGTGTAATATTATGAGAATAAAGTTGTAATTTTTCGACTTTATTGTCGTAAATTTACAATGAAAAACTCCTAACGTTAGAGAAGTGAAAGTGCTAGCTAGACATGCTGATCTGTTTGTGCTCAACTGCTGTTTCAAATAAAAGCGAGCCTGAAGCAAGAGGCAAGTTTCCTTCCTTCCTGAAGAGCCAGGCTCTGTTTTCCCTCTGACACCTAATATTACCACTTTATTCTCGTAATGTTAGGACTTTTTTTCTCCTAAATTTACAATTTTATTCTCAAAATCTGAGATTATTATTATTTTTTCCCCACTGCGGCCCTAATAAATAGTCCGTCGTGGTTGTGAGATTGATGTGCTTTGGCTCAACAAAGGCCGGGAATGACCGGTATGAACACTTCAAACTGACATGCAGATCCAAGAAAAGGAACCTCAATTAACCATAAAGTTAAAAAGAAATTGTGAATTGCAGGTAAAAGAGCTTACTTCTACATCTTTTTTTTAGTGTGGATATTACATTTGAATCTAAACAACAACGTATCATAAATCATTTAAAAATGAGTCCAAATAAAACAAAAAGCGTGCCTACAATTGAGGCACCTGTTTATGATTACATATGAAAGGTGTAATTACGTTTGAGGCCGCGTGAGGTCAGCAAAGACAAAGTGGACAAACCTTGGCTGCATTCAAATAATCCAAGCTTTCCCGTTACAATAAACATGTACAATCACTTGTGTGGATGTTTTTGTGTGCTAAATAACTAAGATTAGGATATTAAAAACACCAATGAAAAGTGTTGCCATGCATCAAGTCAGTAATTGGCATCTGATGTTGTGATCTTCATCAGTGGTTTTGCACATGATAGCTTGTGAGGAATGTGCGGCACTGAACGTAATTGGACAACCTTCAATGTCTGTGAAGGTCAATTCAATCGTGTGTGTGTGTGTGTGTGTTTGGAGTCGCCTTCATGGTGGCGTGTTTGGGTTATGACGGAGCACATGAGGGCGTTTGGAGGAGGGGGAAACGTTATCTGGTAGCGCGGGGCCAACACAAGAAGAAGAAGAAGAAGAAAACATTTGATGAACTTTCAGTGCGGTTCACACGCCACTTTAGGCACCTCAATCACCATTCCCAAAATCAATAAAGCATCTTTCCTCTGCATGACGCCACTCAAGTATTTCATAATCTATACAGAAAGGGGCCATTATGCGAGGGGGTCATTCCAATACAACGCAAAGGGATCAAATTGGTAGCGTCACAAGGAAGAACACAAGCAGTACAATCTTCTTGTGAAAGGTGGATTATTCAGTACAAAAGAAGGGCATGAAGGACGGGGAGGTGATGATCACTATTCAGAAGAATCAATGGAAAAGATGACAAATAATATCATTTACAGTATATGCTAATATACGGAAGCCCCTGTCCGCCACAGAGAGGAAAAAAATATCCCAACGGTCATAATTAGGACACAAAAAGTCCAAATTATGAAATATGAAGTCAAAATTCTGAGATATAAACTCATAAATATAAAATAACAGGTCTAAATTATGAGAAAAAGTCAAGCATTAAATAAAACGTCAAAATTATGAGATAATGTCATAATTATGAGATAAAATGTCATAATTATGAGGAAAAGTCAATCATGAAATAAAGTCATAATTACGAGATAAAACATCATAATTATGTGGTAAAATGCCATAGTTCTGACATAAAAAGTCCAAATAATAACAAAAAGTCAACCATGAAATAAAGAGTCCTAATTATGAGATACAAGTCATCATTACGAGACAAAAAGTCCACCCAAGTGAGGACGAGCGGCATAGAAAATGAATGAATGCTGACGTTCCTGTCATTGTATTACTTAATCATGAGATAGCAAAGTCAGAACTCTGAGATAAAACGTGGAAATGATGAGATGCCAGACGCCGAGAGCCATGTGACCAAGGCTCCGGTGAAGACGCGCAGTTTGTATCTCATCATTTCCACTTTTCTTCCTTCCAATTCCCACTTTCGTATCCCTTGACTTGGACTTTTTACGTCATGGTTGTAGCTTGCGCGCTCACGTTAGTCGGCGGTGAAATGAAATGTCCGTCACTGATGCCGGCTTGAGCGCCACAAAGCGCACCATTGCAAAACCTTTTTTCCCGTTGCTCCAGTGCGGTGGATGACAGCACATGCATGTGCCACGTATGCGTCACGTTCAAATGAGGCAACCTTTCAAAGCCTCCTACTTCTCTCCACCGCTGCCCATTTTGTATTTCTCCACAAACTCGGCGTGTTTCTGTCGCAGGATTTCTGTCTGCTTCTTAAAGCCGTTGACCCTGCAAAAACAGCAGAGAAACAAGTTAGAACCAAACGGACCGCAGGTGCACGTCCGATAAAAGGGAAGTCCCGAGTAGACAAGTCTGCAACTTTTGGGGCATCTGACTCGGGAGGTTCCACAGCACAGTCGCCCATTTTCTCTACTTGACTCGATCACGTTTGTTTAAAACAAAAAATAGGCATATCCAAGCAAACATTAGGCTTTATGCCCACATGAAGCATTTTTAAGCATAAACAGGCTACAGGAACTAAAATGCAAATATAAGCCATTACAAAGACCCCTCCATTTGCCAATGTCGCATTCTACATTGGCCAGGATTTCACTGCAGCTTTCAGTGATCTCACAACACAAGATAAGATAAGATAAGAAAGTCAGAATTATGAGACACAAAGTCAAAATGATGTGATTAAAAAGTCAGAAAGTCATAGTTAGGAGATAAGAAACTTGAAATTAGGACAGAAAAATTCATAGTTATGAGATAAAAAGCCATCATTTAGGTAAGTCAAAATTCTAAGATAAAAACTCAAAACTACAAGATAAAAAGTCAGAAAATCGCTGTTCTGAAATAAAACTTTGAAATTATGAGATAAAAAGTTGAAATCATGAGATAAAAAGTCAGAAAGTCATAGATATGAGATAAAAAGTCAAAATTAGGAGATAAAAAGTTGAAATGAGGTAAAAAGTCAAAATTATGAGGTAAAAAGTCCAAATTCCACGATAAAAAGTAAGGAAGTCATAGTTATGAGATAAAATGTCAACATTATGAGACAAAAAGTCAAAATGCTTAGATAGAACATCATAATTGATGAACTCAACTAAATTACAGGGAACTAAAATGCAAATATAAGCCATTACGAAGACAATCCAATTTGTGGATGTAGTATTCTACATTGGCCACTGGGTGTCAGTAATTGTTCGGTGAGACAAGCACCAGACGTGATCGCCAGAACAACAGGCTTTTACTGCAGCTTTGATTGAGCTCATCTAACACGAGCTACTGTTGCAGCCGTAACCCACCACAAGCTAACACTGAACTCTGAACCCACGACTCACGTCCTGTCCGCCACCCATTCTGCTCCCCTACTTGGTAAACTATCTTAGGAGTGTAAAGGTGACTATATGAGTGTTATTTCAAGTCTAGAGGGCTCTAATCTTGTTTTAAAAGTATTTGGAACAGGTTTTCTATGCCATAACTACAAAAATATTCCATTTCTAAATAAGGAATTCTACTCTGCAGAAATTCACTTATCACGGTTGGGCCTGGAACCAATTAACTGCGATAAGTGAGGGACGACTTTATTGCAGGAACACAAATGATTTTAAAAGGAGTGCCCCACCCACCTGGCCCTCTCTTTGGACTCTTTGTATATTTCTGCGATGACGCGATCCTTTTCGTCCATGTAGTTAGTGTGGACCTCTTCCAGCTTTCTGTAGCGGGCGGACACAGCGACAAGTGACAAGTTTGCTGAAGCTAATAATATCAGAGATCCAGCAGAGGCAATCACGCTATGCTGACGTGGAAGTACTGCTGCTGTTAGACCGGGCGGGGAGGAAAGCTGCATCGTGCTTTGAAAGGCAACAAAGTTGTTTGACTGAAAGAAAAAAAAAAAATCATGACAGCCAAGCGATGCTGTTCCACGTCAGTCCTGTTGGGGGCAGAAATGCACATTGCACATGGGCGCCTGCTGCCTGCTGGATCTGGTGGCTAACCAAAGCACTCCTTAGAGGCAAAAAGTGACAGAAAATTCCTCAACATTTCATCTTTAATCAAATTTATCCAAATGTGCACCAAATGTGTTCTTATTTTCCCGATGCAACAAAGATTGTTGCTGGTTTTAACAAAACCAAAGGTAACCTCTTGCCTCACACGTTTCACACTTTCTTTCTCTGGTGTCATAAACTCCTCCAACTAGAAGTTACTGACTAACATCACCGGTGCCCAAACTCCAGGCTGAGGGCCATTTGCGTTTTTTTTTTTTTTTTTTTTGCGTGACACCAAGGTCTCGACATTTTATCCTAACTTCTCATGCAGGAAAGGCCACCTGAAGAAGATGAAGTGCACTCCGACGCTGAGCGCCATGGTGAGCAGACAGTAGCCCATGAGGCGGAAGTTCCTCCTCCGCTGCTGCTCCCTCTCCTCTGCCGACATCTCCTGGGTGTGGGACTGATACACTTGCTCCCAGTAACGCATGTTGTCCTGCGCCGCCGTGCTGCTGAGGGAGAGAAATTTCCATCATGTGACCTGCATATTTACCAAGCTACAGCGACATTGTTATTATTATTGTTATTAACATTGTTACGCCTAAGAACGACAATACTGGCGTAGGGACACCTCGCCACACCACGCCGGCTAGCTACTAGCCGGCTAGCGACTAGCTTCACCACACACACACACTTGCTCACAATGCCTCAGGCCACTAGCGTAAGGTAACGCTACATATGGGAGCTGCCTACTGCTGCTGTGTTTTTGTTTTTGATGCTAGGTGTAGCGTTCCTTTTTATGTTGCTATGTGAAATCAATGCACCCAGGAAGGAAGTTTCGCTAATGCGGAACTCATTCAATACCAAATAATCCCAAATGCCCAATCCCAACAACGTATTTTCACATCTTTCATGCTTTCAAGAGGAATCAGTTAAACTAAGCTACTTTTGTTTGTAGTTTTTGTTTCAGTTGTGAAAAGGAGCAGCTCATACCTTCAGAATTGACTGCCTTATGTCATGTTTGTTTCTTTGTTTTTTTACAGGTTTCCCATGAACAGAATATTGTTTTTCTGCTATGACATTTTCAAATCAGTTGCTATTTTTCTGCAATAAAATGCCTTCAAATGCATCATCACCTGTTTCCGTGACTGGATGCTGATCGGAAGGCCTGGCCTCCTCCTCCTCCGTATGGATGTCTGATTTTGAAGTCATACTCCCTCCTGCTGGGCTCCTTGCTCAGCACACGGTAGGCCTCGTTCAGCTGCACAAACTGGCTGTGCAGGGCCGGGTTCGACGGGTCGCTGTCTGGGTGCAGCTGCGGTCGCATACAACGAACATGTCAGTCCACACTAACACAGATACGGACGTCTCTAACATTATCTCTGCTTTTGGTTGGAGGACGAAACACGGTAGATGCTACTTTGAGAAAGGCTGCCCCCGTGTGGTCTGATATTTTCTAAACACCCGATGGGAAACAAATATATGATTACCTTTTTAGATTTGTCAAAAAATGCATTTTTGATTTCATCCAAGGTGGCATCACATTTGACTCCCAGCAGGTCGTAGTAGTTTGCAGCTTTTCTGCCATGAAACAAACAAAACACAGCAAAGTATGTTATTCCTTACCAGTAAAACCAGAAATACCATCATTTCTGGTAGCGATGCGTTGGCTGCAAACAAATCGGCTCTAAGAGCCGGCTCTTTTAAATGAACGACAGGAACCGGTTCGCGACATGGAGAGCCAATTCATTTTTTTCTCAAATGACATTGGTCAAGGGCCGCACGGTGGTCTAGTGGTTAGCACGTTGGCCAATACAGGAACAGCCTGGAGATTGGGAAGACCTGGGTTAGATTCTCCCCTGGAGTTTGGAGTTTGCATTTTCTCCCTGTGTGCGTGTGGGTTTTACTCCGGCTTCCTCCCACATTCCCAAAAACATGCAGGCGAGGTTAATTGGTGACTCTAAATTGTCCATAGGTATGAATGTGAGTGTGAATGGTTGTTTGTCTATATGTGCCCTGCGATTGGCTGGCGACCAGTCCAGGGTGTACCCCGCCTGTCGCCTGAAGTCAGCTGGGATAGGCTCCAGCATGCCCCCGCGACCCTAATGAGGAGAAGCGGTATAGAAAATGGATGGATGGGACATTGGTCAAAATGTGTGGCGGCATCCCTGTGTCCACACTGAGCAGGTGGAGGGGCGGAGTTAAACACGCTGCGGGGCTCAGAGTCGATTCGGAGGGCCCTCGTACCGGCCACAGGGAGTGGTAGGGAGACGTCCCTGCTACTGCTTCACCACCTAGAGATGTCCTGGGATTAAAGGAGCGAAATATCAGCTCGGAGGAGGAGCGATGACATTAATTAATGGACTGGTTTGAATTCCTACCTATTTCAAACCAGTTTGAATTCCTACCTATTTCAAACCAGTAAATACCCTGAGACAAAAATGAGTGCATCCTAAAGACAAGGCTCCAAACCAGAAACAGAGCAATGTGGTCTATTCCATCCACTGTAAAGATGAGGAATGCAAAGAGCACTACATTGGGGAAACTAAGCAAATGCTCCAAAAAAGGCTTTATCAGCATCGCAGGGATAATTCTAGTGGTCCTCAATCAGCAGTACATCTACACCTGAAAGCTACCAATCACTCTTTTCAGGACAGCGATGTAAAGATTTTGGCCAAAGAAAACAGATGGTTTGAAAGAGGAGTAAAGGAAGCTATTTTTGTCAAACAACAGAACCCATCATTGAATCGGAATGGTGGTTTGAGGTTTAATTTGGACCCTGTGTTCAGCAGGTTACTGAGACCAAAACCCACAGCTCTTAGTCTTGCAAATGAGGTGAAGGCAGGGCCGAGCCAGAACAATAGATGCTAACGAGCCAGTATCAGAGTCGTTCATACCCAACTCAGGGAGCGACACTTCCCTTTTATCGGAGGTGCTAATAGCAGGAGAGGATTATACCACTACTCCGCCCAGTCTTAGTGTAAGGAACCAATAGGAGGAGGGTGTTGGCACACCAATTCCACCCACTCTTACTGTATTTAAGGCCTAAGCTACCAGCACTTATTAGTTCGCTGACGAAGCTCTTCGGATGAGGAGCGAAACATCTGACACCTTCTTCACAGAAGTACAGATGACGTCTCAAGAAGCCTTTCCCTCGTTGGACAACTCCTGTACGACTGACAGCCTGGATATACTGACGTTTGATTTCCTCCTCTTTCTCTACCAAACAGGCTGGATGACAAGAGGATTCACTCTGTGCATGTGTCTCAACGTGTTGGTTCATGAATGAACCCTCCTGTCAGTCATTCAGTCTCTTTGTCCTAGCTACATGCTAGCGAGTGCACCACTTGCTAGCTGTGTGTGTCATGTGCGCCACGATCCGATACTTTCTTGGTGCCTGTTATGGTGCCCCATAAAACACCATCTGATGCCAATTTCAGCCTGTTTTGCGCCGCGTCATTTTGTGACATGACAAAGTGTGCGTCAAAAACAATGACGTTTACGTTTCAGTGAGCCCCGAAGCATGACCAAACGCATTTTGCTGCATCCAAAACATGTACGTTGACCAAACTCCCACAAAACGTTGCAGCTCATTCAACGTAAACAGCGTATTCCACACACAATGTTGAGAAAAGTCAATGAGGGAACTCACAATGTCAACGATTTCTGGGTTATTTCTCCGGTGTTTTTTTTGGACAATAACAAAAGTGACACTAAGTCAAAATTGAAATATTTTGATTTCTTGGGATTTAAGTGCAATTTTTGCAGTTTATTGAAGTGCAATTTTTGATAAAATAGACTGAGAGTCCATTTTATTTTCATTGGTTTTTTTTGTTTGCCTAATGATTTTGTTTTTTTGATTTATTTTATTGAAAAGCTCTTGACATTACCATTGCAGTGTTAAATACTCTTGAGAAAGTAAAGTTTATTGCTTTCGATACAGTGCTCTCGCATTAATAAGCCACATAGTATCATTACATTCATGAAAAAATGGTCTGAAAATAATGTTGACAATAATATCGTTTATCTGCAATCATTTCTAGGACAATTATCGTCCAACAAAATTTGTTATTGTGACAGGACTTTGCATGAATGCACTGTGGAGTGAGCGAGCATGCCATGTTTCTGACTTGATGGATTATTTTGTTGTTCTATTCATTACTTCTTTTTTTTAAAATCCCTCCTCAACTTCTTGCTTGCGGCAGAAAGTCCATTAAATATTTCTTGAAGGCAGAACAAGATGATGAAGAGTCTTATAATAATGATAATAAAAATGTAAAAACTGTGATTTCTTTGGCGTACGCACCTCAGGGAATCACCATCTCAATTCTAAGCAAGAAAATCGTGTTTGACATTTGGTGCACCCCGAGTGTGATTAAGTATATTCCGTGGTATGGAAATGGAAAGTCCCATTGTTAAAGCATATAACGTCACACAGCAGTGGCAGACCAAGCACAAAAGAATATAATAGGATTGTATGTGCCGGTTGAACACGGTGGTTTGAAGTCAAGGGCAATGTTGACCAAACAGGTGGAGCGGGAGTTTATTTATAGATGTTACCTTTGTGCAACGCTCTGGGAGAACACACGCAGTCCACTCTTCCAGCACCACAGGCAACTCTGGCAGAGACGAAGCTGCGCCTCCAACTGCATGGCGATAAGATGCCCGCAGCGCTTCCTTTGCAGAAAGAGCATGTGTTAACCAGGTGTCAATTACAGCTGTGTAACTGTGCTACCAAGAAGATGACATTTGGTTACCTTGTTTAGACAGTTACATGAAAAGGGCACAATAGTGATGTCAGCAACTGCTCTCCTCCCCGCCCCCTGACTTGTCTGAGGACCACAAGTGCGATTTGTTATTTAGAAGGGCAACAAAGCCATCACAAAGTCATTTGTCATTTTAAAGCCATTATGTGTCATAATGTGGGCTAAATGTTTCTTCGTTGGGCGTTGACACTGTGCAAGCAAGAATGGTACCGCCTTTGAACGTGACTTTTACCTTTGCGGGGCAAACAAATGACCTTACAACGTAACTAACACGATGTACCACACTATAATAAACAACATCGACAGTGCTAGCCGGAGTTAGCATCAAGCACTCGATCGCCTGTCAGCGCATGCCCACAACAATCCAAACAAACAAGTTGCTAACAACGCGTTGTAAATAAGGCAAAAAAACCCCGACAAATTAATTAGCTTGAACTTCTTACTAAAGGGCGGAATTGTGGACAGAAAGCAGAAAACTGACATACCAAGAATGACTGGGTTTCATAACACATTTGAGAGCAGTTGTGTTAACCCGGTGAATACGCGACTCTCAACCCGGAAATAGAAATACGGCCCCTTCAAAATAAAGCAAAGGCTTTATTTCACCATACATATTATACAATTATTTTTATTACGACCGGAAACAAGATTGAATATCGGTTCCTTGACGAAAATCTTGGCACATGTCTGTCACCAAACGTGAATCTTGCTTCAAGATTTAATTGTTTGACTGAATACTATAACTACATTGGTTACTTGTTTTGCAATAAATCGACATGCATTAACAAATGCGTACATGTAATTTATTGGCGTTTTCATCTGGTTTCAATTTTTTTAAAAAAAGCTTTTTATGGTCACGTGTGTGCATGCCAACCAACGAAATCGCTTCCTTTGGTTGGACTGGACCCGGGACCGTCGAGGGAAGTCGCCAATGGGTTTGCACTGTCGCAAAATCCTAGCACATCAGATGGAGCGAACGATGAAAAAGAAGATGCTCTGTTAGTGTTTGGTAGTTCATTTGTGTTCACAAACTACGAAATTGGGAAGTTATTTTGTTCACAGCATTCACTTCCTCTTGTCTCCTGTTTTTTTGTTGTTTGAACACTGGCTGCCACTTGCGGATGAGAAAGCAAAGATACACACTCCACACAGGTAAGGGAAATATCTGTCATTTAAGACCGTTCACAACTATGGAAATAAACATTTAAAATCTTGTAGTTTGCCCATATTTGTGTTGCGTTTGACGTCATATGATTCTACTTCCGCGCAAAAATGAAGCTATCCAGGTGAGATTTGCCACCTACCTCTACTGCGCATGCATGCATGTGCAAAAAAACATGTTTTCAGTGTTCTAACTGTCGAAGGAGAGTGGAGTCTTAATACAAAATAATCCAGTATTAATGTATTTTGTCATTTAATATACATGTTTACACGACACCCTATTCAACGATGACATTTACAATGTATGATGCTTTTCCTGAACATGGTAAAAGCATCACTTGATATAATGAAAGGTAGCTTTTTTCAGCCTTTTACTTATGCTATCTTTAATTATCAAGTCTTAATGTAATGCTGCTTCAAAAATCGCTATTGTCATCGTCATCGTTGAATAGGTTGAAAAAAAGCTATCTTTCATTATATCAAGTGATGCTTCATGCTGTTAAAAACGCCATGTTTGACATGCTACGTGCCTCTGAATGTGACTCTCCTTCAAAACGGACGCATATTTCGACGTTTACGACAGCTGTTGCACAGTAGCGTGGGTGGCAAATCTCGACGAGGACGCACTTCTCGTCATATTTTACACAAGAGGAGCAAGTACGGTCATTATTCTGGAGCGTTCTGAGGAGCTGAAAAAGATTATGACGGCCGAAAGCAACACTGTTGCCGCCAATAGAGCGAAGGAGGACTGCTGGCGGAAAATTGCTGAGCGTGTGAATGTGTGAGCGTTTTCATTCATTAACGCTCAACATTGTGCAACTTTGACACGCTAACCCTTATCCATTAAAAAATTACAACTGGAGCAACAACGGTCTTTTTTTCATCTTTGACCTATGTCTGTGTAACCCGCCCTGCTTCACACTGCCCGCTCCGGGGCCCGAACACAGGACCTTCGTGATGGGAGACGAGCGCTGACCACACGGCCAAAAGGCGGGACTGTCGACTGCGTGTTCAGTGCAGCTCTCAAGGCAGAGGGAATGAGGTTTTACCAACGTACACTTGCACAGCCTCACAGGCTGGCATCCGTTACATCTGTATTGTTTTCATATTTTACTGCTCTGAAATAGCCTGGCTTTAGACTCAACAGACCTCGCTAACCCACTACACTCGCTTGGCAGTAAACCCCTCTGATTTGAGCGTCTTATAAAAAAATAAAGGGCACAGCGACCAAAAATGGTTGGTCGTCCATTGGCACAAACTCCATAATATTCCTCGTAGTAGTGGTTAGTAGTGGCAGTGGCAGTAGCGGCTATTTTTCATTTCATTTCATTTCCACCTTTATTTTATTACCACAAGTAAACAAGATGTGATGCATAGTGCTCTTATTTTGAAGGCCGGAAGTGTGTTGTGTGTTGAGAAGGTCTCTGACTGCTGCTGATCCCTGGTTGAAATTCATAAGGCTGGAGGAGGAGCCTCCGGCCTCCAAACGCCTGACCTTTGTTGACCGGGTAGGCAACTGGCCTTCATTGTACAGCGACCGGGTCTGCTGCTGGCCTTCATGGACCGGGTCAGTTACTGGCCTTTGTCGACCGGGTCGGCTGCTGGCCTTCATGCAGCCTTTATGGACCAGGTAGGCTACTGGCCTTCATGGACTAGGCCTTCATCGTACACTGACCAGGCTGGCTGTTGGCCTTCGTCAACCGGGTCGGCTGCTGGCCTTCATCATACATTGACCGGGTCAGCTACTGGCCTTCGTCGGCTGCAGACCATTGCATTAAATTGGACGCAGCTAATTTCCACTGCCTTGCAATGGATAATCAAGTTTTCGGTATTGTGATCGTAAAATGATGTCATACGATGTCTGATAAAGCATGTAGCCATAAATGTGCTCTTTGGACCTCGTCACCTCTCACGTTATTTTCTGTTTTCGTCTTTACAAACACCTTCATCAAGACGTACAGTAGATGATGGACCCTGAAGTGTCTCTGCTGCTGCACTGTGCAACCTGGCGGGGGCTGAGGCAGTCACAAGTGCAGGTGGAGCTCTCTGAAAGGTGGGATTATCCATGATGAAGACATATTTCCAGCGTGTGAGGTGCTTAACTGTGAACTTACAGGTATAATCGTCAGACGGACGCAGCTCTTGAACGTCACATCGAGGAGGTGTGGGCGGCACGGGTGTGCAAGGAGCCGTGGCTTTTCAACGGCGCCAAATTCAGGCTGCACTCTTTCCACTTGGCGTCACCTTTGAGTCAGTCACCTGCCGCGGAGCTCTCACGTTGCACTCAGTCATTCCAAGGCTCTACAGAGGAGAAGGGAAGCGTTGAGCCAATGCAGGTGCCGCTGCTCACGCTGAGAGTTGGACTCACCTCCTACAAGGACTACCTGGGGACCAACTGGTCCGCCCAGGTGGCAGAGCTCCGTGGACGTGGTAAGGCGGACTTCGGCAGTAGCGATGCCCTGCTGGCCCAACCGTTAGGCGTGGGCGCCATCATGTGCACTGGCGACAAACAGGTGGTGTTGATCAGGCGCAGCCAGAAGGTAGCGGAGGCGGGCGAGAAGCTGGACATTCCCGGTGGTCACCCAGAACCAAAGGTAACATTTTGTGCTCGTGGTTCATTCATTCATGTTGCCTAAACGACATTCTGGTCATCCTCAGCTGGTGTGTGAGAGTCTGGGTGAGGAGAAGATCACCATCAACCTGCTACAAAAGCGTCCGGAAGCTGTTGTGTCTGAGCTGTTCTTATCTGTGTGTGCTGAGATTAGAGACGAGGTAGGCCCTCTTTGATTGGTCAGTAATAGAAGCGAGCTTGCTTACTAATAGACAGCTTATCTCCAGGTGAACGTCCCGCTGAGTTCCCTCGGAGAGCCTCTGCTGATGGGCGTCGCCCTGAATCACACCAGTGCCGGGAGACCGAGTGCAGAGTTCTACGTCAGGTTTCTCTGGTTTTGACACTTGTGGATGATGGCGCATTACAGGGGATTGGGAAGTCGCAAATTCCCACCTTGGAGCTGCTGAGGGCCGAGCTCAAAGGCTTTCAGTCAAAAGTGAAGAAAAGACAAGCGTGTTGGTTCCTATTCATGTAAATCACACCGTAGTCTATTATGATGATATCGTTTCCCCCTAATAACTCAATTAGCTCAATGATAAATTCCGAAATCTAGCAGTGTAGCTAAAAATACGTATACAGTCGTCCCTCGCTATATCGTGGTTTTTCAGAAATGAATGAATGAATGATTGGTGTTTGGTGGTAGACTATCGGTCCATTAGTCCAAACATACTGAAATACAAGTGTAATGTGGTATTGTGCTCAGTAGGCGGCAGTAATGACACAAAACATTCATGAGACATTAGCTTACGTGACATTACCTTAACACTGCATGAAGTCAACCATGGCATGTCCCACATGATAAGAGTGAAAAAAAAAGTTATCCTCACATTCCGTGTGGAAGTGGTAAGTTTAGCCAAAAGGCTTCTTAAGTTTTAGAAAAAACTAAACTTGAGGCTAACTGGTTTGAGGCTGCCTAGCTAGCAGCCATCTCGAGTCCTTGCGGTAGCGATGTGCGATACCACCGATTTCGTCTCTGATCTGATACTGAGTAAAATTCAGGCTGGTATCAGCGGTGCTGATACTTTGCACATTCACCTAATGTGTATAGTGAATTTTAGTGTATTTCATGTCATAGCATAAAGAATACAAGACGTGTAACCAATGTATGTATTTTTAATTACATAAATTAATAATTTGATCCTTGATTTTAAACCCTGACGTATATTGAGGTAGCGGAGTGATTTAGGATATAGCCAAGCTAATAGACAAAGAAAAACACACGTCAAAAAAATCATATAAAATATGCAAAAATTATATTTTGAACAATAATAAAAGAAAACAAGTAATAATAAATGACTATTAAAACCTACTTTAAGATTGAAACAATTCACACTTTGTGTGATTTACCATCGGCCAAGGTTTCAGACATACATTACATTAAATGACTGATTTGCAAATCGATTTCATAGCATGACGAGCTGGTATCGATATTTCAGTATCATCACTAACATCACTACCCTGCAGCATAAGAGTTGCAATGTGGGTGTTGCTAATAGGAGTGTCAAGGTGACTCTGGGGGTGTTATTTCACGTCTACAGGGCTCTAATGATGTTAAAACCCGCATTTAGAAAGTCCTAAACGGGTTTTCTGTGCTCGAACTAGCATTTATTAACAATGAATCCTATATCACGGAAATTCACTTAATGCAGTCGGGTCTGGAACCAATTAACCGCTATAAACGAGGGATGACTGCAGTGTGACTAAAAATGGAACCATAGTTTAGCTGATGTTTTTTATTTACCATTAATGTATTACTAAATCTTCTTGTTTTTTTGTTTTTTCCATCAAGGATCAGATTTAGTGTTAGGACAGCTAGCAGTTAAATGATGGAATCAAAAAACAAAGCGAATATTTGCTCATCAAGGTGTTTTTTTCTTCATGTTGCGCTGGAACCATTTGAGGTCGGCCCGTGTCAGCACCAAGTGGCATATTTCTCCAATGCAGCAATAGCAAACCCTTAAAACTGGCATTGCCTCACTCAGATCTGCTCACATACCGAGGCTCTGTCCACACGGAAATGTTGCTGCCATTTCCCCCCCAAAAAATTTGGTGGGTTGAAATAAAATGTGCGTCCACGCTGTGCCAGACTGGTAAATATTTGCATCCGGACAGCAGTGGATGACGGGGTGAAAAGGACGTAATACACAAGCGGATGACGGGATGAAAAGGACGTAATACACAAGCGGATGACGGGGTGAAAAGGACGTAATACACAAGCGGATGACGGGGTGAAAAGGACGTTATACACAAGCGGATGACGGGGTGAAAAGGACGTAATACACAAGGCACACCTACATGCAGACAGAAGCACATGACACACCAAACCATAGAAGAAGAAACAACGCATGCCCACAAGTAGGTCGTCTTCCACTTTCCAAAGCTCGTCTAGACTTACGGCAAAGTGGAATTACTTCTCAGTCATTTTGGAGAATAAGACAACAAAATATCAGGAGAAGAGTCATGCTAGTGGAAATATTCAGATATCATGTTGGCTTGTCGTCAAAGCTCACTGCTGGTCACGTGACGGCGACGTTTCGGAAAGAAGCGGGCTGGTTGTCTACTAGTGATGTGCGATACCACTGACTTCATTTCCAATCCGATTCGAAGTAGAATTCAGGCTGGTATCGGCGATACCGTTCAACCGATCAGATACAGTATGTTGCAAATTCACCTAATGTGTCTGGTAAGTTTTGAAAAGTTGTGTATTTCACATCATAGCATAAAGAATATAAGACATTTCATTCATTAAATAAATAATTGGAATAAAAATACATTATTAATTTAAATAAACTAATAATTCAATTCAATAATGAAGTTAAATCAAATAATAATTCAAAGATTAATTTAAATAACGTAATAAATAATACATTTTATTTGTATCGTGCTTTTCAAGGTACTCAAAGACGCAATGGAATGGAAGATAAAAACAGCATAAAGCTAAATAACAAACAGAACGAGAAACAAAGCAAAACAAAGCAGCAAAGTATAAAAAGGTAAACATTAAATACAGCTTTAAACAAGTGGGTTTTAAGTTGGTTTTTGAAGCTGGGAATGTCGGAGCAGGCACGGAGTGGTTGGGGCAAATCAATTCCAGAGGGTGGGGGTGGCGATGGAGAAGGCTCTGTCTCCCCAGGTTCGGGGCTAATGAGGTAGTTTGAGTATTTATTTCTTTAAAACCCTGAAGTAAATTGAGGTAGCGTGGTGATTTACAGCATAGCCAAGCTAACAGACAACAACAGAAAAAACAACATAAAATATGTGAAAATAGTATTTTAAACAAGAAAAAAAGAAAATAAGTCATAAAACCATTAAAATAAACGATTACTACTTTAAGGATGGAAATTTTATTCACAATTCACACACGACTCCGCTTACGATGGGGTCAACGTTTCAACAGACAAACGTGACCTCAAACGACTGAAGTGTCCAAAGTATCGATTTTTTGATTTGAGAATCGATTTCAGAGCACGATGTGCTGGCATTGGAAGCCACTATTGTCTACACGCAAACCACAAGCCGGCGTTTCCCCCCTCTGGAAGCCGTTTCCGTGTGGCTGAAAGGCTGATACTACGTTCCCGTGTGGCTGAAAGGCTGATACTACGTTCCCGTGTGGCTGAAAGGCTGATACTATGTTCCCGTGTGGCTGAAAGGCTGATACTACGTTCCCGTGTGGCTGAAAGGCTGATACTATGTTCCCGTGTGGCTGAAAGGCTGATACTACGTTCCCGTGTGGCTGAAAGGCTGATACTACGTTCCCGTGTGGCTGAAAGGCTGATACTATGTTCCCGTGTGGCTGAAAGGCTGATACTATGTTCCCGTGTGGCTGAAAGGCTGATACTACGTTCCCGTGTGGCTAGGCCCTAAAAGTGTCATTTGTGTCGCTCAGTTGTTCGCTGTCATCTGCTGAAGTCAAAGCGCTGTATTGGAAAGGAGGAGCTGAGGCCAGTGAGTCCACCGACATCGTCTTCCTCAGCAGAGCGGTGAGAAACGTGGGCCTGCGTGTTTGTTTTTATGTTTGGCAGTGACTCTAAAATGATAAAGGAAATCTATTCCAAACAGGAGGTGTTGGGGCTGGACAGAGGCAGCCCCCTGTGGTCGGAGCTGTGTCCTTCCGCCAAAGGAGCCGTGCTGCTTTACCAAAGTGTGAAGCCTGGCGTGGAAACGAAAGGCCAACAAAGCAATGCTCAGAGATCACATTAGGCATGATGGGAAGCTCTGCTTGAACACTTTTGAGCTTTATTACTCCTGTCAAGAGTGCTATGCAAAGAGTATTCATTATTCCAAACTGTCCATTTAAAACTATTCAAATATTTTCAATAAAACCCTTTTTTAAAAAAAAACAACAAAAAACGGCAGTTTTAGTCATAGTTTGTCAAAAGTCAACACCGATTGAACACTTTTATTGCATAGATACGACTAGAGATGCACGATATCTTTTTGTTTTTGTTTACCAAACAGATACCGTAACTTTTAAAAAAAATACAACCTCTGTCAAAAACAAGGGAATCACCAATCTCTGGATGTTCATTCAGTTGTTTCATTCTGTAGAGAAAAAGCAGATCACAGACATGATGCAAAACTAAAGTCATTTTGATGGCAACTCTCTGGCTTTAAGAAACACTAAAAGAAATTTAAGAAAAAAATGATGGTAGTCAGCAGTGGCGGAGCCAGACATTTTTCATTGGGGCGGCCACGGCCACCACTGGCCACCCCGTAGCTCCGCCACCGCTTTTGAAGCGCCTATTAGAGCAATTAATAGCTGCGCAGTGTGCCGAGGACATGCTTGCAATGCATAGTTTCTGGATTCTGCTCACCATCATGGTGGCCAAACCTGGAAGTGGGTGCCGATCGCCACGCCTGTTTTAGCTGTAGACCATTTGAATTTGAATCACGCTTCAGCATTTAAGTCAAAGTCAACATAGTGAGAAAACTTGACCGGAACCGAGCAAAGCATTCAGGGAAAAACTTATCCACCGCTTGCAGTTCATGCTTTTATTGACAGCTCCTCCACACGGAAGGTTGTGTGCTGCAGTGAAACGCGTCCGAGCAGAAACAGCGGTTAGGCTGAACTAATGTTCTGCACCACAGATCCGCAAAATGTCAAAATTGTGGGGTGGCCGGAGAGTGACCGAGGGTGGTTACTTTTTTAGACCGAGCAGAGGGAAAAAATGATGGAATCATGAAAAATAAAGAAAAGAAGACTTCAACACACCACTAGTGCCCATTGTAACCTGGGTGTTTTCTGTTTCCGTGTTCATGCTGGCTTTGGTTTTGCTTTTCTGAACGTAAATTCCATTTCCTCCAGGGGCTTTCTTACAGTCTGGTCACAGACGTTGACTCCTGTTTCCTCCCATTTGTTTTGCTGTGCACTTTCTGTTTTCAAGACATATTGCTTCAAGTTTTCTGTCTTGATGCTTTGACGTCTTCCTCGGTCTACCAGTTGGCTTGCCTTTAACAGCCTTTCCATGTTGTTTCTTCTTGGTCCAGGTTTTAGACACAGCTGACTGAACAACCAACATCTTTGCAAGTCTGATAATCCTCTCCTTTGTTTCAAGTGAAATCTGTCGTGCTGGAGCCGTGATTCATGCCAGTCCACTAGCGTGACAGCTCTCCAAGGTGTGACCACTCCTTTTTAACTGCAGACTAACCAGCACATCTTATCTGATGCAGGCGTTTGTTTTGGGATTGAAAATGGACAGGGTGATTGCATCATTTTCTCCTCAGAATTGAGTGATTCCATATTTTTTTTGCCTTCTGCTCAGACTAAACAAGTACTGTAACTGTTACTAGCGACCACATTTTCTTTTCTTTTAGTGTTTCTTAAAGCCAGAAAGTAGCCATTTGAAATGACTTTAGTTTTGTGTCATTTCTGTGATCTGCTTTTTTTTCTCCAAAATGAAACAACTGAATGAACATCCACAGACACTGGTGAGTCCATCATTGCCAGTTCTTGTATCTACTTTTTACAAATGTGTAGTTTGTGCACACCTGGAGGTAAGAAGGACTGGAGCAAATTAGGATTTGATTGATAGTCCTAATCAAATATGACATCACTACTACCACATCACTACTATCAGGAGAACCAGAGTATAGAGGTGGAGGAGCCACCTGCTGTGGCCCAGCAAAGTGCACCGTATTCGGGCACACGCTATGAGCAGCCGGTGTGACGCCATGGAGGTCTCTTTTTGCACTTTTCAAACGCCGCGGCCCTGCCTGTTATCGGAGATATTTTTAATATTATCAGATTTAATCGGTATGACATCATAATTTCCTCATATCGGCCCCTAGATATCACCCCTAGATACAATCATCACCAGTAGCCCTCATATCCACTGTTGTAGTACATGGCTTGGTCATAATAAACAGTGTTCCACTGAAATGGAAGATAAGATACAATCAATAGGGTAGAATTCATTAATATTCAACTGATGCTAAGCTAATACTTGTATATACTCACATATCTGGGCTGTGGGTTCCAAGCCTGCATGTGAGGCATTGTGTCATTCCACCCTGAAAGAAAAACATTCATTAAAACGGGATGCTTGGCCATAACACCGACAAGAAATGATACTAAAGGGAATAAAACGTGTGTATGTTGTCCAATACACTCCTGATCAAAATGTCAAGACCAGTTGAAAAATGTGAAGAATGTCCATGTTGCACTGTTGGATCTTAAGGAGGTTCTAAGTAGAGCTTCAAAATGCAAAAGGAAGAAATGGGAGGAGACAAACAAAGAAGCATTCAAGTGAAATAGGCTGTTCATCAAAAGTTGACGAGCTCAGCCTTTAAATGTTGGTAAAAATGTGGATTGAATGTGATGTAGTGTCAGGTATTCACTCTGTCATGATGCAAAACAGCTTTCTCTCTTTGAAGGTGGTGGAATTGTTGAGCTGCATAAGCAAGGCCTCTCTCTCGCAGCGCGCCACTACTGCTGAGGTTGGACGCAGTAAGACACTCATTTCAAACTTCTGAAAAACATCCTGAGGCTCATGGAACAAAAACGTCAAGTGCTAGACCCAAAAAAATGATCACACTGGCTGTCCAAGACGCGGGACCATCCTCGTCCTGATTAAAGGTTGTTACTGGTGCCGAGTGCAGTCCAATAACCATCAGACGCCATCTGCCAGAGAAGCTTTTTAAGAAGAAAAAAGCATGTTTGGAATTTGCAGGGCAGCACCAAACATGGGACATTGAAAGGTGGAAGAAAGTTTTCTTCTTCCTTGACGGTCCTGATGGCTTCCAATGTTGCTGGCATGACAAGGAGATCCCACCTGAGATGTTTTCCACCATCATGATCCTTCAATGGAACAATGGAACTTGAGGTCATGCAGGGGCGTCAAATGGCAGCCATCTGTGTGGAGATGTTGCAGGGGGCATCCCTCATGACTGAAGGCCCTCATTACAACGCTGCACTTGACAAAGAGGAATAAGCTCACCCTTTTGGACCATCCTGCATGTTCCCCTCATCTAAATCCAATGGAGAACATTTGGGGATGGATTTATTAAAATGGACATGAGTTCCAGACAGAGGATGCCCCTCGTGAAGCCATCTTCAGCACCTGGAGCAACATTCCCACCAGCCTCCTGGAAACACTGGCATCAAGCACGCCCAAACCCATTTGATGCAATTTCTTCATTTCTTCTTTTTATTTTGAAGCTCTACTGAGAACCTCCTTAAGATCCAACAGTGCAAAATGTCAATCAATTCTTGCAATTTTTCAACGGCTCTTAACATGTTGCTCAGGAGTGTATGTACCGTCTAAGCTGCTCTCCCTGATCCAATGAGGTGGCAGAGGCCCATGTGGGTGGGGTCTTTTCTTCTGCAGGTATTTCTTCTTCTTCTCTACTTTGGGAACAGGGGGCAGCAGCCGGCGAGCCTCGTCTTTGTACTCCTGCAGCAGCGCCCCCGCCGCTTCCTGAGGCAGCTCGGCGTACTGCAGCTCGTCCAAAAGGTCGCTGTGCTGCTCCGGAAGACTGCAGCTGACTGGACATCACATGTTCACGTGTCATTTTCATTTGAGTCAAGCAGCCTTCTCCTACCCATTTTGTCTGTACTGGGAATTTGTCCCCCACCTTGGAGTTTGAGCAGGGCGATCTCGGGGATCTTTTCCCCGTCCTTCTGATGTTCTGACAGGCGTCTTTTCCACTCGGCTGCTGAGGGAAAAACCACCACCACCGAGCGATGCCTGAAATCAGCGAACAGCTGCAGCTTGTAACGCTGTGCGGAGAAAAGGATGTTGCACTAGAGGAAAACAAAGTGAAGATTGCATTATTAGTATTATTATTAGTATTATTATTGCTGCATTGAGGAGTGTTATAAAATCATACTTTATTTGTACAGCGCCTGCAACACACAAACAAAGCAAGATCCCCTCTGCCACCAAAACACACACACAGACGAGAACAACAGCAACTATAGAAACGCTGAAAAAACTAAACTAAACTAAAAAGTTTTCGTACCGGTAAGTGTAAAAATACGACTGTTAAACTGACAATGTTTGACTAAAAATACATTAAAATAAAACACAATTTAAAAATTGTTATTTCTGGCAAAAAAAATTCAATTGCTGAATAAAGTACAACTAATATATACAGTGGCGCTTCGGTTAACATCCGTCACAGTTACCCCGTTTTTCGGTGAACATCAAAAATTGATGCTAAGATGTTGCTGTCGTTTGTGCACTTTTTGATAAACATCCAAAAGTGATGCTATAATTTTGCCTTGGTTTGCATTGTCCCGCCTGGTTAGCATGCTGTATGGTGTGCGTAACAAACGCAGCCATGTTGGATCACGTGCCCAAAAGGTCAGTAAATACTAAATAGAAATTTAAATACTCAAGTTTTTTGAAAATAAAAGTAAAATAAGCCAAAGAATTCTAAAAGCTAAAACCTTTTTGAGGAGCTTGGAAAGGGGATAAAATCAGTCGAAATCAATAAAACAATGGAAATGTTTCTAAAGTTTCACTGTGAACACTCCACCATCGGTGTTGCCAAGGTAAACACTACCTGGTCCAGGATGTAGTTGCCTGGCGTGTGAGCGGCTCGTTGGATTAATTGGGTCAGACACTGAGCGGCCTGCTGCATCTGGCGCTCCCTCGCTCCTCTCTAAAGAACAATCACACACATTTGACTTGTTTGGACAAGCTGAGCGGGGACGATGCGGCGGGATGATTTTCTGCTGACCATCATGCACGCCAGCAGCTCTTCCGTGCCCAGCAGCTTGTAGTGTTTCTCTGGATGCTGGCGCATGCGGGCTTTAGCCCAGTGGCTCTTTCCGGAAGCAGGGAGACCCACCATCATCACCACCTGTGGACACGGTGGAAGCTCCAAAATATAGGAAGAGGCTTTGTCTTCAAATAATAATCCACTGATTGGTAGTTAATAGCAACCCACCTCACACTGCGCTCTGGAGTTTGGGCCCAGTGTGTTGCGAAGCCTCAGCCCAGCAGGGAGCGCCGCCAGTGGGATGAAGCCAGGAGGGCTGCGGTACCACGGAGGAGCTGTGGGGTCCAACAAGAAGCGCACAGCACAGTTCTTGCAGAGGACATGAGGGTACAGGGCGCGGCCTCGAAGCACTGATGCATCAAGGGAAAAGGCCACGCCCATCAAACGGCCATTTTTATGGAATGAGAGCTGAACGCTGCCATTTGCGGAGAAAGTCTGTGGGGGGGTGAACACTGAGGATTAGTGCAAACTCACTTGGAACAAAGCTTCAGAGAGAGAGAGAAAAAAACAAGTCATTCACAGCATAACAGCCAACGATGTCTCCCTCGGAAAACGTCTCTCCATAGTTGTCTTCCACGCCACCGCTCACTTTTCTAGCTCGTCCATCATAAGCAAAAGAAAAGGCCTCTTCACCTAGACGCCAGGTGGGAAACGCAAGTGAGTGTTAGAAGAAATCACAAACAATGACATGTAGTTTGAACAGCGCTCCCTCACTCCATTGCCGTTTTTCAAAAATAAATGTAGAAATGATCGCTGTTTCGTGGCTGACAACAACCTGCATATTTAAGCAAATTGGGCACACTTTTTGACCAAATTAAGCATTTTCAAGCATAAAAATGGCACATAATATGCTGCCCTACAAGGCAAACTGCCTGGAATGTCTTATTTTCCCTGATTAGGTCTACTACATTTGGTAACACGTATGTAAGGGTGACTACATGGGGTGTTATTTCATGTCTAGATGGCTCTATTCATGTTTAAAAAAACAAAAAAGGAACCCTACTTGGCAGAAATTCACTTATCACTGTCGGGTCCAGAACAAATTAACCTCGATAAACGAGGGATTACTGTACTTTTAAGCCAGGTCATTAGGGATCTGTCTGAACCCTAAAAAATGATACAGAACTCAAACAATGAGTCATATATCACTGATACATACTGTATATGGTGATGATATAATAATGAGTAATGACATATTAGTATTCATAATAACATGTAGAGTGTATAACAGGCAATAATATATATTGCATACACTGTATACATACAGTATGTATTTACTGTGTTATGAAGGTGCGCATGCAAGTTGGTCCTGTACTTTCCAACTAATGTGACACATGGACTCGTCTGTGTTTATGGGCTCACCTTGCTAATTCTGTTTCAAACCAAAATATTCCCACACTGGGGCTGCGGCGTTTGCCATAAATTGCCATGGCTTTTGTGCCTTCATTCATGTTTGCGTTTGCTTGCAGGCTGCACCCACTGGGACTTGGGTGCCAAAGGTGCATCAACAAAGAATCAACACAAAATGGGGCGAAGGATGTGAACACCTGTGTACCCTGCATGTCATTTCTTACTTTTTCATTTTTAATACATTTTCAAACAATTCCAAATGTATTTTTCATGTTGTCATTCTGGGGTGTTGTGTGTCGGGTTTTGAGGGGGGAAAAAAGATTCCATTTCACAATAGAGCTGTCACATGTGGAGAAACGTGCAAAGAATGAATGAAGCGCTGTGAGTACTTTGCAGTTGCACTGTTATCATAATTATTGTAATAACGTCCCCTTATTTACAAATTAACAACAACTTTTCCTGACAGAGTCAACTTCCAGGTGTAGTATAGTTACATGTGTGTAATATATTTTCGGTTAGAGTCCTAACGATAGTGTAAATGTACGTCTGAGAGTGACGTCTCTCACCTAGCAGCAGTGATGTGTGGGCCAAGGACCAGCCTATTCGCATCCCGTAGGACTCTCTGCTTTCCAGGCCGTCCACCGCGTGGTTGCTGAACAACATCCTCTCCAGCCTCACCTCATAGCCCACCGAGCCTTGCGACACCCCGTGGGTGAGCCTGCAGCCCGACCACAGCAGGGGGAATCTGTCCCAGAATCGTGGCTGACCGCAGGCACCGTCTGGTCCAACCTCAAAATGAAGGTGACTGTGATCTAGGGGAAACAACAACAAAAAAAATAAAAGAGTACTGAATGAGCTGATGTTGTCATAAAAACAAGTTTGAAGAAGTGGTGAAATGCTCACATGAATCTAGTCTAACTGTGTCTTCATCTTCCTGCTCTGTCTCCTCTCTCGCCGGTGGCGCTTGTGGTGGCTTGGCTCTGGTTGGCGGAGAGAATACAACACTGGCATCTTGACAAAAGTGTCATATAATATGATACACTTTTAAGGGACACCGGAGTACAAACGCAACTCACGCAACTCTGGGTGTACGTAATTCAGAGGGCGTGCACGTTCCGTTGCACGTGCCTGTTAACAAATGGTTACAGCATGGATATAAAACCATAGAACCTTGTTGAAGGTGTTCTAATAGCGGGCTTTGTAGGCATCGCATATGTGCATTAATTAGCTGCCTCTTTTTTGCTGTTTTCATAGCTTTAGAACACACAGAAAAGAGAAAAGGCGTCTTCATGTCTCACATAAGGAACGGTGGGCAAAATTCTTTAAAAAATGAGCAGTTTTCCTGCACGAGTTTATGTTAAGATAAATGTGATCAAAAACAGCATTCTCAATGAGACAATTTTTGTTGTAACAAATAATTGTGTTACCATTTTAGACTAATTTGAGGAGAGATCATTCTAAACTGTTTTAAAACCGAATGTCCTCTGGCAAATGTCACGTCCAAGACACCAAATGGCTTGGGAAAAAACCTGACTGGCATAAAATGTCCCCATGATGTCATATGAATTAATGAACTAACAAATTAGCCGAACGAATGGGTTCTAAAAGCCGGCTCTTTGAGATGAACGACAGGAGCCGGTTCGCGTTGTTGGGAGCCAATTAGTTTTTTCCTCGTCTTTTTTTTCTGTTAAAGGCGAATGTCATTGGTCAAGATGCGTGGCGGCTTTGCTGTGTCCACACTGAGCAGGGAGACGGGCGGGGTTAAACTCACGCTGTGGTGCTCTTAGGAGCCAGTTTGCATGAAGAGATTTGACCTTTATCTATTTATTTATCTATTGAGATGGGTCTTTGTTTTTATAAAATTATATTTTGATATATTTTGTAGCTGTTTGTCTAGGTTTAAATGTATTTATTTTAAATAATAAACATTTGATATCATGTTTGATTTTACATTCCTAATTCATTTTACACAATACGCATTATTTGGATCCGGTTTGGAGCCGAACTAGCCGGCTCTTTTTAGTGAGCCGAGTCGAAATTTCCATCACTAACGTGAATGGACTGACACCCGCTTTTACGACACCAGGTCTCACTTTACGTTCACTTCCACGGTTACTCATTTAAAGCAAAATGCATCACGAACATGTTCAAAAGAGTCACTCTAACTAGTAGTTTTAAACCCATTTATAGACAGCCACATTACTATCTGTTACCTTTTATATCGTATCTCCTCTTTAAACTCGTAGAAAGCCCGACCTCTGTCGTCTGTCTGTGGTGGCTCCAGCTCGCTCCTCTCGGCTTGACCGTCCTCATCCTGGCCACCTGGCGGCCGCTCAGAGTCGGTAGACGGACTCTGCAAGCCTTCTTCACTCTCGGTTTGTGTTGTGGAGTCGGAATACTTTCTCGTGGTTTGGTCTGCAAGGGCGATGGCGGCAGGATCGACGGGGGAAGAAGAAGCCGGCCCCAGTAGATCACCCGTTACAACTGTTAAAAACGTCGTGCCGTCGTCTTGACGTTTAACGTCTTCTTCATCTGTGTTTGCACTTTGACGGTGATCCAGCGACGACCACAGCCTGCCTACGAGCTCAGTCTTCAGTCCCCTGTGATCTAAACCTGCTTCTTGAAGCCTGGACCGGAGTTCTGCTACTTTTAGCTTCTTAATGTCCGCTAGCTTCATTGTTACCGTCACACAGTGGATATGGAGAAAGTTCTATCACGACAAAAATTAAGTAAAACTGTGGGGAAGGTGCAGCTTTCACACCCAAAACAACAGTTTAATATGGAGCCCTGCTTTCTGATTGGTTGGCCGCCTTCTTCTTCTTCTTTGGTATGAAGGCGGGTTGCAACCATGACTTTAAAGGCACCTACCACCACCTATCGCATCGGAGAATGTAGCATGGCTCATAATCTATACCAGGGGTCACCAACGTTTTTCCTTGAGAGCTACTTTTACAAAATGAAAATGGCCAAGAGCTACTCATTTTTGTAACATTTATTTTCAGTGCTTATTTTAAACCCAAACAAAGCAAATATGCTTGTTTTACCAGAACATGAACAAAATGCTGGTGTCCACAACTCACATGTTGTATTTCACAATGCATTTCTTTCTACTGTTCTTTCATTATTAACTGAAAACCTGAATGAAAAGCAGCCTTGCGGGCACCTCATGTGGTCGTGGGGGCTACCTGGTGACCCCTGATCTATAGAGTATTTTACATTAGCTATTAAAAATAGATTCTATTATATAACCACGTGTCCTTCAAGTATTCTATAACGGCTGTGTTGTATTTAACCCTTCTTACTGTATATTCCCCCACTAACGTCCTCGTTACCATTTTATTTTGTTTTGTTGCTCATATTACGACTTCAAAAAAATCGTTAATATTTCAACTCTATGCTACTAAAATGTAATATTTGATATTTTTCCTTATGATATTCTGAATTTATTCACCTAAAATTGCGACTTTTTTCTTATTGCTTTTACTTTTTTATCTTAATATTTGGACTTTATTCTCATTAAATATGCATGAATGCAGGAAGTGAACAACAGGTACTGCACTAGATGTGGAATGGATGGGGGGTAGGATTAAATAAGCTTTGCTTCTTCCTACTCCTTGTGGAATTGTGAAAGGATGATTCAAGATTCAATAGTTTTATTGTCATATGCACAGTAAAACAGGTAGTTCTGCTACGCAATGAAATTCTTATTCTGTTCATTCTCCCAAGAAAAGAAAGAAAACACAAGAAAGAATAAGAACATAAGAAACATATATACCAATAAATTAAGCAACAACAACAGAAGAGACATTAATACAAATAAATAAATAAAGTGCTATGAGTGTGTGTGTGTGTTGCGTGCGGCGTGTGTGAGTGCTTCGTTTAGAAGCCTGATGGCCTGTGGGTAAAAGCTGTTTGCCAGCCTTGTGGTCCTGGACTTCAAACTCCTGTAGCGTCTGCCTGACGGTAGGAGTGTGAATAATGAGTGTTGTGGATGTGTGCTGTCCTTGATGAGGTTGTGTGTTCTTCGTAGGACTCTAGTTTTATAAATGTCTTGCAGTGAGGGGAGGGCTGCCCCAACAATGTTCTGTGAGGTCTTGATCACCCGCTGGAGTGCCTTCCTATCACGTGTTGTACAGTTACCGTACCAAACAGTGATGGAGGCGGTAAGGACACTTTCCATAGTGTGCATCTGTAGAAGCAACTCAGGATTGTGGTGGACATGCCAAATTTCCTCAGTCTTCTCAGGAAGTACAGTCTCCTTTGGGACTTCTTCAGAATTTGTTGGGTGTTGTGAGACCAGGTGAGGTCCTCGCTGATATGTGTGCCAAGGAACTTGAAGGTTTTCACCCTCTCCACCTCAGTCTCATCAATAAACAGGGGTCTATGCGGCTCCTTTTCCCTTGTTCTTGGGTCAATGATCATCTCTTTAGTCTTATCTGTATTGAGAAGGAGATTGTTATCACGACACCAAGCTATGAGGTCCGCCACCTCTCTTCTGTATGATGTTTCAACACCACCAGTGATCAGGCCGATGACTGTAGTGTCATCCGCAAATTTAATGATGCTGGTGTTGTTCTGGGAGGCCACGCAATCGTAGGTGAAGAGCGTGTAGAGGAGCGGACTCAGCACACACCCCTGTGGGGTCCCAGTGCTCACAATTCTTGAGCTGGATGTGCGATTGTGGACTCTGACTGACTGGGGTCTGCCTGTTAGAAAGTTAAACACCCAGTTACAGAGGGAGGGAGACAGGCCAAGTGTGAGGAGCTTATTTGTGAGTTTGTGGGGGCTGACTGTATTAAAAGCAGAGCTATAGTCTATAAATAGCATTCTGACATATGTGTCCTGGCCCTGTAGGTGAGAAAGGGCTGTGTGGATGGCAGTGTTGACTGCATCATCCGTGGACCGGTTCTGGCGATATGCAAACTGTAGAGGGTCCACAGTTGCCGCCGGGATGCTCTTTTTGATGTGGGTCATGACTATTCTTTCAAAGCACTTCATTACAATAGGAGTGAGTGCTATAGGGCGATAGTCATTCAAGCAGGTCACGTTGCTCTTCTTGGGTACGGGCACTATGGTGGTGGACTTAAAGCAGGTCGGTACAGATGCTTGTGCAAGCGACAGGTTAAATATGTCAGCAAGCACATCAGCTAGCTCTGATGAGCAAACCCGAAGTGCACGTCCTGAGATGTTGTCTGGGCCTGCTGCTTTTCGTGGGTTTGTTTTGTTCAGAACCCTGCGCACATCAGCTGATGTCACCATGAGAGGTGAGTCCTGTGTGCTCCCCAAGTCCAGCCACCCTCTCTGCTCATCAGGAGTTTGGGTGTCAAAGCGGGCATAGAACTCATTCAACTCATCAGGAAGTGTGGTTTGGCTGGACGTGGCTACGCTACTCCGCTGTCGATAGTCTGTGATGTGCTGGAGCCCCGCCCACATGCGCCGAGGGTCTGAGGTGGAATAGTAGCCCTCCAGCTTCTGTCTGTACTGTCTTTTGGCCTCTCGTATGGACCTCCTCGGGTCATATCTGGCCTTTTTGTAGTCCTCAGCGGTGCCCATGACAAATGCAGTCGAACGAGCACGTAGCTTAGCCCTTACATCACAGTTCATCCACTGTTTTTGGTTAGGGTATTTTCTGTAATACTTGGTGGTGGTAACAGTCTCTATGCATGTGCTAATGTAGCCAGTAACAGCAGAAGCATATTCATCCAAATCAACAGTACAATCTTCCCTCCCCGCTGCAGTTTTAAACACATCTCAGTTTGTGCAGCCAAAGCAGTCCTGAAGTACTTGATCAGTTTCTTTTCATTTCATTCATGAGATGTATTCCATTGTAACCTTCATGTTGAAATTAACTAAACCAAACCAAACCAAACCAAATTACAGTTGTTTTTTTTGCCATTTCTGCTGTTGTTGGGTTTTTAACATTTTCCAAACATCTCAACTTTCTTCTTCTGAATGTTCTTCTCGTAATATTATGGCTTAATTCCCACAATATTATAACTTTTTCCCCAACCTAATTTTCCACAAATTACGATTCTATTTTGTTTTGTTTGTGTCTCATAATATTACGATTAAAAAAATGTTGTTTCATATTTCAACTCTATGCTAATAAAATGACATTATTTTCCTCATATTATGAGTTTACTCTCTTAAAATTGCAACTTTTTTCTGTTAATAGCTTGAGTTGGTTTTCAGAACAATTACAGTTGCTTTTTTTCCATTTTTGCTGTTGTTGGGGTTTTTAAATGCTCCAACTATTTTAACTTCTCAATTTTCTTCTCGTAATATTACGGCTTTATTCCCATAATAATATCACTTTTTCCCCAACTAATTTCCAAAATTACCATTTTATTTTGTTGTGTTTGCTTCTCATAATATTCCAACTTAAAACTGTATCTATTTCAAGTCTATGCTACTAAAATGGCATTATTTTTGCTCATAATACTGAGTTTATTCTCTTACATTGCGACTTTTTTCTCTTGATATTTGGACTTTATTCTCAGTTGTTTTTTCCATTTCTGCTGTTGTATACATTAAAAAAAACTATTTCAACTTTATGCTTGTAAATTTTCCTCTCATAATATTTGGACTTTATTCCCATAGTATTAGAACATTTTCCAAAAATGTTAATTGTATTTTGTTTTGCTTGTTTGTCATAATATTACGACTTAAAATAATTTAAGTTTCTCTGTAATATAAGACATAGTGCGCATGCGTTACTGACTCTTAAAAATGTTCACGTAATTAAAGAAATACAAGTAAATGAGTTACTGCCGTCAACGTGCTATTTTTGACAGGCCCGGTAGAAAAAAAGACTAGAATCACAACTTTGGAGACATACTGTACTTATCTCAAAATTACAAGCATTTTATTAGACCCCCAAACAAACAAACAGTGCATTAACAGGGCTGGGACTGCCAAGAGGTAGAAAGTAACCAACTGGTCGGTTATAAGACAACACAAAAACACTCACGTGAGTCACAATTTACAAAAAGTCGGCATCTTTTCCTCAGATTTGTCCCTCCGCTGCACGTGCGTCATCGCAACTGCATGGCGACAACTTTGGATCATTCGTTTATTCAGAACTCCAAAAAGTCGCTGAGCCTCCACAGATTCATTCCTCACGTGAACACGTCCGTCTCTAATCAACATCCGGGTCATTGGTGAGGTCTTTGCGGGGGCGGGGATCAGTCGCATCCACACCAACAGCATCATTTCAACAAATCTTCACCAGGAGAGACACACGCGTGGCAGACCATGGAGGGGTTCGGGGGGATGTCGCGCTCACACAGTGAGCCGCTCTCACCGAATGCTTCACAATAAAAGCATCTCGGTGCTACGTCTGGATATTTCACTCAAGACGTGAACCAAGGGGTATTCTCCCTGTCCGGGACACAAAAACAGTGTGCAAAAATGTGCGCGCGAGACACATTGCAGGAGTAATATCCATCAACGCGGCGGGGCGTGTTTTTACAAAAGCAGCACATTTCCTAAAATACTGTCGGTATCACTGACGATGCACTCAGGAAATGTAACGTGGATGAAAAGCATCCTTCGGAATCCAGCAGGTGGTGCTGTTTTTCCATGCGTTCCAACATACTGTACATGTGATTGACATGATTCAATTAGAGAAGCCATACTACGTGTGCACACATTTGCCTCACAATCCGTGGAGCGCTGCTCATGCCTGATGCCTGTAGCAGAAAACACTGCACCTGGGCTTTGTGGCACATTGGAAAAGCCCATTTTTAATATCAGCTGGTATCAACTCACATTTTTCATGGGTTTTTTAATCCTAATATTTCAACTTTCTTCTTGTAGATTTTCACCTCATAGCTTCATGACTTTATTCCCAGAATATTTGAACTTGATTCCCATGGTAGTACAGCTTTTTCTCCAACCTAATTTTGAAAAAACTTTATTTCGTTTTGTTTGTTACACATACTGGAACTTTTTTTTTTTCAATAACATTTTTCTTGAATATTTCTACATGATCTTTTCTCATATTCCGAGTTTATGCTCATAAAATCACAACTTTTTTCTCTTAATATTTTGACTTTATTCCTATGATATTGTCACTTTTTCCATAACCTAATTTCCACCCCTCCCAAAAAAATGTTCTTTTTAATAATGGTATGACTTTAAAAGAATGTATATTATAATTTGTTCCTTTACTATTTGAACTATATGGAGTATGGATGGAGTATTACGGTCACATTGAAAAAAAAATGGGACATTTTGGGAAAAAAGTGGTACATATACAAAAATTTTGGGGGGGAAATTTATGAGAAAAAAAGTCGTAAATGTATGGCTTTGTTCTCATGAAATTACAGGGCATAAAGTTGTACTTTTGCGAGAAAAAAAGCTGTAATATTACGAGAAGAAAATCTTAAATTTATGACTTTATTACCCGTGAATTTACGAGGGAAAAAAGTTGCAAATTTGCGAGAATGAAGTGATGCATTTACAAGAAAAAACTTCTGAAATTTAACAAGAAAAAAGTTGTTACATTGCGAGAATAAAGTGGTAAATTTATAATGTAACTATTTCAACTTTCTTCTTGTAATTATAACTTTATGCCCATAATATTTTGACTTTATTCTCCCAACATGATTACTTTTTCTCTGAATATTTTGCAATGCTCCACAGACAAAATCATCTGCAAATCCATGCAGAGATATTTACCATACAGACTACAGCGCTACACTTACAGTATGTTTGGATTCATGTGAGAATACGTCGTCATGCTGCTGCAGTGGCGCTGCAAGCTGGGCTAACAATGCTAGCAGTGCAACGTGGCTCAACATGAGGAAGACAAATGTATAAAAGGGAAAACAAACAAACAATTAGGCATCAGACCAAGATGGTGGGAGTTTCCAGAGGATACGGCGTAGCCGGGGAGCCCTCGGACGCAGCGTCCCTCAGCAGCAGCTCCTTCTCCCGCAGGAGACACACCCCGCTGTGCAAGTGGTAAAGACGCATGAAGGCCAGGATGGACTGAACCAACCACAGGAGCGTCACACACCACAAAGATGCCTGAATGCACGCACACACACACACAAAATAATCAGTCTCATTCCAGGGATCTCCAATGGGATCTGCTGTAGTTACGGATCAACTTTACGGATTAATTTTGGGAAAGAGGGCGACTTTAGGAGACTTTGGTACGGAGCTTAGGACACCATCTGGGTCAGCATTTAAGTGGCGACGTTGTGCTTTTCCACATCACTTCATATGCAATTCCGCTTACATGGAGGAAATACTGAAAACGAGTTCTTCATTTTTGGTTATTATGTCATAATATTAGAGCAGGGGTGTCCAAAGTGCGGCCCGCCGCTGTTTTTTATTGGCCCGCGGCATACTCTAAAAATATAACAAGAAAACAAAAACAATTTTTAAAAATTAATAATAACTAGAAAAGCACTCGGAAAGCGCAGACTTCCAAGTGCCGTAGGTACGGCTTTAGACGGAGATGCCATCACAGGGGTCTCCAACAGGAGGCGTTCTATTCAAACATGACACCTGTATGTCATGACAAAAAGGAGCATGCTGAGTGGAGATGTGCTTTGTAAATGTTGGCAGTCACATAAAACACAAATAGCTCACCTCTCCTTTTGTTTGGTCAGAGTAGTTTTAATAGTGCTGCAAGGTGAATACATCTGTGCTGTCATGACCCTGGACTCTCAGTTTATACACGACACATTTCTAGAACTGAAATATTTCAATAGTTATTTTCAACTCAATATATTATCAAACAATTCATTTCCCATGTATTCGTATTCCTCTAAAACAGGCATCAAATTCAATTTACGGTAGGTTTGTGTCAAATAGTACAAAATGTTGTGTTTTTATAGCAATAGTCACATAGTAGTGTTGGACTAAATAGGTCGGGTTCTCTGCTCTCAGCAATGTTGCCATGAAATGAACAATTTTGCAATGTTTTGCGTTCATGTTCTGCTGGTTGTTGAAAATGTTAAATAAATAAGTTAATAAATAAGTAAGTCAGAAAAAAATGCCAACCCGTTGTGTTCTGCGTTGTGAGTGGCTGTAGACCATCGTCAATCATTGCTGCCTGTTTCCTGTTATAGCGATCATACATGCTGAATGAAGGCAGAAGTTACGCGGCTGTAGGGCGCCTGGAATGCTGCAAATGAATCTTCGGTTCGTGGAGGACGAGGAGGAGGAATATGTTTTAACAAGGACACAAAAGCGCTACAGCCTAACGGCACCGGGACGATCCACGATCAGAGGAGTGAAATACAAGCGAGACACTTCAATCTTTTGTCCAATCTCGTAAATTGATCATTAAAATTCAAATGAAATTTGAACTGTAAGTGTATAAATAAACAAGGGAGAAATGTGAGAAAATGTTAATGCCTGAAAAGTGTGTAAAGCGTGTGGGGGGGCTTTTACAGCCTTACAAAATATACAATCATTGGACACAAATATAGTGGGCTACTTTGCCGATTTCACTTATTGCGGGCTATTTTGGGAACCTGTTCCCCGCAATTCATTTTTGACCCGTTTCTAGTGAACTTTGACCTAAGCAATCTCCAAACAGGCAAGGTCAATGACCACTAAAAACACTACTACGTCTGCACTGATTTTCATTTTTCAGTATGCAGCCCTCGGAGAAAAGACTTGGTGTGTGTGTGTGTGTGTGTGTGTGTGCTTGTTAGCCTGTACCTGTGCCAGACTGAGTTCCGTGTAGAAGGATGAGGTGTCCACGTCAAGGTAAAGCGGCACAGACTGTGACGCCACACAGCTAAATATCAACAAAAAAGGATGACTGATTCAGTTTGGTCACAAAGTATCAAGCGGGCATAAAAAAAAAAACCACATACTGACACACACACACAATGGCCGACCTGAAGGGTTGTGTGTTGTTGTCAGTCACCGTGTCACACCAGGAGGCCAGACCGAGAGACAAGATGACACTGGCGCCTCCGGACAGGAAGAGCATACACGCACTCAGCAGCACCGTCAGGAAGGACGAAAACAACGTGCTGAATGGAAACATACGCAATCCAAAACATGGAGTGAAAACTACAAGCACATTAAGAAACATTGTGTTCAGTAGGGATGCTCCATCAGGCCTTTATGCTGCCCATTCCAATACCCATCGTCCATGAGGGCGATCGGCCGATACAAACACCAATCACGTGGATTAAATGTTCATTTTTCTATGTATTTATGAATGAGTGGTATTGTCCGGGGCCGCCATTAGGCAATTCCAAGGGCCCCTTGGCAAATAGGTGTCATGCATTGGTGACAGCCTGTGTGAAAAATATATAGTGGTTCTTGATTAATGACGCTAACCGAGGTTCCACTGGATTTCTGTGTGGAAAAAAATTTATTCGGTTTTTGTCTGACCTTCTGGAACGGATTAATGACGAAAACGGAGGTTCACCGTATGTACCGTAAATAACAACAAATACATTACATGGCTAAAGTTTGACGCTATTATGCTAACGCCATTGCTCCAATTTAAATATGTTAGCATTGTTGTTGCTAACGGCGCCATAATGAGGTCTGTTAAGAGTGTCGTCAACTAGTTAATTATCATTCGCAGTCATATAGTTGTTCACGTAGCCTTACTCGTCATGTCGTCCGTGGAGGTAGAAGAGACTCCTCCAGCCCTGCGCCGCCCCGTACAGCACGGTGAAAATGCCCACGAAAGTGGCAAACTGGCAGGCCGCCGGTGAGCCCCACTGCTGCACCACCAGGCGGTGGGCGACAACCCCCGTCTCTGCTCCGTCGGAGCCGGACTCGGTCCTCCAGTAGCCGCTGGAAAAAAGTGCACAACGGCCTTTGAAAGCGGAGCCATTGAGAGCCATCGGGACCACCACCAGCAAGCCCGCCGCCATGGAGAGGGCGTGAGCGGTACAGTGAGCCAACAACAGCCGTCGGTCCAGCTCCATGTCCGGGTGGTGGGGGTCCACAAAAGTGAGTAGGCTGTAAAGTAAAAATGCAACTAAAAGTTAGCACATCTCTCTGGAGTGTAAACACATAGCTCTTTAAACCACTGACTGACAGTGTGGAACAAGGGCGGGGACCAACGATGGCCGAACAGTTACACAACTTGCTGGGTCAAAGATACGACGAAGATAAGAGGTCTTACTCTGGACCACACAAATCCATACGCATGTTTAATTTGCTTTCTGGGTTTGAAAAAGTTTCACTTGTTTGACGTTAGAATTTCCTTTAATCTAAACAGATAAATATATTCATTTTACAGAACAATCCCAAGTCGTGGAAAGTCGTGACTTAATATATTTGTTCTTTGAGCCGAGTGACACGTCTTCTTTACACACACGATCTGCAATCCAGTCCCACTGGCAGTGACGTAGGCACTGACGTCACTCCTAGCCATTTACTAGGTCAGGAAAAAAACACCATCAGAATAATTACGAGTAGGTACGAAAAGAGAGAAAAAGAAGAGGGCGAAACAAAGAGAAGCGTGTATGGTGATGGTTTCTGTATGCTTCGACACAAATAAATATACTTTAACAATTTTTATGTGCCTTCGGCGGGGTTGGAAACGTAGTTGTTAAGTTTAGATTCAACTTTATTGATAAAAGCGCAGTAACAGTAACCAAACTTGACACAAAGTTACACTTTGTAAAGGCATCAAGTGTATTGTCAATGCTTCGATTGTCACTGCATATTTTTTCATCAATGAGACAAATAAGCCACTTGCCAAGCTTCTCAACTATTGATCCATTTGGCATGTGGTATTGAGACAGAAATAACTAAAAATAACAATACCATGTACACAACAAATATAAAAATAAATAATAGATCACATATAATAATACATTAAAAACAAAGGTAAAATAAGTACACAACAGCATCTAACTTAAAAAAGTAAAATAAGTAAAATGAATGAAATCTTATTTTTGTTTTCATTAACTTTTCAGTTAATGCGAGATGGAAACAGTATGACCCTGAAATGAAGGTAAAAAAATCCTTACCAAATGAACATTATGTTTATTGATACACAACAAATACCCATTCATTTACAGCAGTAAAGAGCATTTTAAGGTCTTCTGCATGTGCTGTCATAACTGACAAAGGCAACACAATAAATAACTTAAAAGGCACATGATACAGTATAGTTCTTGAACTGACTGCAGTATGAGTCACTCATAATAAATGGAATATTTTCATAGTTAGAGCATAGAAAACCTGTTTGTCACTTTCTAATCTAACCCCTTTAACATTATTAGAGCCGTGTAGACATGAAATAACACTCCCAACAGTCACGTTCACACTCCTATTATTATTTTTTTAAGGGTTAGGGTTACGGTCAGGGTTAGGCAGGCTACGGAATCATTGCAGGGATATAACAGACGACACCAGCGCTAGTATTACGAGCCAACTAGTTAGGCTCTCCTATTTACTTATTGTACATGTAAGGTGTTTCCAACAGAGTGGGAAAAGATGGCAAGCGACAAAACCTGACTACTTCCAGGCGGAATTAGAGGGGAACCTTTTTTCCACTCGCTCTTACTGCGTTAAAGGAACTTCCGCGATATATGAGTCAATGTTAATAAACTGAACATTTTACGTAGTTAGAGCATAGAAAGCCTGTTACTGACTTTCTAATTACAAGTTTTAACATTATTATAACACCCCGGTAGTCATTATAGAGCTATTATTCTTCGTTTACATCACGCCGGTGTTGTGCACCGGCAGGCTACGGAATATTGCAGGGACATAACAGACGGTAGCAAGCTAGCGAGCTAACTAGTTAACCTCTCCAATTTAGCAATTTACGTACTTACTAATAATAGGCCACAGTCAACCACGAACCAGCCATCGTAAATGATTTTAAAACCCGCAATATAGCAAGGGATTACGGTACTCTATCAAGGTTTTTGGGGCTTTATGTTTGAATAGCACTTGTATTATTATTGCTGCACAGGTCAAAGTACTGCAAGAAGTCTAATGTTTGAAAAGAGGTAAAGATTTATAATGTAGTACAAAACCTACAATGACTGTTACTTATTTTCATGAAACATGTAATGTATGCGTTTACTGTGGAGGACTGTCCTTCACGTCCATTAAAGTGGACATCATGAGGTACTCCCAATAGCAGAGGTGTATCAGAAAATCTGCCATTTAAAAGATATTAATACTTAGTTTTGATTGACACAGGAAGAGAGCAAATCAAATAACATAAACAAAAATTGACAGCAAAATAAGTTAGATGCCAAGCAATAGAATATACTAAGGGTGAAAAAAATAACTCAGATAATTTAAAAAATAAGTAAAAAATCTCTCCTCATGGGAGTGTTTTTTTCTCCAATGAGATGAGATTACCTGCACTGTCCAGATGAGCAAATCACGCGCTTCTTTTAACTCCTGCTTGTAATGGCCTGAGCTTACTTGTAAACAAACATTCACTTTCAGAGGAAGACATTTTGCATGCTGGTTGCACCAAATGTTAACTCTGCGAGCACACAAAAAATCTTAGCTATCTGAAATGCCAGAAAATTGAAAACAGGTTTGCCAGAGACCTCCCTGGCGTCGCACCGGCTGCTCGGAGCATGTGCTCGAATACAGTGCACCTTGCTGGGCCACAGCAGGTGGCTGCCCCCGCTCTATACTCTGGTTCTTCTGATAGTAGTGATGTGGTAGCAGTAATGTTATCATATTTCATTAGGACAAACCAACAGGTACTAATTTGTTCCAGTCCTTCTTACCTCCAGGTGTGCACAAACTACAGTTCAATCTCATTTTAAAAAGTATCGGTAGAATAAAATATAATAGGGTGCATTT